>NC_067143.1:6930870-7259620 GCF_903995435.1 Acomys russatus | reverse complement strand
TGTCAAAGCAATTCAAATACGAACTGTGGTTTTTTTTTTTTTTTAATGAAGAATCAGAATAGCAATATAGGTAAAAAAAGATCTTGATCCTGATCCCACATGACACACAAACATTGACAGTAAATGAGCATGTGAAAGCAAGCAGATGGAGGCCTCTGCTTCTTTTCTAGTTTTCAACTCAAAACTTCTGGGGAGAGTGCATAACTTAGTGCTTCCTCTCGTACTGGCAGTTCATTGAGTAGAGGCTATGGAGTGCTTTCTTCCGAAGAGTTTTCAAGCACTATCCAATCTCAGTGTGATGAGGTTCTGGGATCCATTAACCATACGTACCAAAGTTAGGGTTTTGGAGGGTGGTGCCATGAAGTTGGAGATAGGTAGAAATAATTCAGAAGGGTGGAAAGGTCAGTAAAAAGCCATGCTGTTAAATGTCTGGTGGCACACGCCTTTAATCCCAGCCCTGGGGAGGCAGAGGCAGGCGGATCGCTGTGAGTTCGAGGCCAGCCTGGACTACAAAGTGAGTCCAGGACAGTCAAGGCTACACAGAGAAACCCTGTCTCGAAAAACGAAAAAATAAATAAATAAATAAATAAATGTCAGGCTCTACAAAGTTGGTTAGACATGTGGCCGCTACTTGACAAGGGTGTATAAATGAGCCATTTCCACTCAGTTGTGATATCCCAAACTATGCAACCTGTTTCTGTATGCCCAGCTATGGAGAGAACATCTTGTGTTGTGTATGGGTGTGTTGCCTTGCCAATTTAAAAAGATAATAGCCTATAGCTGGGGAAGGAAATAGGTGTGGGACATCTGACATGCAGAAAGAAGTCTGCAATAGAACCAAGCATGGGAAATTAGCCTGGGAAGATGTGGGAGGACAGACTGCTGGTACCTGAGCAGAGGTAGCCAGCCACATGGCAGAATGTAGATTGGTATAAGTGGGATATTTTAAGTTATGAGCTAGTTGTAGAAAGGCCTATCTATGTGGCCTAGGGACTTGTAAATATAGTTTGAGTCTCATGAGTCATTAGTCCAGGAGCTTAGGGCCAGAAGGAAAAGCCACCGCGGCGCCCAGCAATTGAACATGAGAACTCAGGGCTAATTTTACTCCCACTCACACAGCCTCTTGTGTGCCCATAGACTTTATTCTCTCAGCTCCCACTTCTATATCATCTGATATTCTCATCACAGAAGATGATATGTGAAGATGAAAATAGTTGTTCCGTGCTTGGATGAGGACCACAGCCCCACACACAGGATGCCTCTGTTCAGTCTTTGCATCTCTGTCAGACTCATTCCGCACTGTAGATTCTCACATGCACAGAGGTAGAGCCATTTGGTCCAATCATGTTTCCCAAGGACAAAGGTCTCAAATGAGGGTGAGACATGGATTTACAACATCTTCATTTGTTTCTCATCTGGATGGGGGTGTCATTAACTTCTCAGCGTCAATAGTCGTGAAAGTCACTCAAGAGGACCAAGAGAAACCAAAAGGCTACACAGTATTCACTATGATGTTTGAAGACTGAGATGGTGTTTTTCTTCATAACCCAGAGGGTTTTTAGCACAGGAAAAAGGAGACATTGGGTAACAGTGTTCAAACCCCCACTTACATTAAGATAGTTATGAAACAAGAAGTTTATTGGAGAAGACCTTCAGGTCCTGGACTAAATTTACAGTAATTAGTATCTTAGCCAATAATGGATGTGTGTGTCGGTGCACTTGCCCTACTTTTCATCAGTTTGGCACTGTTCTGAGATGATGTAACAATCAACTAATTTGGTTGCATCTTTTCCATTCACTCTAGTGAATATTCTTATCCTACAGGGCTACAGAGATGGTTCAGCATTTCTTAAGTTCCCAGCCCTGGTTGCTCTTCCAGAGGACCCTGGCTTGGTTCTCGACACTTCATAATGGCTCACAACCTTCTATAAGTGCAGTCCCATGGGACCAGACACCTTCTTCCGGCCTCCACAGGGACTACACACACACACACACACACACACACACACACACACACACAGTGCACAGACACACGTTCAAACACTCATACACATACAATAAAAATAAGGTCTTCAAAAGGCTTTAATGTTCTTTGATTTAAAACCTCTTATCTTTTACAGACCCCTACCCACCACCATGCAGCACAGGACAGGTCAGAAGATACCCAGAGGCCCAGGTGCCACTAAGATGAACAGATAAGTGGCAGACAGATGGGAGAGAAAGAAAGGCAGAGCAGTGTGTGCACAATGAAAAGAAATGGAACTGGAGATGTAAGGGTAGTGAGGAGCAGCATAATGTGAGTGTGACGTGCGCTGCCACCTGAGGCCATGGTGAGGTCCTGGCCCGTGCTGCCATATAGGGCCATGTCTGGGTCTGTGCCCCTGCAGAAGCAGTGCTCTGTGTCAATGTCCATGGCCCACGGTACTACCAAAAGCCATGTGGATGTTCCTGTTATGGACTGCTCCCTGGAGCCAAGTTGGTGTCAGGGCGCTGTGCCCTTGCTGCTGGCTGCAGCCCTAGGAAGAGCTGGCACCTCGACAGAGCTGGCCCTCGTGGCAGAGGGCGATGGAAAGCCATCCTGAAGATGTGACTGTGGGAGATCTGGCCCTGCCCCTTGACTGCTGTGCAGTGTCCTGGTCAAGGGAGAAATGCCGCCACCTCCAGCCCCATCCCTGCCCCTCAACGCCTGTGGCAGGTGGGAGAATTGGCCCAACTCCTCACCTGGGCAGCACAGTAGAGCTGCCCTTGGTGGCATGGGCTTAGGAGAGCTTGCCCTGAGGGTGTGAGAGACAGAGAACTGGCCAGCTGACCCATTCAGCTACCACCCAGGCCCAGACCCAGGGCCCTGAGTTGGCCCACTCCAACATCTACCCCACCTATGATCTCCTTGAGCATGTGAAGGGGCTGGTCCTGAAGAGCCAATGTTGCGGTATCCATGACACAGAGCAATGACAGGGTATCTAGCAGGAGTCCTGGTGCAGATCCAGTATAAATAACACCACAGAAGCCAGACCAATGCCTCGCTGCGATGAACACCTGCAAGTAAAGCCATTTGGCCAGAGGGACATACTATTGGCACACACTACGACACGCCGCAGCTTCCACGGCGAGATTTTATTTTTTCTTTTTTGTTTTTGTTTTACTTTTTCTTTTTCTTTTTCGGAGGGAGGTTGCGAGGGCAGATATGGAGGAATGGGAAGATGAGTGGTATTGGGGCGCATGATGTCAAATTCACAAAGAACCAATAAAAAGTTTATAAAGAGCATATCTTTACTACTGTATTTATACTTGTATATATCACTTTCAAGCTGTTATATTAGTTAGACATTAGATTTCACTTTTAATTCACAGGGAGGCGGGGGGAAATACCAAAAATAAAGTTGGCTAGACCTGATTTTATGAATTTTAGGATGCATTTGTAACAATGAGGCTTTTTTCTTTTTCTTCATTAAAAACGTAAATTACTTCCTCCCTTCCAATCAGCTGTCAGTCTTTCCTTTCTTATAACCTGCTGTAGTCTTGTGGTCTGTGTCAGTGTCAAATGAACTTCTCGGCTTCTTTCTAAAAACAGGGGGGCACATGGGTCTTAGGCCTCACTGGCCATGGGAGGATGGTTTGATCATGGGGTTGGTGCAGAAACGACCACAAAAAGAACACTTTGCTTTGCAAAATGACTCGCCTTCTGGAATGACTTTAAATGAAAAGAGCATTCAAAATTCAGTTCCACAGTGGCACATAGACATGGAGGGTGCACCAGGGACCTTATATGAAGGGGAAAAATTTCAACTTCTGCTTAATATTAGGAGCCTAGACCCTTTTGGCTCTCCTCAAGTCATGTTTACTGTTGAAATGTTCCCCGTTCATCTTCATGCGTACAGCAGTGGTCATATCTGTTTATCCATTCTAACAGGAGACTGGTCCCCAGCGCTCTCGGTCTGGTCAGTCTATCGTAGCATCTATCGTATACTTCCTAGCTGCAAGGAAAAGGGATGACAACCAGATAACTCCTTTTATGTGCGAACATGTAACAAGAATCCAAAGAAAACAAAATGGTGGTGTTATGATACTACTTGTTGATGCAACTGTTCTCATCCTCGCAGCAGAGGATGTAGGTCCTATTAAGAAAGTGAGCACTTTGACCATTCAGCCTTTGAACTTTAACCTTTGGCAGGAAGTGACCTATAGGCAATGCGGACTACTTCCTTTTGCTGCGTTTTCCCTGGCGTGCATTCTGAGCACATGTTGATGGCTGGTTCAGTCCAGGCAACTGACATTAGTCATACAGGGTTAATTAATGCATGGGTCAGGAAATGTCAAATATAATTCCATTAAAGTTCCAGGCCCTTGTGTACTGTGCAGTAGCAGTGACTTCCTCTGTGGTCTGGGGATGTTCGTTGCCAGCAATGGACATTGTAACGGGAAGAGTTTTCTTAACTCCTGCCACTCGGTGATTAACGCATGATGGGGCCTATGGCATGAATGTACCAGTTATCGTGGGATTATAAGGAAAGTGAGGGGTCCAACATTACACTGAAAGTCACCCCAGCTGTTTCTGTTTGGATTCTGTGCACTGCGACCCGAAGGCTAACAGCAGGAAATAACACACATAGGACTGTAAAAAAAAATTTTTTTTAATTTTAAAAATTAAAAAAAAAACGATCATTGCATATTTATTTAATTGTTTATGTCTGCTGTCGAGTTGTTTTGACATGGAACGTTTTCAAGGAACGTTGGCAGAGAGGTAGAATATGTTATCCCTATGGAGAAAATAAATTCATTTGTTGTATATGGTCCTCAGTCTCCGAAATAAAGGTGTGAAAAATACAAGGTGTGAACAGATTAACCAAGGTTTTATTTTGGAAGTTAAAAAAAATGTCAGTGATGATTAAATTACCACCATCCATCACTTGGCCTGTTATTTTTTTTTCCAAGTATATTATAGTCTGTTACTTCCTGCTAGCCACCAGCATGAGCTCTGTTGCCCAAACACTATTTCATTCATTTATGTTTGGAAAATCCATAAACATTTTTGTTTGTAATCTTGTTTCTTTTGTTACATTTTAAGTTGTTTGAATGTTACACTACTTTAATTGAAAGACTTTTGTCAAGTTTATTTTTCCCTTGTAAATTTTCTTGTACCTTCTTGTCCTTCAATACTGTACCCTAAAATGAGAAAATACATTTTGACAGAGACTCAATGTTAAAAAAGAAAAGAAAAGAACACATGGTGTCCTGGTTTCATTTTTGTTGGTGACATAAAATATTCTGCCAAAAACCAACTTAGGAGAGAAAGGGTCTGATAAACTCAGAATTCTAGGTTATAGGCCATCACCGCAGGTCACTCGCAGCAGCGAGACCTTGAGACAGCTGGTCACACTACATCCACAGAAAGAAAATGAATCCATGCCCACCCGCTCGCCCACCCACTGGCCAGTCTGCGTGTTTGACAGCCCACCCACTTGCCTGCTCAGCTTTCTCCTCGTGCTCAGCTGAATTGCTCCCCTCATACACAGTCAGGGACACTTACTTCGGAAATACTGCCCACACTGGGCTAGGTCAATTAAATTAATAAAAGACACTTTCCAACAGACACACCCACAGGCCAACCCAATGTTGACATCTTATCTTTGATGTCTTCCCAGGTGATTTTGGGATGTATCAAGTTGACAGTCAAAGCTGGCCGTTGTACGTGGTTTCTTTCAAATTTAATAGAAAATGTTCTAAAATTAGATTATGGGCTGAGGGAGTGACTCAGCTGGCAAAGTGTTTGCCGCACACACTAAACAAAATCCTGGCTCAATGACACACAGCTGTAACTCCACCCAGCACCGGGGAGGTGCTGATGGACAGATTCCTAAAGCCCACTGGCCAGACAGCTTAGACAGACTGATGAGCTCCAGGTCTAAGAGACCCTGTCTCAGAAAATTAAGATGAAGAGCGATCAATGGAGGAAGACACCCAGGGTCTACTAGGCCTCTACACACAGATACACATCCACACCCACATGCCGTGTGCATAAATTCACATAAACATACACATACACCACACAGAAATGTAAAAATTAAATAATTAACTTAATTAAATTGTTAAGATGTTTGTCCAACTACAAACGTCTGCTCTACTCATTTGTACTACACGCCAGTGTCCACTAGAGGGCGCACACTGCAAATTAAAGAAGCCTTGAAACAAATGACTAGGATTCACTCCAAGACTGCCAGCTTGTGCGTGTGAGACCAGGCAGAAACGACCATGATGGCAGAGACTAAAGTTCTGCACAGACCAACTTTTATCTGGCTATCAGACTGCTCCTCTGTGTCTGAATGTGTCCCTAATGTCTCCAAAAAGGCCATATCCTAAGAGCTTGGTCTCAGGGACCTGGGAGGTGAGTGGACTGTTGAGAGGTAAAGGCTAGTATGACAGTGTTGGTTGTTATTAAAGATATGATCTTGAAAACAATTGCGCTCTCTCTCTGTCTCTCTCTCTGTCTCTCTGTCTCTCTCTCTGTCTCTCTCTGTGTCTCTGTCTCTCTCTCTCTCTCTCTCTCTCTCTCTCTCTCTCTCTCTCTCTCTCGTGTGTGTGTGTGTGTGTGTGTGTGTGTGTGTGTGCGCGCGCGCTTTGGTAAGTGTTTTGCTCCTACGCTTCACTTAGATGCCAAACAAACAACTTGAGCTGATCACGCTCTTCAGCCTCCAAAGCCATTCAGCTGTTCTTTATAAAGTTAACAGTCTCCACGGCACTTCGTTGTGTTAATTCAAAGCTAACTAATCATCACATAACCTGTGAACAGTGAAGACCAGCATCGAGGTCCCCATCCCTCAAGGATGCCCGTAACCCTGCCAACAGCTGGAACCCCAGATACAGGAAATGGCCTCAATTCATCCTGAACAAAATTGACATACACTCTTTTTGTTGTAATTGTTTTTGGTTTTTTGTTTGTTTGTTTGTTTGTTTGTTTTGTTCTTGTTTTTTGTTTGGTTTGTTGTTTGTTTGTTTTTGTTTTTTGTTTTTGGTTTTTTTGGGTTTTTTGGGGGGGGTTTCAAGTCAAGGTTTCTCATGTAGCCTTGGCTGTCCTGGACTCGTTTTGTAGACACACACTCTTGATAGAATACTTGTTGCTCCTACCAAGAGTGCTTTCGCTAGCATCATCAGCCGTGGGTTCAAAGTCAGGGTCAAAACTAAGATTAGACAAGGGACGCAGGATGTAAATATTAAGTTTAACTTTAAAATTATATCCAAGGTACCATCCTCTCCAGCCCCACCCCTCCAGGAAACATCTGACTCACCTCCATGAAACCACATGCAGCACCATGTTGGCCCAAGGAGCCTTTGAGCAACTAAAGAAGAAAACACCAAGTACAGTGGGATCCACTAATCAAATCACGTGCCACGCCATGTAAGGCGAAGAGCAGCAGCGAGGTCACCTATGTAAGCTGAGTATCCAGGTGCCCTGGAGCCAAGGACCACAGGGGCGGAAAGTCCTCCACGAGTAAAACGCTTGGCCGGTCGAGAATTAAAAGATGAAATCAGGCACAACCTCACTCAGCATCATTCTCAGAGACACACGGGGAGCCCTTGGCTCCCCACACCTGCCCCGCTAGACTTCAGGTATCACACTAAAACAGGATGATGCTTACCCAAGAGTTTTCCTGGCCCTGGACAAGATGGCTGCTCCCTGGTACCCTGCTCTCCCATCCCAACCATCAAAGAAAAGATTCACCGTGTTGCCAGGAGCAACAGACACTCACCATGTGAAGGGATGGTTTTTGCGACAGAGTTGGGACAACGGGGGAGTGAGTTTATAACTAGATGTCTGGTGCTTTCATCCCAACTTTAACGGTAAATGGATAAAATACAGCCACAATGGCCCACCGAGGAGACAATAAGATGGAATTAAGACTCTCGGGAATCAGGGTTTCATCACTCTGCCAGAGCAGCCAAGACACTGGCTAAAGTGGGAAGCGTCCACGATGAATAGTAGCAATGGGATCCAATGATCTCAGGGCCAGCTGCGCACGTGGGAGCTGCCGGCCCACCGGGGCCATCGAAAACCCCGGCAATCCTGTGACAAGATGGAGCGAAGCCATCTCGGACGTCTCCAGGCTGCTGTGTCAAGTTGGCAATCAAAGCTGATGAGGACAATTTACAGCCAAAACTGCAGAGCGCAACCTGGGGGCCTGGTCTAAAGGTTCTCCGGGTGTGTCTGATGATCATAAGCCTGGAAACCGCTGGCTTAGACCACTCTCCTGTACTGAGTGGTTCAGGCACGTGTCTGTGTGAACTGTATGAGCACAAAATGAAATTTCGAGATCACTCCCAATGATACAAGTCTAACATCCAGCTAATTACAAACTAATAGCCATTTATTTAATTTTTTAAGAAGCTTGACTAATCATTACCAGAGGAATTTAATGTGGCCGCATCTGAAAGTACCACATTTTCTGAATAGGACCCATGCTTTATTGACTGTGCTTCATGAGATGCTGATGGCTCTTTCTTGTGTGTGTGTGTGTGTGTGTGTGTGTGTGTGTGTGTGTTACTGTACTGATCAGAACAGACAAGGTGATGCAATGGCAACAAGCAAGCAAATCTGTGATTCAGGTCAGCTACAAAGTCATCTCCCTAAGAGCTGTCGTCCAACCCAGCACTGAGCAGGGCGGAAGTTTCCTCCTGAGAGCACCCCCCCCCATCTCAACACTAGGCCTAGAGTTCCCCACTGCAAAATCCTCTCCAGAACAACTGTGTTATCCCACAGAAGAGGAAGGAGCCCCTGAAGACCAATCCTGCAGTATGCTCAGAATGAGTCCCTAACTGCATATTAGGGAGAACCTCAGTGGCTACAATAGCTAAATAAAACGTATAGGATATATCTTGGTAGCCTGCTTATTCTTTCTCTGGGTGCCACCAGGCCTCCCCACCAAGAGGAAGTGGTCAAATATGGGGCACCAGAGTTCATGTCAGAGTCAGTCCCAGCTCTCCACACAACTGTGAGAATGTCCTGTCCATTGGCTACATCTGAGTAGGGGTTCAATGTTTACTGCATGTATTCCCCCGTCGTCGTCACCCCCCCCCCGCCGTGTCCCTGTCCGTCCGTCCCCGTCCCCCGTGTCGTCCCGTCCCGTCCCCCCCCCTGAACCCCCCCCCCCCCCCCCCCCCCCCCCCCCCCCCCCCCCCCCCCCCCCCCCCCCCCGTCTAGATGCACCACAGCTTAGGCAAAGACAAGATTTTCTGAATTCAGTGACTTCGATGGCTTAGGTTTTCTACACAGAAGCCAGCAGGGGGCATACTTGCTCCTTAACTCAGAGCATGCGGCAGAAACTGAGGCTGACTGCACTCGAATAAACATTGAGACAGACATCCTAAGGCTCTGTCACTGCCCTTTTTGACAGCACAGAGACTGTTCTAAAAGGTATAGCCCCGAGCAGAAGAGGAACTTGGCAATAAACTGCACGAAGTGAGAACAGTGTGTACACATCCTTTGCCGCTGTTAAACTGAAGAGACCCAGAGGCAAGCCTAAGACCGACAAAATAGGAATTACCACTGCAAACCAAAAGGACCTTGCTCAACCGTAAATCAGAGTCCTTCAAAAGCTACCCGTTGGCAATACCTTCCTGTCTGTCTTAGTTGGGATTGCTGTTGCTGTGATGAAACACCATGACCAAAGAAACTTGGAGGAGGAAAGGGTTTATTTGGCTTACACTTCCACGGCGCTGTTCATCACTGAAGGAAGTCAAGACAGAAATTCAAGCAGGGTGTGGTTCGCCTCCTCCCATAGGGGCTATTGACCACCAGCCCACCAAGGTGGGAAGAGCAAGAAGGCGAGGCACGGGGCTTGGAAGGCACTGAGCGTGATGGACATCGAACATTCCAGGAACCACTTCAGGGAGCTAGTTCAGCTAGCTTGAGGAGAACAAAGGCGACAGAGTCCAGGGGTGGGGATGGGGGCTTCCGGGATAGGTGTACATAATTGGTTGAAACCAGGCACTTTAAGGATGCTTGTTCTGTGTCCGGCAGCATGCTCCTATCATATGGACAGGAACACGGTACCTAATTATCCTATAGGTTCAGGGAGGGGAGAGCTAGCAGGGAGCTGTGTCAAAGGCCATATATCAAACATGGTTGGGGCATCTGTGTCTAAAGACGCTCTCCCGGTGGAGTCAATACAGAGAGATGGAGGCCCTGCTGGGAAGAGGAAGTCCTGCCCATAATGCTAAGCTCAGAGTGGCTGTCCAGACTGGGAGGACTGCAACCTCAAACAGCAGGGTGAGATCCTGGAGACAGGAGCTGATACAGAAGCCATGGAGCAGCACTGCTTTCTGGCTTTCTTGTTGTGGTTTACTCAGCCTTCCTATAGAACCAGCCCCAGGACAGCACAACCCACAATGGGCTGGGCCCTCCCCCATCAACCACTAATTTTAAAAATGCCCTACAGTTGTAACTTATACAGGATTTTCTCAAGTGAATTTCCCCTCCTTTTTAAATAACTCTAGGCTGTGTCAAGTTGACATGAAACTATCCAGCACACTCTCTAACCTCTGGCATTGTTCTTGTAAATGCTGAGACTAGAAGAAACTGCAAGAATATCAGGCAACATGCATCTATTGCCTCTGAAATTAAAAGTCCCTCCTGGATGAAGGAGGCTCATAAGAGTCAGGAAGCTACTTACAGGGCTCAGGAAATTCATGAAACTTACAAGCCTCAGGAATCAGAGAAAGTTGTGCGATGCCCACGGCCTCTCCTAAGATTATATAAGCAGTAAACAATGCTGGGGAAAGGCTTTCTGTGGAGCTGTCTGCAGGAAGGTATTTGTATCACCTGTGCTCAGCTACACTCATATTTCTAAAAATAAACCTCATTGGTCCACTAAGTTAGACTTGAGTAAACTGCATCTCTGGCCTATCATTGGTTCCTTATCCAAAGTGAAAAGAAGTGTATTCACCTCTGCTCAGGAAAAGTCACACAACGCCTGCGCTTCTGCACTCTTTGCTTTTGTTGGGGCCCAGAGAAAAACAAGTTGTTTACCCTCAATTAAATGGCTCCGTGGCTACATCGTGATGGTTTGGATGGGATGCGAGATCCCACATAGTATCGGGAGTTTGAGTACTTGGTGCTTTTTTAAGGAGGCTTACAAGGTGTGGCTTTGTTAAAGTATGGCACTAGGAGTGGGCCTTGAGAAATTTTGAACTCATGCGATTTCTAGTTCACTCTGTCTGCTTCCTGCTTGTAGTTCAGGGTGTGAGCGGTCAGCTCCTGCTCCAGCCAACATGTCCTGCTGTCTGCTGCTTCCACTCCACCATCTCGGACTCCATCCATTTGGAACCTTAAGTGCAAATAAGCTCTTTCCTCTGTAAGCTGCCTTGGTCATAGTATTTTATCACAGCAATGGAAAAGTGACTAATTTGCCATGTCTGGCTATAAACCCAGGAGGTTCTTTCGTTGAGCCTTTGACTGAGTGTGGCATGTGGTCTTTAGAAAACAACTCAGTGGGTCAGGACATGGCTTCAAAGCTCTTACAAGGTGGAAGCAGGAAGATCAGAAGTTCAAATCCACGCCCTTTTTCTTAAGATGATGATGACAACGATGACGACGACAATGATGATGATGACGACGATGATTGTCTTAGTACAATCTAAGTTCTTGGTGTCTAAAACTCGGCTTCATAGAAAGGGTTGTTCATTGTCATACCTTTGCTCAAAAAAATGAGAGGAAGGGAGGAGAAAAGGATGGAGGCAGAGGCGAAGGAAGGAGGAAGGAGGAAGGAGGGAGGGGGGTGGAGTAATAAAGAAACAGAAGGGATATTGAGGATATGAATGAAGATTCCCCAGGCCTGGTCCCCAGGCAGCCTCTGCGGCTGCTCTGCCTTCCTAGCAACTGAGGCTACACTGCATTGTGTGAAGTGCTCATTTTGTACCAAATCAAAGATGAGGGATGAACTCCCAGGACAAAAGGCATTTTCCTCCCAGGGCTCAGATAAATCAGAATCAAGGACAGGAGAGTCAAGGGTGAGCAATCCCTCAAAACCCATCTGCAGCACAATTAAGCATTGTCAATAGCTCCACTCACTTCTGAAGGGCGGGCGTGGAAAACCTCTGAGCCAGGCAGCCTGGCAGGCCCTTGAAAGTGACACATTCGAGCATTTCACTTTACCCATGAAGATTTAGTCCTAAGAGGAAATACAGGAGTCGCAAGTCGAAGGCTTGCAGATGCCAGGGAAATGGTGGAAGCTAAGGTACGTAAGACACAGGTTAAATAGGTCACAGCAGACCAGAACTTTCCCTCTTAAGAACATCAACAGAGGAAGCATTGATAGGTAATAAGCAACATCTGTCCTTAATCATGAGGATACCAATTAGGGCTTTGGCAAACTGGACACATCCTGCCTCTAAACACCATTTGCTACCCAGTTTCATTTGGCCACTGTCACAGATGGATGAGAGCATGGCTGTTGCCAAATTTTCTGGGTTTTTTAGTATGAGATGGGGACTGGAGATGTGTCTCAGTTGGTAGAGTGTTTGTCTACCGTGCCCAGACATAAGAGTGATCCTCATAAACATGCAAGGAGGTGCATGCCTATAATCCCAGAACTAAGCATAGAGGCAGGAAGACCAGAAGCTCAAAGACATTGTTGGCTATCTAGTAAGCTCAAAGCCAACCTGGAATACACAAAGACACTGTCACCATATATATAGATAAATGGATGCATAATACACACACATACACGCAGAGAGGGAAGGGGGGAGACTGGGTGGAGGAAGAGAAAGTTGAGAGAGTTAAAATACTCAGATTTTGTTTTGTTTTGTTTTTCTGAGGACAGGGTTTCTCTGTGTAGCCTTGGCTGTCCTGGACTCACTCTGTAGACTAGGCTGACCTCGAACTCACAGCGATCCTCCTGCCTCTGCCTCTTGAGTGCTAGGATTAAAGGCGTGCGCCACCACACCCAGCTATTTTTAAAATGATGGCAACTAATTAAGAACAAAACCCTTCTGGAGTCTGGATCCAGTCCCTGGTTTCCCATTTTGCCCTCTGTCCTGGGGCACCATGCGTGGTAAAGAAGGAGTGTCCCGAAAAGTCCTGAGCTCCATTTTTCATCTAGATGTCCCTCTACTTTATGACCTCTTTGCTTTGTTTCTCATATAAAATGTGAGGGGGAGGAGGAGGAGGAAGAACCTACCAGATTTCATTAGATGGTCTCTGGGTTTTGGAGTCTATACAGAAGGAAATTAGCAAGGCATCATGGGACAATCGTGATCTCTAGAGGCCAAGTGTCCAGCTGATGCCTTTCCTAGACACACTCCTATCCCACTGGAATTCCAAACTTGTCCATAAAGAGCACAGATGTCTACCCTTCCTGCCAGCCTTTTCCCCAGCAGATGGTACCACCTCTAACCCAAACTGCACCCTCATCCAACCACAAACCCTGTCGATTCTATTTCTTTTTTGTTATTGTTATTGTTTTGTTTTGTTTTCTCAAGACAAGGTTTCTCTGTGTGGGCTTAGCTGTCCTGGACTCACTCTGTAGACTAGGCTGGCCTCAAAACTCCCAGTGATCCGCCTGCCTCTGCCTCCCTACATGTTGGGATTACAGGCGTGCCCCCACCGTACCTGACTACCCTGTTCCCTTTTGTCTCTTAGCTCTCTCTGCTCATCTCTTTCCATCCAAAGCACTATCCTCCCAATCTAGACAACCATGAACTTCACCCACACTGCACCAGCCTCTCTCTCTCTCTCTCTCTCTCTCTCTCTCTCTCTCTCTCTCTCTCTCTCTCTCTCTCTCTCTCTCTCTCTCTCCTCCCCCCTTTGTTTTCAGCTCTCTCCAGTCTATTCTTCATAGCATAGCCAGAGTCTTCTTCATAAAACACAGGTGCCCAGCTTAAAACCCTGTGGTTATTGGAGGCCTGATCCACAGGAATGAACTCGTGTCTGTGCTGTAAACCTGCCCAAAAGCTATGACTAAGGAGGTCTTGGGCCTATGGGAGAATCCACTAGTGGTGCTACAGAGGTTTTGATAATGAAACCATAGCTGACCTGCCTCTGGCTGTTTGTGTTCATTCCCACAGACTGGTGTTGCTCTTGGCCTGGTTCGGAGGAGCCTCTTTCAGCCATGGGCGTAGGCCAAAACAGAAACTCCTAACTCACCAGAGCGCTGAAAATAAGGGATTGCTGAGTTCTCCGCTGCAAAGGAGACATCTACATCACCTACTCCAAAGCCCAGGAATATTTCAAAAGAGGGGTGGAAGACCTGTAAGAGCTGGGACGTGGAGAGGAGGGTTATAAAGTGCTGCTGCCATCTGAGCAGAGCAAGTGCTGCCATCTGAGCAGGGCAAGGCTGATGCTATTATGAACACTCGGAAGCTATGACACCAGCAAAAGACATGCACAAAAAAAAAGAAGATATGAAAGTAGGCACGTGGCTAAGAAGAAAGGAGTTATCAGAGTGGGAGGAGGACAGAGTGACCATAATGGGGCGAACGCAATCACTGCAGAAGGCATACCTATAATAAATCGTCAGCCTGTGTCTGCCCTCATGGTAAAATCCAAACTCTTTATATGATTTGCTTTGGCGTCTCTGTGGCAGTGCCTGACAGAACAAATTAACTAAAGGGGGGTATTTATTTGGACTCACAGCTTCAGAGGACTCTTGTCTATCACAATGGGCTATGTGTTCATAGTGCTGGGCGTGCACGGTGGGCGTGCCTCACTCCATGGTGAATCCCGAAGCTGTGAGAGCAACGTAGAACCAGGAGCTGGGCTGTACCCTTCAAAGGCCTGCCTCGAGCCACCTACTTCAGGTCCTAAAGAGAAGTAAGTGTTTAATCCATAAGGCTGAAGGGTGGGGAGCATTCAAACCGTTAACACTCTTCTCTTTTTAGATTTTATTTGTTATGTATACAATGTTCTGCCTGCAGGCCTGAAGAGGGCACCAGATTCCAGTATAGATGGTTGTGAGCCACCATCTGGTTACTGGGGAATTGAACTCAGGACCTTTAGAAGAACAGACAACTGAGCCATCTCTCCCCCCTCCCCCTCCCCCCAGAACACTCTTTAACCCAAGACCCAGCATGCATGGGCCCTTAACCACTGACCCTTCTTTCTGCCACTCAGGACTCAACGTCCCAGGAGAGTAAGTGTTCAGCTGATTGAAATCGGGTTGTGGGCTTACCTGCACTGGCTTGTGGCTTGTGACGGGGTTGGCTTGTGTCCACTTTAAAACTCCCATCAGGACTTTACACAAGACCTCTTCTGAAACAGCAGTCTCAGGGGCCTTTGTCCGTTCACCTTTCCGTTCTGATTTGGCATCATCATAGACTGAAAAACAGAATCTCTAGCTTGTTCACCGACGAGTCTCCGGCACCTTGCATTGCCTGGTCCCTAACAGACAGTGCAGTCACTGATGGCAGTAAATGGTGGATGTACGGATGCTGGCGTCATCCACCATGGACTCTGTCACTTTCTAGCTACCTGTCCACAGTGAACTTGCTCTTGCTTTCTGCACCTGTCCTTACAGGTTCTTGTGAGGGGGAAGTGAAGCAAGAGGTGTAAATGTGTTTTAGGACCTATAAAACCTGAGTCTACACATCAGCTGCCTCACTCCTCTGCGCTTCCGTCTCCTGGCCTGGTTCCTGCTGCATGGCCTTAAAGGATGAGTTAAGTGAGTTAGCATATGCAGTGTGCTTCAAACAGCACCTCACATACTGCAAGTATCATCAGATGAGGGTAATGATGACTGAGCTCTATGGCCCACTGGGGTACAGGGGGTGGCAAGCATTTGCTCATTTTGCATGGAGGAGTTCTTGTGTATAGTTCTGATAGGATTGTCAGTTGGGGTTGGCCCTTCCCTACACCCAGAGTTCAGTCAACTTACTCTCCTGGAACTGAAAAACAGGGGGGTGGGGGAGTAGACTATTAGCTTCTAATGCATCCTAGTGGATTTTATTAACCCTAAAAACCTCTGGAGCTGCCCCCCCCCCTCCAGCTTTCCGAGCTAGGTTCCTCAGCCTTCTTCCACCTGTGAACTTCCTCACGACCTTCCTGGGCACTGGCCAGGGACCCAGCACTGCTTCAGACACAGAAACTAGTCACTGCGAGATGTCACACAAAGTATTTCTCTTCCCTGTGCCTCAGTCTTCCCCTTCAAAGTGGAGGACCCTGGGTAGGGTGCTTGTCCTCAGCCCTGGATAATTAGCAGAGCCCCTAGGGGCCTTCTTTCTCCATCAAGCCTCACCTCATTCTCACTAGGGTAGCTGTGGGGGAGGAGCCTCTCACTAGAGTAGCTGTGGAGGGAGGAGCTTCTCACTACAGTAGCTGTGGGGGAGGAGCTTCTCACTAGAGTAGCTGGGGGGAGCCTCTCACTAGAGTAGCTGTGGGGGGAGGAGTCTCTCACTAGAGTAGCTGTGGGGGGAGGAGCCTCTCACTAGAGTAGCTGTGGAGGGAGGAGCCTCTCACTAGAGTAGCTGTGGGGGAGGAGCCTCTCACTAGAGTAGCTGGGGGGGGGGAGCCTCTCACTAGAGTAGCTGTCTGGGGAGGGTGCCTCAGACTATCTATATGTTTCACAGTTGCCCCAGAAGACTTAAAGACACAGCCATTGAAGAAGCTCTGACCTGGATGGCCTCTGGGGACCCTTTCAACACTAAGAAGGCTATTTACAGACCCAGTATTTCTATGATGCTACTGCCCTAAAGAATCCCACAGTCTGGGTTCATGTCTCATTATTCTCCACATCTAGGAGGAAAAAACTCCCATGTATTAATTGTTTTCCTGCTGCTGTGATAAAACACAATGGCCAAAGCAACTTACAGATGAAAGTTATTCTGGTTTACAGCTCCAAAGAGAGAGGGGAGGTACACCATGGTGCGATGGAAGATGGAAGATCAAAGGTCGCATCACAAGCACCAAGCAGAGAACGCAAACCGAAAACCTCAAAGCCTGCCCACAGTGACATACTTCTTCCAGCAAAGCCATGCCTCCAAAACCTCCCCGAAACAGAGCTTCCAACTGGGGGCCAAGCACTCAAATACCTGTGCCTATGGGGGACTTTTTTTTCTATTCTACCCACTACCCTCCAGTAGTTTCCACACAGTAGGATAAAATTCGGATTTTTTTTCCTCACATCCCCATGCACCCTCTGTCTGCTCCCTTGCTGCTCACTCATTCCTGGTAGAAAGAGGTCTGCCCTTCACACTCTACAGGGCTGCTTCCTCTTGCAGCTCAGATGAGAGCGTCTCTTGCTCCGAGCCTCTCCTCTGGATGCCCTAGGAGGGCTGTGCCTCCCCATCTCC
The DNA here is from genome assembly GCF_903995435.1 of Acomys russatus. Classification (NCBI taxonomy): domain Eukaryota; kingdom Metazoa; phylum Chordata; class Mammalia; order Rodentia; family Muridae; genus Acomys; species Acomys russatus. The sequence continues at coordinate 7,242,346 of NC_067143.1, read as the reverse complement.
AGTCCTCGTCAGCTTGTCTCTTTTCTTTCTTGCCTTAGCACATGCCACAGTCGAATTATCTTGCCATTCGTTGTTTTAACTCGATGGATTGCCAGGGTGTTCCTCCATTGCAAGGTAAGCTCTATGAAAGCAGAGAACCTGGCTGGTCTTTAACGCATACCAGGCCTGAGCAGCAGTAAGGCACTCAGAGTAGACCTACAATAAAGCCTCTAGTAATTACTACAGTTTTCAAGAAACCTCAAACAATAAACTTGAGACAGGGCTTCAATTCTCACTCACTTGAGCAAGTTTTTATTTTGTTTTGTTTTTGGGTTGGGTTGGGGTTTTTTTGTTTGTTTGTTTGATTGTTTCATTTTGTTTTACTTTCTTTTATGCTTTTAGACAGGGTCTCACATAGCCCATATAGCCTAGAACCTGCTATGTAGCCAAGGCTGACCTTGAATGTCTGATGCCCCTGCCTCTACTGCCAGGGTGCCTGGCTCTGAGCAAGTATTTCTGATACTACATGGCAAGAATAAGAGCCAAGTAACCTTAACCTTCCCTGTGAGCTGACAGACTGGTGCCGGCCATTCCCAAAGGCATGATCTAATCTGTAGGGAAGAGGGGCAGGGGAGTCACACTACACATGTCTCAACTGTGTACACCACAGCGATCTATCCTCAGCTAAGATTCCCCTCTGAGAGAGCTTGCTAATGGCCTTGGCCATCCTTTTGCCCTTCAGGCTTGCAGCCAGGAAATGTAACTCCAGGAATGATCGCCTGTCTCTGGAAACCAATTGATTCACACAAAAGCTGTGCTTTTTATTTTTCTGTCTCCACTAACACCATGCCAGACCTAACCCCAAATTCTTAATATTATAACATCAGGACACTATGTTTAGTCTCCTAATAGGATCAATTCTGTTGGTTTTGATATTCAGGTAACATCTAACTTTTATTGTGAGAGCCCATCAAAATCAAGTTCACAAAGTTCGTTCACCTATTTGCCTTGAACAGTGACCTACAATGATAATGATGCTATGGTCACTAGCTACACAAACCCTCAAGGGTCTGTCTGCAGAAAGCACCTGAAGACCTGTTCTCATGCCTAAGAGCTGGGCCGACCTCTGCTTCTTTACAGAAATGGGCAAATAAAGGGAAACGGAAAGAAAGCACAAGCTACAAACGCCTACATTGTCAATCGGGTATATTGATCTATTTCTTCCCCAGTGCCACACACTCTACAAAAATTCACTGAATACCTCATGGGTGTTGGACAGCCAAAAGCCTAGAATACACAAACAGGTAGAGATGCCCGCCCACGTGCCTCTTATATTTCAGTGAGAGAAGACAGGCATTAAATAGTGACTTTATTGGGGGCTGGAGAGACAGCCCAATGGCTAAGGGTATATGCTGCTCTCACAGAGAACCTGAGTTCAAGCTCAGCACTCCTCTCAGGCAACTCACAAGAGACTCTCACTCGGGCCCAGAGGGATCCAACAAGGGGATGTGGCCTCTTCAGGTACCAGCACACACGTGTGCATCCCCATACACAGACACGCACAAATGTGCATCATGATAAATAATAAAAGTTACAAAATGTAATATTGACTCTGTCTTAGTTAGGGTTGTAGTACTGTGAAGAGACACCATGGAACGCTTACAAAGGAGAACCTTTCATTGGGGGCTGGCTCACAGTTTCAGAGGTTTAGTCCATTCTCATCATGGCGGGAAACATGGCAGCACGGAGGCAGACACGGTGCTGGAGAAAGAGCTGAGAGTTCTCCATCTTGATCCGCAGGCAGCAGAAGGAGACAACTGTGTGCCACACTGGGTGTAGCTTGAACATATGAGACTTCAAAGCCCACCCCACGGTGACACAGCTCTTCCAACAAGGTCACACCTCCTAATAGTGCCAAGCACTATTGAATGCTAAGCATTCAAACGCATGAGTCTATTGGGGAGGGGGTATTCCTATTCAATCCAGAACAGACCCTATAAAAGAAATCACATAGTATATTGTTCCTTAATTTATGCACATAGAACATATTATAGAACCTCATAAGAAATGCATATGCCATATGAACTATTACAATATAGTTTATAAACAAGTGTTGCAGTATGTTAGAAGGTAAAATAAACCAAAGTAAAAGAAAAAAAAAAAAAAATACAAGTAGACCAGAACATCAGAACAGCCAAAGGGAGCAAGGAGGGGTCAGCAGAGAAAGCAGTTGTGGAAGGTGTGCCTCGCTGAGAAAGTGGTGCTCCAGCAAAACCCAAAGAGGCTGCAGCTACACAGCGGCTGTTCTCTCTCTTTACCTTTCAAGATGAGCAGACCCCAGTCTGAGCCTCACTGAAGCACCTTGGAGGTCCCTGAGGACTGTGCACTCAAGGTCCTTTGTTCCTTGGAGAAGTGCGGTGGCTAAGGGCAAGGCTCTCAGTGCCAAGCTATATTCAAACCCTGGCTCTCCCACTTTCAAGGTACTTGGCTTTGTGTGTGGTGTTCTGTTCCTCCGAGCCTCAGTTCCCTACTTCAAACTGGAGCTATTAATAGTACCTACGTCATGAGGCCCTTTTCAGGATTTGGTGAGATAACACAGGTGAATTCCTCTGCACACAGGAAGAACTCAATAAAAAAAAAATCAGCTGTAATTACTGAGCCTCGCTCTGGTCTCTCAACATTTACTTACATTTTCCTTGGTCCTGGTTCTTTATCCTTATTGATATTTTAACATTGTTTATGGTTTCTGCTTCTGTGGTAAGCCACCTCGGAGCCTTTGTGGATTAGGGTAGGTTATAAATAAGTAAGTAAATAAATAAAAATCTGGACAGCAGAACATTTACACAGAAGCAAAACATTTCATTACCAACAGACTGAATTGCAACTGAAGCCAAAAGCAAGAAATATTGATTCTGATTCCTCAGAGCTCGTGAAAAAGCCACTAGCATGATATCCTCTACTTTCTCTTCAGCCATCTTTGCCGGCCATCCCTCCCCACCTCCTTCCTCTCCCCTCTCTTCCTCTTTCCCAAACCTTTCTTCTTCCCTCAGGAAAGTAAATGAGTCACACAATATGACTCAGTAGCCCCCTAAACCCTCCCAGCCTCCTAACAGCTTCAGAACCATGGACCTCATGGAACTGCCCTTCCTCCCCATCAGAAAAGAGATGGGAAACAGATGAGGTCACTTTTATGTTGACAAAGTTGCAGGAGAGGATGCTGGCTCTGTGAGCTATCAAACATAGGCTAAACTCTCTCTTGTCAACGAGGGGCTGAGCTCTGGGGTGACATGAAAGTCCCTGAACCACTCAGTGACGCTAATTCTTAATTGGCAGCAACAGTAATGCCCTCAACGTGCTTGTGTCGGTGAAAAGATAGAATTCGGGACAGTGCCGCTTTATTTTCAAAGTCTTCCATGAATGTTGACTATACCAAAGTAACCCTCAGAGGGCCACAGAAATCCCAAATCCTATGAAGCTAAAAGGTAGATATGGCAGACACAAGGTGAGATAGATCCGTACTTGACAGAGACCCGGCAAAAAACAAAAGAGAAAAATCACTTGAGCCCGGCCTACTTTTTTTTTTTTTTTTTACTTTTAACTTGTGTGTGTGTGTGTGTGTGTGTGTGTGTGTGTGTGTGTGTGTGTGTGTGATGGGAGTGCAGGTGCCTGTGAAAGCTGGAAGACAATGCTGGACCTCTTCAAGCTGGACTAACAGGTGATTGTGAGCACCTCTGAGTGCTGGGAACTGAACTCAGATCCTTTCCAAGAGCACTGTGTGCACTTAACCACCGAGCATCTTTCTAGCCCTGGGGGGCGGGGGGGGCTCCTACTACTTTCAAAGGATTTTCCATTGGTCTTCTTCACTTCTCTCTTGGAGATGGGCATCACTAGCCACAATGACAGCCAGGAGTGGGCCCTGCACACAGCAAGGGATGCTCAGGAGGCAGCCCTAGCCTCCTCAGGCAGCCCTCAGCAAAGAAAAGAACTAGTCCCCCATCACAGTAACCATGGGTCCAGCTGTGGTGTCTCCTCTGTGGTTCCTGCACGGATAGAGCACGGTTGTGGATTCGGCTAATCGGCCGTGGGATCCCTACAGCCTCTTCTCCTTCACCACCCCAGTTGGAGCCTTTGCTCTCTAGTCTATGAGCTCAGACTCTGTAACTGTCTAGAGCTTCATTTGAAGACCACACCTCTTAACGTGACATTAATTAGGTTACTTGTTCTTTCTGGTTCCCCCAGAGTATTGGCATATCAGAAATGCCTGCCACTCATCAAAGTGGACACAAAGATTAAACAAAGCCGTGCAGCCGCTGGACCACTGTACAAAGGGCCACCCCATACAGAGTAGCACTCGGTGGGTGCCTGCTAGTCACATGGCTGACACCTGGGGAAGCTCAGCCTGCCAGTCACCCCGGCGCTGATGCACTCAGGGGTGGGGTGGGGTGGGGCAGTGGGTCCTCAAGCACGCCAACCACACTCCCAGGCTGCCAAGGGGTATGTCCTGGTTGCCTGACACTGAGTCCTTCTTTCCCCACCCCGTCCCCATCCTCCCACCCCACACCCGACCCCCACCCCTGCCTGGAAAGGAAATTCCTAGAGGTTAAGCAGGATGTCTAGCTTGTCTCTGTGTGCCCCCGCCCCAGCCCCCTGAACAAAAGAAAAAGATCCATCGTGGCCCAGCTTAGGGCTTCGTGATCAACGTTCCCGACTTTCAGACAGGTTCTGTTGGGCCATCCCGTGCTGGGAAGCAGAAAGAACAAAGTTGCTCTTTGAAAGTCTAGAGTGCATCAAGGGGGGAAAACAAGGGAACTCCTTCACCACAGACCGAAAGGAATGGGGACCAGACGGCGGCGTGTCTCTGGAAACCCCACTTCAGCTGTCTGTTGGGTGAAACCGAGAGCCGCTGTAGGTAGCCGGATAAAGAAGCAATATTTCACTCTGAAGGCGGCCAGGGAGACTCCAAGGAGGAGGTAGTACTTGATGTTGAAAACTGAGCAAAACCTGCGGGGAGGGGATGGCATTCCAGGCTAAGGCACAGTGTGGTCAGTAGCCTAGAGATGGGAAACCGGCAGTTTGATGACAGTGGAGAACTCAGGGCAGCAGAGAAGAAACAGCTGGCATAAGAAACCGGAACACCTCTGGGTACACAAAACGGAGGTTTAACTACCATAGGAAATTGTGGGGAGCAGGCCCTCCATCCTAACTAGAATAATTACCAAAGACCTCATGGAAGTAGCACATTAAAGGGGGGGTAAAAAACCCACACGGTTGTTTGGAGCAGAGAGACGATTCAAAGGTCCTGAGGCCTGCGTGGCTGCCATCTTGGTTATAGGCACAGATCGCGAAGGAGTGAAAGGCAGGAGGGGAAGAAGGAGAGTCCTGCTCAGGAAGACCCTCCCAGGCTGTAACCGGCGCCTCTGCTTTCCCTTAGATGCCATGAGCAGCCGCTGTGGGAGTTCCGACAACGGTTAGATGCACCCTAGTGCACGTTACAAAAGGACGGCTCTGCAAAGAACCAACTGCAGGTGGCCAAGGACAGAAGACTAGTAAAGAGGCTATGCGGAAATTCAGGCTACAGAGAACAGCGGCTGGAACCATTCTCTTTAGTAGCCGCGTGCTGCTTCTCATTTTCGCCATGTAAAACGGCTGCGTGTACAGTCCACTGCCTCACGGAGCCTCCAGTGGGGTGAGATGTCAGGAACCAGCCCCGGAGAAGGTAAGATTGGGAATAGGCTGTACCTGGTGCTCACATGAAAGCAAAACAGATAGATGGGTGCCTGCCCCGCTGCACAAGTCAGGAGAGCTAACCCCCTTTGGAGGGAGAGAGGGAGAGAGAGATGTCCACCCGCTCTTGCTCTACAGAGACAGAAAAGGAAGGAGTGGGAAGTCAGGCGCCTCCTCCGAGTCCTGGAACAGGTCCTGAGCACCCAGGCTGGGGGGGACGGGGAGGGGCGCGCTCCGCGGGTGCAGGTGCTAGCATCTGCAGGAAGCGCTACAGCATCCCCTCTGTGCACGAACACCCCCACCCCAGCCCTGACCCCTTTGTCTACCTTGCCTCTATTCTTATCTATCAGTCTGTCCCTCCTGCTCCAGACTCAGTGCGCACGGCCCTAGTGGGGTCCCTCTGGCGGTTGCCGTAGTCGCGCAGCCCCGACCCGGGGCTCCCGGGAGAAGAAAATCATGAATGAAATGGTTGCGGCGCTCCCACTCCCCCGCCCTCTCAGTCCAGGCAACCTTGGCATGGGGGAGGCGCCTGTGGGGACTCCGCTCAGAGTTGCTGAGGGTGAGGGGCGCCGGAGATGCGTTCCGATGTTAAGGGTCTGTGGTCCGCCCCCTAGAGCCTTAGGCGATACTGGCGCTCCCCACCCCCACCCCTCGAAGCCCGAGAGCCCTGCGCAATTCCCGGGGAGCGGCGCAAGCCCGTCCGGGGGCGGGGCGGAGCCGGGGCTAGGGGTGCCAAGGAGCCCCTGCAGCTGCTCCCGCGACTCCGCAGCCTAGGCGCATTTGGTGGGGCAATTGGGCAGGGAGCGCAAGGAGCGCGGGACTGAGGGCTCCGCGGACAGACCGACAGACGGACGCCCCCGCACACGCAGACGCACAGAGCTCGGCACGGCCCCTGTCACACACAGACAGGGACACACGCAGACACGCACACTCGCGCGCTCTCATCCTCCCGCCAGCCTGCCTGTCCGCCGGCGCCTGGAACCTGCTCTGGCCGGTAAGTGAGGCGCCTTGGTGGGCGCCTTTGTGTAAAAAGCCGGGAGGCACTGATACAGGGTCCCCTCAGGGGCGGCAGCGAAACTGACACCTCCTCCAACCCTCCGGACCCAGGAGCCCGCCCCCGCCACGCCCCCCGTAGGGCGCCTCGAGGGCTGGAAGTGGGGGTCCCCAAGCAGGGGTGGGGGCATGGCGCTGGGGGCCACAGAGGGAGCGGCCACCACTCCTCATGCTTTTGCGTGGGTCCAGGGAGGGATCCGGATAGAGGTTCTGGTCCGAGCTTCTGTGGCCCAGGCTGGTGTGCAGCTGTCAGCTGCAGCGCCTCTTCGGAGTCTGAACCCCAGAAATGGGAGATGAAGACGGTAACTAGCCGGCTAGTCTCCAAATTGTGCCTTCCCTGGACCCTTTAGCCATCCGCCACCCGGTTCCAAAATAGAATCCCGGTGCATTCCCCTCCCCCGACATATTGCTTTTTTTCCTGGAGGAGGCCCAGGCTCCTGCAAAGCCCAGGTCAGAATCCTCATCAAGGATCAGTTTAGAGAAAGGGGTAGGATCTTAGGGCCAGAAGAACTTATTTGATAGCTTCATTTTACAGACAGGGAAACTGAGGTCCAATGAGGTGGCATGGCCAAGGTCACCAGGTAGTTAGTGGCAAAGCGTGCATCAGACTCTGGAGTGCTTGGTTTTTACATTCATTTTCCTCCCCTACACAATCAGACCCCATCCCCCATGAAGCCCCAGAGCACAGAAATTCACGTGAGTATGCCAGGTGAATCCTGGCAGTGCTGGCCCTTCCCCCAAACTAAAGCTAAAGATGCCGTTCATTTCCTGCCATCCTTCCCATTTGAAAAAAAAAAATGGGAGTGGGTGCTTTAATTTGCCTCATTCTACCTCTAGGAGGGCTCTGTTTGCAAGCACTCCATGGCTCCGAAGGTGATTTGGAGATGGAAACAACAAGTAGATTCCTGGGTGTTAATTCAGCCCTTCCAGAGGTTGCTCCCCATTTGGACCCAGTGATGTGACATTCCAGGCTTCATCTTTCCACGCAACTTTGGGCTGACCGCATGCCCTCCCAATCAGCCCTTCTGCCCTCCTCCTGAAGCACCCATCTTCCCTCATCCAACCAGGCCTTTGTAGAGATCTAATCATCATTCTTTTCTGGAGGCCCCCAGAGTCCCCACTGATGCTTCTTCTTGCTGCTGTTTGTTAAGGATGGCCTCTTGGTATTGCTAAGAAGCTGCTGGGAAAGCCTGAGTTACAGCTGCACTAGGCTCCTTCAAGGACAGCTGGGTGTCCCCATGCAGAGTAGGCTGTCTGGTAGCCCAAGCGGTGGGCCTCCAGAGCATAGACACACTTGATGGGCAAAGGATGAAGACGGTCACCTTGGAGAGTTTGAATGGGATGGAGTTCAAGTTCGAGACCAAGTTCAGTCTCTAGGGACATGAGGTTGTCTCAACAGCTTCCTTCTTGAGTGAGATAAGCAGACTAGCACGGAGCAGAGCAAAGGTGGCCTCGGAACAGCTCCAGGAGCCAGCACTGACATCATAGCCTATGGAGATGCCATCCTCCTCCTAAGAGGCACCGTTTATAGTGGCTTCATAAGGAACTGTGACCCTTAGATTTGGGGTGTGTCAAAGCTCCCACTCTAAGAGTGGGAGACCTTTGCCCCAAGGTCTAGCTCCTCCTCCTCCTCACTGCTGTGCAGTTCAGAAGCTCCATGTAACCTCTGCAGGGCACTTTCTCCTTGAGGAAGGAACATTCTCTGATGGCCAGGGTTTCTGGTCTGCACTATTTGTTGGGGATAGCTGGTGGGAGTGGGTGGGGCGGGGATTTATTTATATAACTACACTGGGCCTGGTTTCCTCTCCTTTCACTGAGTGAGAGAATGCTTCCTGACTTAAAGAGATAATGCACATTGGCTACTGAACGCAGTTCCCAGGACAGAGGGAGAACTCAGATGAGCACTGGTGCCTTCACTTTGCAGATACGCACGCTGCTTTCCTCCCATCTTCGGATCACTTGAGGATGTGGGATTTTAGATTCTCATCATCCTCCTCCCTAAAGCCAGTCCTTTTCCCACTGACCTATGCCTCGATTCAGTGCTCAGCCCATCTGAGGCACCCATGACAAGATCGTGATGGAACAGCGCTGTTGCTTAGTTAGTTTGCAGGTTTTGGGTTTTTGTTTTTGCTTTTGTTTTTTAACTTGAGGGATCTAGCAATTAATCTTTACTTGGTGTCAAAGCTTTTCTTGCCCTTAGACACTTGTATTTACTCCGCGCAGCACAGCAGTGACCCTGGTAGTGTCATGAACCCCAGTAAGCAGGTGAGGAAGTTAAGACTGAAAGATACAAGCATGCAAGACGGCTAAGCCACTGACCGAGTCTGGAAGATGTTGTTAAAATTTTTTCTTCTTCTTCTTCTTCTTCTTCTTCTTCTTCTTCTTCTCCTCCTCCTCCTCCTCCTCCTCCTCCTCCTCCTCCTCTTCCTCCTCCTCCTCCTCCTCTTCTTCTCCTTCTCCTTCTCCTTCTCCTTCTTCTTCTTCTTCTTCTTCTTCTTCTTCTTCTTCTTCAGAATCAGGGTGGTTCCTTGAAGCTAGGTGGCACCTGAGCTAGATCCGTATGGATGACTTCTGTATTTGAAGACAGGGGGGATGTTTCCAAGGGGTGGAGAGAGCCAGAGCAGAGGACAGACAGACTCAGGGACTTAGAGCATGGTCAGAAACTAGAAGACAATCCATCTCCACTGAAGCAAAGGGTTAAAACCAATCCACACGTGACAAGGCTTGGTGGAGGCAGGTGCTGGGGCACAGAGGGCCAAGGCAAAGCTGGACTGTCATTGCTGAGGGAAGGAGAGATGTAATCGATCTTGCTACGTAGAGAACAGCCTGGATGAGGACAGCCTGCTGACAGGGAGCTGGAGTAGGAAGAGATGACAGTGGCCTATGGAGAGATACCAAGGGTCTGGACTTGGGGGTGGCTGCAAGAACGGATGGAAAAGGGATCTGGCATCAGCAAGAGGCCTCATTGTTACCAAAGCCTGCAGGTGGCTGCATGTGGGCACCTCAGGGAAAAAGGGGTGAGTGATACCAGGGCTTTGTGGTTTGAATGGCTGATGTGGCCATTCACAGAAAGAGCCCAGCAGCAGCAGCGGGAAGGAGACTTGAGAGGAGCAGGAGTGACCGATAGGAGCCATGATGACTCCTGACGCAAAAGCTTTGCTTGCCGAGCACCTGATATTGTCAAGAGCCAGTTCATCCATTCATACTCCAGTGCATAGACGCATCCGCGTGATGGGCTGGCTTGTTACAGGTTCCAGGGACGTGGTGCCGAGAAAGACAAACTTCCTACCTCAGGAGAGACAGAAAATAAAACCTAAGCAAAGATAAAGCGCTTGAGGTGCACCTCTGGAGCAGGGTAAAGGAGGAGGAGGAGTAAGTGGGGGTGAGGGTGGAGGAAGGGATTCTCCTTAAACAAAAACTGCCTTCCGGGAGCTGATATCCAAACTAAGCCCTGAAGGAAGTGAGGAGGAGACTCCGAGAAAGCAGTACTCTCTAGAAGAGGATACAAGCGCAAGAGCCCTGGGGTAAGAATAGATGGGTATTTCTAAGCAGCCACATGATGCTATACGAGATAGGCAAAGCAGAAATGTGACAAGGAAAAGGACATAAAGAGGGCAGGGCCCGTGATGCGGCCGCTTATAGGTCTGAGGAATGAGACTTATAATACGTTGGTGTGAATGAGTCCAAGAAGACCTGAGTCCTATTTGTGTAATCTTGGTGCCTGGCGCAGCAACCCTAGTGCTGTACAGCGGCTCACTAAATATGGTCATTGAAGGGATAACTGTTGGAGCCTGCCATTCATATACCAGATTTCATATCTTAGACTTGCATGAGTCAATAGATACATTGTGTCGTAGTAAAGACATAGGGAACTTTGTAGTGTGGGTCCCCATTCACAAAACGTAGAGGACTCGAGTGCCTGTGCTGTAAACTGAGTCAAATATGTGTGTCTTGGGCAGCAAGGTGGCTCAAGAGAAAAGGCACTTGCCATGCAAGCCTAACGTCCTTGGTTTGATGCCTGGAATCCGTGTAAAGACGGAAAGAAGGCAATGACTCTGCAAAGTTGGCCTCTGTGCTCTACACTCAGACGTGATGCTCGTGCGCTCACACGCAAACATAGCGATTTTTTTCTTTTTTTAATCTTCGTATTTTGTTCGGTCTGGCTCAATAATCAGCACCGCTAATGACTGGGGCTAAGTAGAAAGGCGTGCCTGAAATGATGACTAAACGATTAACATGGTAACACTTGGGGTCTTGGCTCCTTCCTTCTACCACTAACTTCTATCCTTCTGCTCATCCCGCGTTTCCTCCCGCTTAACTCCTTCGTCCTCCGCCGTTTTTCTAACCGACATTCGGAAGACGCTAATTTCTTGTGCAAAGGCATGGATTTTCAGGACAAGGCACTATCATCTCTGGTCAAATGACAGAGTCCCCCCAAAAAAGGAGGCAAAGAGAGCAATAGGACATGGAAATTATTTATAGGAGTATGAATACTTTAGGCACCTAACTTGATATTTTCGTGAATCTACAGGTGTCGAGGGTAAGACTCTAGAAGGTAGCTAGCCATATAAAACACCTGTGCATTGCACTGGACAAGGTATTTATGGATATTTCTAATTATGTGGGGCCCTGTGCCCAAAACAAAAAAGAGCTCACCGGAAAACACCCATGCAGCCATATGGATTGGCACAACTGTAGGTGTGTGTGTGTCAGTGTGTGTGTCAGTGTTCTGACCCTAAATTTGCCCGTGCCTGAGTGATCTGGGATGAGGTTCTTCCTGTCCCCAAGCCTCAGTTTCCCTATCTCTGGGGGGATAAGGTTCCGGTTTCCAGGACACAGCAACACTAAGCCCTCCTATCCTATGTAGTTGAGTTGGGTGCGCGGGGGGACGGGGAGTGTAAGGCAAACAGGTAACATGTTGGCCTGCTGCCGACAGGAGCTGTTCTCAGGAACAGGGGACCAGCTGAGGAGTTGCACCTTGTGGGGAGCAAGTTGACAGGTAATTTTGGTCTTAGACTCAAAGGCTGAACCTCCTGGTCCAAACTCTATCTGAATCTAGCAGATGTGTTGCCTCTATATCCTGGAACAGGAAGAAAACATGGGACACAAAAGCTGGGTCCTGGAGAAAATGGAGAGAGAAAGGGTGCGAGGTGGGGGGGGGGGGGGGCGTGGAGGAGATTAAGTTCTAGGAGTGCTTAAGAGGGATGCTTAAGCCCCTGCTTTTAGTTCTTTGGGGTATATACATAAAGGTAAAATTGCTGGCTTATATGGTAATTCTATGTTTAACTTTTTGAGATGCTATGGGGTGCTTTTATTTAAAAAAAAAAAAAAAAGGATTTTTGTTCACCCAGTATGAAGACCTCCTGTGGAAGTCCTAGGAACGAAGGGTCCAGGAAGAAGCCATTAATTTAAAACAAGTAAACTTTGTGTGAGCTCTGCATGATCTTGGAGACAATGGAGAAGAAGGAAGGGAACAGAATACAAATGAGCGCAGCCTCCATTTCTGAGGGATCATTGTGATCTAAAGGCACTGTGGGTGGAAAAAGAATGCTCTCAAGAGAGATCGCAGTGGGTGGAATTCATTCAAGCGCAGGTATTTACTGAACTGGGCATCAAGGTGGACACAGGAGCCTCAGCAATCGGGATGACCTGGAAGACCTTGCCCGTGAATCACTCTGATCTAGTGGGGGGGGGCGAGAGGGGGGCGCAGAAAAGCAGTCTGGCAACAACGGTCCATATCAACGTGTGCCATGAGAACATGACGTGCGCAGACTTTCAGACAGAACAGGTGGTGCAAGCTGGCCAGCCCCACTGCTCAGGAGGCTGAAGAAGGAAGACAGTGAGGTCAAGGCCAATCTGGGGAGCCTAGTGAGAGTCTGTTGAAATTTTAAAGAGGCGGGGGCGGACTAGAGATGTAGTTCGCTTGGTACAGTGTTTGTGTGGCGTATAGGAATCCCCGGGTTCAGTTGCCAGCACTGCTTGAGCTGGGTGTGTAGTGCATGCCAGTAACCCCAGCACCTGGGAAGTAGAAGCAGGAAGATCTGAAGCTCTAGGCCATCTCTTGACAACGTAGTGAGTTCAAGGCCAGCCTGGGATACATGTGAGCCTATCTTTATTAAAGGTTGCTCACATATAATCTTAAGGTGTATTTGCATGTACAGTGGTCTACTGAGTCTTTACAGTCCTGTGAACATGTATGACTATCACAAAGATACAGGTGTGGGCATGCCTTAAGCATGCTACTCAAGTGCTGTGTACCTAGTGTATGGCAGCTTTTAGGTTGGTAGAGCTTTATCTCGAATCAAAAGAGTAAATTTCTTCCCATGTCTAAAAGGTAAAAAGATACAGACGTGAAGCACTTTATTACCCTCCAGCCGTCAAAGGCAATAGTTACTCCCAACTCTATCATGGCAGGAGAGTTTTATCTTTTCTGGGTCTTCACGTAAGTAGATTCATGTCATGGCTGGTATTTTGCAATATAAAGTAGTTTCTGAGGTCCATTCATGTGATTGGACCCACACAAATGGGTTCAATGCCTTACATTCCTAGGGGGGAAAGTGGCCTTTGGGTTCAGAAGTGTCTTGGCTTGCTGCCCAGCCTCCAGCCAAACTGAGAGGTCCCTCCTTGTCCACTTACCTCCTGCTTCCTCCCACCCCAGACATCTTCCCTGCTGCCTAGGAACTCCCCCTTGTCTTTCGGCTCTCATCTATGCAGCCTCTCAGACTCCACTTACTCGTCCCCACAGGATAGCCTCAGGTTTTACTTTGCACGTATCTTGCACTAGATTGCAAGCTAGGAGAGAGCAGAGAGACTGGGACCAGCTTTGTCTCCAGGATGAGCTATGTGGCTGCGGATATAGCATCACACCTACTGAGTTTTGTCTTAAGACTGTGTCAGATACAGAGTTTAAGACATACAGGGGCTGATGAGATGGCTCAGTGGTTAAGGGCATTGGCTGCTCTTGCAGAGGCTCCGGATTTGGTTCCTAGCACCCACATGGTGACTTACAACATTTTCACAGGATCCAGAACCTTCTAATAGTTTCCATAGACACCAGAAATGCATGCAGTGCACAAGAGTACACAGAGGCAGAACATTAATACATGTAAAATAAAAGCAAAAAAGACTCTGTGTGAGTGTGTGTGTGTGTGTGTGCGTGTGCGTGCGTGTGTGTGTGTGTGTGTGTGTGTGTGTGTGTGTGTGTGTGTAGTGGGGGTTATCTAAGTGGTAGGTCCTTGTGTAGTGTCTAAGAGGCTCCAGATTCAATCCTCAGAACCACAAAAATAAATAATATAAAAACACAAACTTAAGAAGCACAATGGAGCCGGGCAGTGGCGCAAGCCTGTAATCGGGGAGGCAGAGGCAGACGGATCTCTGGGAATTGAAGGCCAACCTGGTCTACAAAGAGAGTCCGGGACAGCCAAGGCTACACAAAGAAACCTTGTTTCAAAAATCAAACCAAACCAAAACATCACAAAGGGAGGGGGATAGTGAGATAGCTCAGTGAATAAATGTGCTTGCTTCCAAGCCTGATGACCTGAGTTCTTTACCTGGAATCCATTTGATTGAAGAGGAAAAATGTTGTTTTCTGACCTCTACAAGCATGTCAAGGCGCGCGCGCGCGTGTGTGTGTGTGTGTGTGTGTGTGTGTGTGTGTGTGTGTGTGTGTACGCGTGCGCGCATGTGCATGTGTGTGTATAAAACACTTTTTAAAAACTAAAATAACTGCAACTATATCCCTGAAGCTGATAAAAGAAAAGTGGTGAAAACTTCTGAGCACAGATGAGAATTATAACCTAGGATTTATGGCCAAGGAAGAGCTGTGTCTCCCAGGGAGCCACAGGGAGGAGACCAGCGAGGGAAAGCTGCCTAGAGGAGGCAAACTTCAAAGGGTTTCAAGTATGAACCTGTGTTGACCAAGGGATGATACGATGGGAGACAATCCACAGAGACCCTGATCTGTCCTGTTCTGCTGAATGCGGAGTCTCGATCCCTCCTCTTTCTGTCCTTCTTGTTCATTCCAGCCTTTGTCTTCTCTCACTTCTTCCCTTCCCATCTCCCTCTGAGGTCTGAGCACACAGGGAAGCACTGAAGGTCCATCATGCTGCCTTCATCTCTTCTCTGCTGGTCTCCCTGTCGGAGGATACAGGATTAAGTGCATCCCTTGCTCCTCCTTTGCCTGGACGGCTCATAGAAGCCACAGTCATGGACAGGAGAGCCAGGGAAGGCCCCTAGCATGAGGGGAGGTGGGATTGATCCCCAGATCCCAGACCAGCAAAGCACTAGAGAAAGAATCCGACCAAAGTTCAGGTTGCATGTCGCAGCCTCATTGGAGAGACCTCCTGGAAGAGGCATGCGCTGGGGTGGGCATCAGACGAAAGGGCAGGAGGCCACAGCTTCGGGAGCCTGTCCAAAAAGGAAGGCTAGGAGGCAGAGAGCTCAGAAGCGGGAGAGAGCATGGCAGGGGATAGACTCGTCTCATCACGGAAGAGGACTTGGAGAATCTAGTCGGTTTTTTTACCTGCTCCTCCCCAGGCTCTGAGTCTGACTCTGAGGATCTGGAAACAAACCAGGGCTCTCCAGAGGGGAGAGAGGAATGTGGCTAGAGAGCCCTTTTCTTTAGTTGCAGGGACTCCTGGGAGGCTGCATTGTAGCTGATGGCAACCACACAAAACGAAGTATGGTCAGGTAAAGCCAGGATTGGTGAAGTCTAAATTCTATTACAGGAAAAAAGCAGAGAGCCAGAAAAGGAGCATGGCCTCAGTCCTAGAAGGCGGGAACTCTTACCGACCAGGGTCCAGGACAGAAAGCCACACAAATAATGCTGAGCCTGGGTTTGCCCTTATCAGAACTGATGGCTGACACTTACGGTATTATGTGCTATGTGCTCTTCTAAGGTTTTTTGTTTTGTTTTGTTTCTTTTTAGGTTTATTTACCACAGGTATTTCTGTTGGCCAGTTTGCCAGATTTACCACGTCCAGTTTCCTTACCAGATAAGGAAACTGAGGCACAGGGAAATTGAACAATGCTCTGGGCCTCTTGCAAGGCTGGCAGCAAATCCCCTCATATTCGCAGCTTGAAATCAGCCACAGTCGCGGCATTGACACCATGGAAATTGGCAAAAGCTCCAAAGCAGAGTTTTGTCATTAAAAACTGTTGTCCTGCATGATTTAGGACACTTCTTGAATCTCCACAGACCTTGTATGGGAGGAAAAGTGCTGTAGCCATTGCAGAATACCCAGAACCTCACACAAAACAATAATTGTACTCCCCCCCCCCTTTAAAAATCAGTGTGTATCAGTACAAATCAATGGATGTGATTATACACATGGAAATCCTGTTCAACTTCTACCAGGCTCCAATCCCCCTCCTCCCTCCTGCTGCTCCTCCTCTCCCCATTTAATCTCACTTCTATTCTCATGTCTTTTTTAAATTTAATTAATTTATTCAGATTGCATCCCAATTGTTATCCCCTCACTTGTATCCTCCCATTCCTCCCTCCCTCCCTCTTTCACCCTATTCTCGTCCCCTAGGTCTGTGACAGAAAGAGACTTCCTCCCCCACCATATGGTCACAGCCTATCAAGTCTCATTTTGGCAGTCTGCTTATCCTTGCTCTGAGTGCCACCAGGCCACCCCACCAAGGGGAAGTGGTCAAATATGGGGCACCAGAGTTCACGTCAAAGTCAGTCCCAGCTCTCCACACAGCCGTGGAGAATGTTCTATCCATTGGCTGGATTTAAATAAGAGTACAATGCTTACTGCATGTATTGTCCTTGGTTGGTGCAGTAGTTTGAGCAGACACCGCGCCCATGTCTTTTTTTTTTTTTTTTTTTTTTTTTAATGTAGATTCTACCTATTAGAAAATGTGATATTTGTCTAAGCCTGGCTTATTTTGTTTAGCATGATATTCTCCGGTTCTATCCTTTTTCTGGCAATTGACATATATTCATTCTTTACAGCCAAATAAAACTTCATAGTGTGAATATACCACGTTTTCTCTGTCCATTCAGCTGCTGGTGGACGTCTAGGCTGACTCATGCCTGGGTCTTGTGAACGGTGTCACCATAGCTTGGGTGTGCAATCTAAGTCGTTTCCTAACTTAGATTTCTTTGGGCAAATACCCAGGAGTGGTAAAGCTAAATCGTATGGAAGCTGTATCTTTAGCTTTTTGAAGAACCTCCATGTTGCTCTCCGTAGCAGCTGTAGTGTCTTTACATTCCCAACAACAAACTCCTCTCTGGAGTTTACTGTTTGGGTTTCTGAAGATAGCCATTCTGATTAGAGTGGGGTAGAGCCATTAGTTGTAATTTGCATTTCTCTGTTGGCTAAGGATGTTAGACACTTTTTAAAATTATTATTAGTCGTTGGACATTTGTGCACATACCTTTGAAAACTGTTCAACAGCCAATATCTTTGGGAGTTTATGGGATCACAGCCTGAACATTGTATGTACAGCTCTTGTAAAAAAGGAACCAGTGTTCACTCAATCTTCATAACACACTCAGATCTGAAGTGTGTACCAGGTGAGGACACAGAGCCCGGGGAATCAGGTGTCTTGGCCAAGATCAGGCAGCCAGTCGGGAGCCCTGATTTGCAGAGCAGTATCAGGGGCTCATATTTGCTTCTTTCGTGGTGACTTTAATAGGCCACTTGTAAACACTTAATCTCTAGCCCACCTTGATTCATTTATTTTTTTAGAAGTACTTTTTGAACAATTGGATGGATAAAAATTAAGTGTGAGAAACAGGAAGCCTGCATCTTAGACTATAAACCTAGTGGTTCACATAGAGCCAGGATCTGGAGTCGAAACAGTGTACAGCCTGCCTCTGCTGGTGCAAGTATGAAATTGAAGAAATACTCTTCCCTCCTTCCTAGGCCTACGTGCACATGTGTAGAAGAAGCATACTGTTTTCCTACCTGGGGTTAAAGTGAGAAAGAAGAAAGGAGGTGATGTATTTGGTGTGGGACCCAACACACAGTAAGGCCTAAGCAAAGGGAAGCCATGATGATCGCACCATAGGCCTCGGTGCAAGTCTTTCCAGTGTGGCAGGACCCCGCATGTTAATCACAGAATGAGGGATAAGAACAGGAAAGTGGGCACCAGGCTCCCTCAGGGTGTCATCAGGAATTCTTAAGGAGGTGACATTTGAATGGGGTCTTTTAGTTAACTTTTTTATTAGCACAAAGTAATGGGTTTCATTGTGGTATTTTCATAAACAGACATTGTTTTATTTTGTTCTTATGCCCCACTACCCTCCCCTCTCTCCCACCCCTACCTTGCTGGTCCCTTTCTTCCCTCTAAATAGTCCCCACTTCCCTTAGAGGGAAAATGAGTGTTTTCCATGCAGACAGATAAAGGGGCTTTTCCAGCAGAAAGGAAGACACATTTCCAAGGCATTAGAGATGGAGTGAGAGTCTAAGTAGAGGACACACCAGCATCCCCACGGGGAGGTGTGATCACACCTTCACGTTGGTGAGTGCCTGTTTTCTCCTTGCAAATTAAACTGTGTACCTGGGGAGGGGGGAGCAGAATGGAATGCTTTCAGAGCCTTAGAAAACACAGGCAGGCAGACCCCGGGGACCTTTGAGCCCTCGAGACCTTCAGTTGCTCTTTGAGTCCCTGCCTGTTGCACAGTTCATAATCATAAAGGTCCATCCACCCGTGCAGTGGATTCACACTGACCAATGATCACAGCCGGACTCAGATCCCACCAACAGCTGGCTCAGCTTGGTGCACCCTCCACACCTGGCCAGAAGCCTTTCCCCAGCTTCCCTGGACCATGGCCTGACTTCCCAGGTGTTGTGAGTGTCAGCTGGTGGGCCATCTGCCTCCCTGACCTGTGGGGATAGGCCATTCGTCAAACTTTGTGGCGGGGGGATGGCGCCTGAGGGGAGTATTGTTGTTGTTTCACACTTTTCGTTGTCATTATAGACTATTAAAATTCCGACCATATCACACCTGTGACTGTAGCCAAGCTACAAGTAAGTTCTGAGCCTGTGAATACCCCAGTCCATGTAGCGATGGAGCATGGTTGTCGTTAGCCCTCACACTGCCTCCTAAGGCAGGCTCATGCCTCCCGAGAAACCAGTGGTCACATCCTCTAATCCTTCTGTTTCCAAAGAGGACATTAGGGAGCGCGTCTGGGGCCTAGGATTGGGGGAGCAGGTACAGGAGTGGCTCTCTAGTTCCTTCATTGGTTCACACTATGAACCCAGAAGAAACACTCTACCTCTCAAACCGTAGTAATCTTCCTCTGTGAAATACAGACCATCATGTGCTTCCCCATCTGTCTGGTGGGGGGGGGCCTGGGGGGGAGTCGGGGGGGCAGCTTTCATGAAGAGCACCCGGTACCTGCTAGAATGTGTCATCTTCCTATCTCTGAATATAGTTAATAGCCAGGGCTAGAACATGGAAGAGGAAGGTTCAGAAGGTAGGCAGTGGGAGCAGATCTATAACTGGGCAAGTCACTTTCTTCTCTAGAAAATTAAAGTTAACAGTCTATTCCTGCTAGGCCTGTTGGGAGGGCCAGATACCTCACACGTGGACAGTGCCTGGAGGTGTGTCACTGTTAACCCTTGTTCATTCCTGCTTCAGGCATGGGGCAGTGGAAAAACAAGACTAATTCTGCCTGCTTCCCTCCCTCCTCTGGGCAACTCCTCCTCCTCCTCCTCCTCCTCCTCCTCCTCCTCCTCCTCCTCCTCCTCCTCCTCTCCTCTTCCTCCTCCTCCTCCTCCTCCACTTCCTTTTCAAACTCCTCCTCCCCTCCTCCTGATTTCCATCCACATAAATCTACCATGAGAAACAGAAGACACAGACTTCAAAGATCAGGAGTGACCCAGAGAAAGATTAGGCAGTGTCCACAGAGCCTGAGCTGGGTCCCTGTGAGGTTCACGAACCCTCACCCTAAAGATGGAGTCAGGACCAAGATGCCTTTAGCCATAGAAAGGAGTCTCTGATGTCTCTCCTTGTTGCATCTGCTGCTCAGTCCATGCATGAGAGTCAAAGCCAGCGGAGAACCTCTGTGTATCTAGTCTTCCCATCCAACTGTATCCCCCGCACCCCCCCCACCCGGGGCCCTGAGGCCACAGAGGGAAGCAGGCAGGTAGAGTTCAGGCTGAGCCATTGGACCAAGCCACAGATACCCGCAGGCTTGACAACACTCCCACATTGTCTCCAAGGATGGGCACAGTCCTTGGGTATCTCCTTCTTCCTGAAGGTACCAGGCAGGTAGGCAACATGGAAAGCCTTGTGCCCTTTCAGAAGCATGCCCTGGCCCCTTCAGTGAGTTAGCCTCACATCATCTGTACAATTGCCTTCACCACCACCGTTTTTTCTCCTCCATCGCATCTCTGTTGGTCACTTGTAGAGTTTCTGGGCATCTTCTATTTTATCAGGTTGTATGATAGATAGCTCCTGGGGAACTGAAGAGTAAACTAGAACTTAGGGGCCAATGAGATGGCTTATCAATGCTTAGATGGTAGCAGGCACTTGCTACCAAGCCTGGTGACCTGAGTTCGATACACAGAGCCCACATTGGTAGAAAGAGAAAACGGACCCCCACACACACAGTGCATTGCACCTGTGCATGCATAGGGTGGGGGTGGCTATGTCACCTCTCTTGGCCTGAAGACAGCTCTCCACATCCTCACCACCCACCTGCTTGTCCAGGACAGCCCATCTTAAGAGGCTTCGCCTTCCCCAAGACCGTGAAGGATAGATTCTCACAGAGCATGGCTTTGGGAGCTACAGCCAAACCTGTCTCGGGGTGCCTAGGACATGTCTGCCTGACCTCTCTGGAAGCGAGAGGGAGGGGAAGAAACTGGAGGAGGAAAGAAGCACCAGTACCCACCTCAGCAAATCATCCCGTCCCATGCCACCCTCCCTCTGACACTGGCTCTTTTCTTCCCTGAATATGCCCTGCTTTCTCTCAACTCCAAGTGCCCTCCCTCTGCCTGGACACCACTCCCACCCCACAGCCACACACTCGCACTCCTCTGTCAATATGATGACTCTTCTACCTTGTTTGGGCCTCGATGGTACCCCAGGACACCCTGAACATTTCCTGTCAGACATAACACCTTCATAGGCATGGGGTTTTGGTTTGTTTGTTTGTTTTTTCCTTATCTGCTGCTTACGAGAGATGCTTGTAGATCATTGCGTTTGTGTGGTTCACACACAGTAGCTGCAGTAAACACACACTGAAGAAATGGATGGGCCAGCCCCTGTGTTAGTTAGACTTACCCGGAAAGTAGAAAGCTGAGTTGCCAAGGCCCGTAGCTGAGCCTATCCAGGCCCTTTCCATCCTCCCTTCCTTGGGTCTCAGGTAGTCCCAAGCTCCATAATGCCAACCACAGACTAGGGATGGACGGAAAAGAAGGCCCTTCATCTGAGTATTCCTCAGCCAGAGAAGACTCGGCTCCTTCTTTGAGATCCAGAACACTCCAAGTTTGTGGTCTGCTCAGATGAGGGCACAGATGGCTGGACAGTGGACAGATGGGCCAGGAGGGTAGGCAGCTTGGTGGGATGGAAATAGCATGAACTAGGCATTGGGAGTCCTGGGCGCAGAGCCTGTCTGTTCCCTGAGTTTACCACAAGCACCATTCTGGGCTCTTTGGCTGGCAACAACAGAAACACTTAGTAACCCAGGCAGCAAAGACGTGATAAGCAACTGAGCTCTGCTTCAGGGTCCTTCCTGTGATGAGGAGCAGACTGAGGGGGTAGGTAACTCCTAACAAGAATTCAGGATTGTGTGAGCTACCTGCAAACCATTTGTCCATACCCTGTGTGGCATGAGTTATTCTCTATGCCTCAGTGTCCCGGTCTAGACATTCTAAAGCTGGATTCTTCTTTCTTTACTTCTACAGTTTGCTTTGTGCTGAGGGAAATTCCTGGCCCTAGACCCAGATGGCACCTTTCCCTCCCTGGATACCCTGGGAATGAAGTTTGAGGGAGCTAGGTGAGTGAGCACTCGGGTGTGGTCCCTGGAGGGCGCTGAACCTTTTCACCTGCATATTCTGTGAGTTGTGATTCGTTTGCATCATGGGACCAGCCTGATCATCTCCTTTCCATCAGGCCAGCACATCATCCTCTGCCTCTCCATCCTAAACCTGCTGATAACAGACATGGGTGGTCTTCTACCTGATCATCTTCCCTACAGTGAGAAGCTCCTAACTAGAGTCAACCCGTCATCTCAGAGCCCCCCGAAGCCACCAACCCTAAGAACCTGACAGTACCCTATGTTTGACCTTTAAAGACCTTTAAAGGCTCAAGAGCTGGACTGCAAGCCCAGAATGCATCACGATGGGGGCGGGGTTGCTTCCACATCGTTGAAGTGGATGGGGGGAAGTAGGTACATAAACAGTTAAGAAGCATTGGAGCAAAGTCAGGAACAGGAGAAACATGATCCAGGTGTGGGGGGGGGGGGCCTGATTTAATATCTTCCCTTGAAATTAAAAAAAAAAACACTCCATGAAAGAGGTAATGGCTGAGAAGAATACAGAGAAGGGTAGGATGTGGCAGAAACTGAAAAAGAACATTGCAGGTTCAGGAACAGAGCGAACCAAGGCACGGAAGTGAGAGAGGCTCCATTTGGCGAATAGAGATGGGGGATAGGATCTTGAGGAGAGGAGAGTGGAGAGCTTTGTGGTGATGGGGGCCATGTTGAGAGGGCTGAGGGGGCAGACAGGAAGTCCACGTTAGAGAGCAAGCCTATCAGGTTTGTCCCAGCTTCACAGCCCGAATGGCAAGTCCCTCCCAGCTGTTTCCTCCTCCCACCTCCCCATATCAGCTAGGATGGGTGCCTGCTCAGGTTCCTCTGCCTGCCACACCAAATCTGTCACTTTTCTCTTCAAAAACACCGGGCGAAGCCAGCACCTGCTCCAGGGTGCCCTGTAGCACCCACCCACCTACTCCTAGGCAGAGGATTAGAACAAACAAAAATGCATTCCCCATTTTCCTTGAACAAGCCCCTGCTGGAACTTCCTCCAACTCATAGCAGCAGGTGGTCCAGGCTGGGTCTGTGACTACAGGGTGACATTATGCCCATAGACATAAAGGGACAGTTAAAGGTAATAGTGATGCTATCCAGGCTGCAAGAAGCTTGGGGTGTGACCACTTTATTTGCAGATGAGGAACACTCCCAGAACAGGGAAGGGATGTCCCACAGCCATGAGTTTGTGGGAATAATAGTAGCACTGAATCACAGTAGCACTATTCACAAAAGGCAGGGTCAATCTACAAGTCCGTCAGCTGAAAGTGGACAAATAGAATGCAGTCTGTCCATACAGTGGGAAATTATAAGAGAGAGAGAGAGAGAGAGAGAGAGAGAGAGAGAGAGAGAGAGAGAGAGAGAGAGAGAGAGAGAGAGAGAATAAAATACCAGCTGGGTGAGCCCTGAAGACATTATGATAAGTCAAAGAAACAAGACATAAAAGTCTCTATGTATGATTCTATTTCTGTGAAATATCCAGAACTAGCCAAAGAATTAGGAATAAAATCAGAGGTTGCTAGGGGCTTAAGGGATGGAAGATGGAGTATGGCTACTTAATGGGGTTTCCTTTGGGGAGGTAAAGCCATGTTGTAACTAGATGGTGCTGGTATTAGACGACATGAGTACATTCAGTGCACAATAATAGGTTTTATCCAGGCACAGTAGTGCACACCCACAGTGCCAGTATTCAAGGCACAGGCAGGGAGATCAGAAGTTCAAGGCCAACCTGGGCTGCATAGCGACACTGTCTTGATAAATAAGTAAATAAATAAACAGTGGATTTTATGCTGTGCGGACTTTACGGCTAGATGCCACCTGCTAAATCCCATGTTCCTTCCTTATAGTCCCACCCCGCTCCTGCCACAGGACCTCCCGAGCAGGCTGGCACTGGAAGGCTCGTGCCACCTCTCAGTACAGAGAAGCCACACAGCTAAATGCTTGGTTTCCCCAGCCAAGAGGCAGGGCTCACGACTTCTGGGAAGAGTCTCACCTGCTTTCCCATTCCAGCTGGTGCCCCAAGTATAGCGTTTGTACTACCCATGTTCTTCCTTTGTCTGCCTTCATCTACTTAGAAACACTGTTTAAGAAGTAGTTCCTGCTTTCCTTTGGGAGGACACTCCCTCCTCCCACAGACTTGAATGGAACTCTCTCCCCTGTACAGACAGCAGTTAAAGGAGATGCCATGACACAGTTGTGTCAGCACCGCAGCTCATTGGTCAGACAGGAAAGGCCCTGGCTCGCTCAGCATTGCATCTCTGGACCTGCCGTAGGTCTTGCTAGCAGGGGTGCTCAGCAAATGCATATTGAAGGCAGCCCATCATCTCTGAGGCTCTCTGCTCCTAAGAGTGGCAGTGGGAAGCCACTGAGTGAGCTGCTGCCTGTTAACACAGGCGAGTTTTAGCAGACGTTGCCCAGCTAGCTGATAGAGGTGGAGGAGGAGAGGGTGGCCCACAACAATCCATTCCGAGCTGCTATTCCTGCTCCTGGTGAGCAAAGAGCAGGCCTTCTCTGTGCTGGGTGAATGGACCATCTTCTTTTTGGAAATCTGGTCAAACCCCTGCCCCAGCCAAGGCACACAATTATAAGCAGGGGTCGGGGCTAGAATCCACCACAGGGTAAAACCAAATCCTGCTCTGTTTTCCTCCACAGTGGTGGGGTGCTACTCTGGTGGCTTTTCTGACTATGAAATTAGTCATTTTCTAGGAAGCTTATTTATAGAGCCCACTGCATGCATGCAGCCCTAAGCTGTTCTGAATGTGGCTCGGGTGTGAAAGCAGGTGTGAGTCACATGCGGGTCCTCTTCCAGATGCCTTGGTTACCTTTCCGCCCTACATCATTGGCCACCATCTTAGGGTATCCTTCCATCTAGGGCTGCTCTTATAGTAAAGCAAGCTCAGGATTGAGAGGCTATTGAGAATGCCCATGGCCCCCACATTTGCATTCAACTCTCTCTAGTACCCTCCTCTGTGAAATGAGAGGCCTTTAAGATCGTGGTTCCCTGAGTGCCCTTGATGAAGGTTTCAGGGGCCTTAACAAAGACCCGCCCAAAAAGTGGCTCCAATGACCGCTGCTTGAGGCATCTGATGCTTTCAGAAGCACATCGTGGCGACGCCCGTTTATTCCACAGTTCTTGTCTATTGAACCTCCTTCTGTGGACCAGGCACTGGGCTTTGAAGATGCGAGCTAAGTAAAATTACAAGAGTGGTCCTTACCCTCCAGCAGCCTACCCACCTAAGGGCTGACAACGATGTTGATTCAACGACGGCTTTCCAACTGTGTTGAGTGCTAAATAAAAATGTTCCAGCGAGCAGAGATGTTGTAGTCTCCAGGCGGAGAGATAGACGTGGGTGCAGAGGCAAATGAAGGAAGGAGCCTGCTCAGAGCGGCCAGGACAAGGGCAGGAGGAGGGGCGGGGAGCAAGGTTGGATACGAAATAACGTAGTCAGCTGCACTGAAGGATGCTTGTCTTTGTTCGTAGTGAAATGGGAGGTCATGGAGTATTTTTCCAAGGAAGGTTATGTGATGAACTTGAATGTTGACGAGTTGGTTCTAGCACAAGGCTTCCCCATACTCTGTACAGGTTGGTAACTTCAGAACCTATGCAAGTGATGGATTTTGGCACTCTGTTGGGGGATGTTTCGAGGGCCAGCCTGAGTGGATGCCTAAGGTAATTAGGGAAAGAGAACACTTACCTTGAAGGTTAGTGTCCCTCTGTCTGATGGTCATCCAGTCCCTAGAACTTGGGCTTCTCAGAGATGCTGCCAGTTAGAGTTGGGGGGAGGGGGGATACAATGAGACAATGCTAGCTGAAAGTGGAAAATGCCAGAGTGAGAATAATCGACTTTATCCTAACCTTTCTGCCTTTATTATTAAAATTTAGTGGTCCTGAAGTGGGCTGTAGGACCAATGAGAAAGGCCATGTTGCAGGACTAGTGGGCAGAGAGGCTGCTGACTTTCTCGATTTTTTAGAAGTTTGTGCTACTGAGGTAATGGTTTTCCAGTTGCCAATTCCACAGGCTAACCTGGGGACCTAGTGAGGAAATCCTGGCTCCCTCACAGTCTTGCAGAATGTGCTCTCCACCAAGAAACAGCACAGAAGGAACTAAGGCTCTCTGCGGCCCAATCCTGAGTACTCAAGCCTTCGCTCAGAACATGGCCACAGCCATGATCCAGCAACAGCAGCAATACGGATACCAGACCCCGGGAATGCACAGCAAACATGAGGAGATGACGCTCTTATAGGCAGAGCCTGGCTTGTGTGTCCAGCCCTCATCCAGCCCACAGAGTCAGGCATGAAGAGGAGCCAGAACCATTGGGGCACACACCTGCATTGCAGGCCACTGCCAGAGCAGGGCATCCTGGGGGCCTCGTGGTGCCCTGCTCTCCAAATCTGTTGAGTCTGGAGACACTTCCTGGGGGGGTCTAGTTTATTTCCAGCATGCTTTTTCCAGCTCACTGTGTGACGAAAACGAGACCCTAGGGCAATCCATTGGGTACCCTGTTGGGCTAGAAAGAGGGTTTTCTGGGAGTCAGATAGATGGCTCCATGGTTTAGAGGGCTTGCTGTTCTTACAGAGAACCAGGGTTCAACTCTCAGCACCCACATAGTGACTCACCTGTAACTCTCTGTATGCACACCACGGCACAAACATGTACATATATCTATATACGTCATTATCCATCATTATCACTGTCGCTGTCTTCGTCGTCATCATTGTCATTGTCGCTGTCTCTGTCGTCATCGTCGTCATCATCGTCATCACTAACAAAGATATTAGGAGACAGAATAGCACAGAGTGAGAGAGCATTCATTAGCTTGGAGCTCTCCAGTGTAACTTCACAACCAGCTTTACTCTTATGAGACGTTGGGCAAGTCGCATGATCTCCTAAACTTTGTTTGATGAGCCTTGTTTCATGGGGTCATGATGAGGACTCTGTTTCAGAGTCTCTGGAAGGTGAACTGGTCTTTTGTGGTGGTGAGGTGGTGGTGACGATGCCAATGATGATGATGTTAATGGTGGTGGTGATGAAGGAGAGGATGATGATGAGATAAACAAAGGGCACCTGCAAAATCCTGCTCCTCCTCTACAGCTTGACACCGTGGAGGCTGTTCTTTCCCTTGGGTGTCACCCCGACCCCACTCCCCACATAACGAGGTGGAGATAATCAACTGGATACAGAGGGAAACAGATCTTCATCTTTGCTAGAGGCTGGGACTCTTGATCCTGGACCACCAACTTCTCCTGACAATTTCCCTCCCACTGCAGGAGTGAGAGAGAGAGCCAGGCTGCTGATGACTCCGACGGAGGGACCCTGGACATGTGCTGCAGTGAGAGGCTGTCGGGTAAGTGTCCTCAGCAGTCCTGTGACCCAAGGACTCAGACTTGAGGAAGAGGGCACCAGCTGACACAGAACTAGAAGCCTGCTTGGCTATGAACTTGCTGTTCCAAGATCTCTGTCTAGATAGACATGTATTTCTCAAACCCCGGTGTCTTTCTGTCCTAGTTTCATTTAGGGCAGCTCTGGCTCCTCTGGGAGGAAGAGCAGACAGCTGAAGATGTGCTTGAAGGTAGAGAGGAAGCGAGTAGGCCAGGGAGCCTGGCAAGGAGGAGAGCAGCTGACCAGTGACGTGTCGGTAAAGGCCTCGGGAGCAATGGTGGAGACACAAGCCAGGTGCTATGGGCTGCGCTGAGGGTGGCCACGCAGCATGCGGAGCCTCCTGCCAGTCCTGCAGAGAAACCTGGCTGGGCGTCAGAAACTACATCTGGAGTCCAGGTGACCACAGATGTGGGAGTCTGCCTGCCTGAACCCCTGCCGTGGCTGTCACCATGGAGATGGCCAGGGCTCTCTGCCCACAGGGTAGCAGCATGGCCCACCAGTTGGAGCCCACATCCCTGATCAGGATAAATGCATTAAAACGAATAGAGTGGAGAAGAAAATGAACGGGCTTTATTTTCTTTTTATATGTTTTAGCTATTTTTTTATAACAAGTGTCCATTGTGGCTATATTAAAAATAAATAAATAAAGGCAAGTAAAACAGATGAAAATTTGCCATACCTTTGTAGCACAGCCTACATTTTCCTCCACCCAAATGTTTGCTTTAAAAATAGCCTTTTGAATTCTAACTCTGAAGCCTCAAACGCATGGTGCCTGAGAAACCTCGTGATCATACCAGGTAAGCAGCTGTAAAAGGCAGCCTCTGTATGTGACATTTAAGATTGGCATTGAAGACAAACAGATATGACTCTGAAGCAGCGACTTCAAAACAAGCAAAGACAGCATCCAGGGCCCACCCTTCCCGCATCTCCCGGAAGCAGCCTCAGCCCTCCATGCAGTTCCCCCCTTCTCCAGTAGGGGCGCCATCACGCACCATAACCGCCTGTTTTTGCTAATGGCAGATGGACTCATAGGAGGTATCCTGGTGAGGACCAGAGGAGAGACAGTTGGAAAGAAAGGATTTTATGAAGGGCTGCTAAAGCTGAGCATGTGAAGGAAGGGCTGCCATGTGCAAGGAACAGCAGATCCATCCTAAGTATTTTAGGGTGATGACATAAGCCCAACACATAGGCATGAAAGAAGACCTGGGCCACGGGATGAAGAACTTACTCTCTGACTCTCAGAGTGGTCCAGCCATAGCACTGATGACCCCAGTTGGGGGAAGTGAGTGCGCCATCACTGAAGGCATTCAAGGAGTGGAAGACAAGCAATGGAGAGGAAATTTCCACAGTGGGTGGGAGATCTCAGTGACATCAGAGTCTCTTTCAACTATTAAACACTTCTGTGATTCAGATATGAGTCATAGAATTCGGAGATGATTCTACAATCAGAGGTGGCCCCACTGGCTAGAAAATATCCACAGAAAGTAGGACATAACGTATAGGGACGCAGGGAGGAGCATGGTGTGGAGGAAAGAGCATGGGGCTTGGCATTTGAGTCTGGCTGTGCTGTTTACAGGACATGTGCTTATGGAAGGGTCATCTAACCTTGCTGGACCTGCCTCCGGTCCATCATCTGAAAACAGAAATAACAGCAACATGAATATTCATCTTCACAGAGGTCCTGGGGAAGTAAATAGATGTGACCACTCATTTGTTCTGCAAGAGCATTTATTAACTACCACGTCCCAGGTACTGTGTTGGTGCTGGGGATACACTGGTGGATGAAACATGGTCCCTACCTTAGTGAAGGCTCGCGGACAAGTTCTGTGCCAGACCAATTGTGGAAAATGGGACAGAGCCCCAGCAGAGAGGTTACAGTAAGAAGCACAATGCGTTTAATTCCGACTCTCCTCCCCCAGAGCCGGCAAACAATGTCGAATGGAAGTGGAGATTAGTCATATCCCCATTGAAGCTGGCACATCGCCTGCCTTATGCAATGCTCAGGAAGTGGGTATCATTTACTGCCCCCATTGTACAGATGACAGGACCAAGGCCCAGGGAAGCTGGGCTTTCTTCCCAAATTCTCTTAGCTGGTTGATGTTTGAGAAGAGGAGACTCGGCCCAGCCCTTCCTGAACCAATGTCAACCAATGTCCACACCAGTATGCTCTTCTACCTCCATTGTCCCCATACAGTCAGTGGTGTCTATAGATTGAGGGGGGGAGCAGTAAAGGTGTGTCTGTCCCCAGGGAGGAATTAGGCAATGTCACTGTGCCTGTCTCCCTCTGTTTCCCAATTCTAGGAAGCCCTGCCTGTCCAGGGCTAGGGAGGTATGTGCCCCTCAGACACCCATGATGCCAGGCAGATATGGTATCATAACAATTATTTGTCTTTTTGTGACCATGAGATCTTTAAGGCAATGCCTTCTCCATCTCAATTCTGTGTCCTCCATGCCCAGCATTTATTCAGCCATGTCTTCATTTATTCACCATTTACTGAACACCTAAATGTGACTAACACTGTAGCAGCTTCAGGAGACCCAATAGAAAACTAGACTGAGAAAGCACCTACCCTGCAGGAGTATATTACATGATAAAGTGGGGCTTCAGGCCCAGAGGGATGACTAACCTGTTAAGAGCACTGGCTATTCTTTCAGAAGGTCCAGATTCAATTCTCAGCACCCACATGGAGGCTCACAGATTGTCTGTGCCTCCAGTTCCATGGACACTGCACGACTCATGTAGTGTACGTGGACGTATGCAAGCAAACACCCATGCGCATTAAATAAACCAATTTAAAGAAAAAGGAGTGAGGTCTCTGGCCTTAGACCTGGCCCAGTCAGTAATCAGTGAGGTAATAATTTTATCTTCCCGTATCTGTTATCTACACATTGTTGAGATTAATCTTTGTGGGGCTTGGACAGGTGGCTCAGCAGCTAAGAACACTGGCTGTTCTTCCAGAGGACTTGGGTTCAATTCCCAGCACCTACATGACAGATTATAGCTGCCTGTAGCCTCAGTTCCAGGGGACCCAACACGCTCACAAAGACATACATGTAGGAGAAAGAGCAATGCCCATAAAATAAATTTAAAAAAGAAAAAGAAAACATTTTTAAAAATATTATTCTTTGGTGCCATACAGACTTGTTGAATGGTTCAGTGACTTAATAAAGGACTGAGATCAGGGACTGACACACAGTAGTGCCACATAAGCATTCACTATAAAAGGGAGACAGGCAGCAAATAACAAGTGGGGAATCGTTTAGCAAGCAGGGGAAACAACTGTTGAAAAAAAATGAAAGCTAAGCAGCGGGAGGTGAGGAAGACCTGGAAGGCGGCTTAGCACTGTGACCGTGTGGGCCCCGGTGTAGAATAGATCGCCATAAAGCCTGGCCATCCGGATCTGCTGACCTAAATGGAAACCTGGCCCTAAAACAAATCAATGTATGGAAGCCAAGAACACGGGCCTGCCGGGCCTCTGGAAGAGCTCATAGGCACTATGAGCAGTTGCATAATGGTATGAGAATACAGCTCTAAGTAGTCTCCTTCCCTCCCTCCCTACTGTCTTCCCTGCTGGGCAAGATACAGGCAGAGTGAGGGCCAGCCATGCCGGGATGACTCATTCATTCCCACACAAACTTCAGAGTGACATGGCCAACACTCAGAGGTTCGGTCACCGGGACCTGCCTGAGCCAGGATCAGGCAGGTCATATAGACCTCTTAGATAATGCTTCCTGAAGTGATGTCTTTAGGCTATCACCAGCAATCCAAGAAGCCCGCAGCTGCCTTCAGAACGGGTAGGCTGCTCACACCCTCCAGGGTGACTCCCACGTGTGCTCACGCGCTTGTGTTTGCTCTCGTTTGACACAGCCGCATGCTCGCATACACACATGCACAAGCCCACACAGTCACCCAAGCACGTGGCCTGCCTAGACTCACAGGGCCCTGTGGGGGAGGACACGCGCCTCCAAAGGACACACACCTGCATGGCGTCTTCCTCTGGCGTGCTCGGCTTGCTCCACTCGGCAGCTTCATCCACCTTCATCCACTGTACAAACTATCTGGCAACTGAAAGACACGCTAGCTCTCTCACTGCCTTTAGGTCTCTCCTGGGACTGTGCCCTGATCTCATGAACATGTGCAAAGATCAGAACGCTCACCCCTTCCCTCTGTATTTATTCCCTGTCCTTTTCCTGACACTTAGCCAATTTTGGTTTCAGGAGCCACCATAGGCACTTGGCTGGCCTGTCTGCCTTCTCCACTCCATGTACATGCAGACGATTTTTTTCTTCCCCTCAT
Organism: Acomys russatus; assembly: GCF_903995435.1. Classification (NCBI taxonomy): domain Eukaryota; kingdom Metazoa; phylum Chordata; class Mammalia; order Rodentia; family Muridae; genus Acomys; species Acomys russatus. The sequence continues at coordinate 7,210,923 of NC_067143.1, read as the reverse complement.
GCACACACTCCTTTTCATATGGTCACTCTCTTCTCTTCCACTCCACTTGCGTTCTCTTTTCACTTGCTTGCCGTCATCCAAACACATTAGTGCATTCAAACCCATACTCCCTGCTCGTTGGTGTGTAGGTGCTCGCATTTGCATGAAAGCAAACAACACTGCTGATGCTGGGGCCTCTGCTCCTTCCCCCATCTCCAGCACTGGTATTGGCCTAGCCTCAAATCCAACAGCTTCCTTAAGGGTACACAGGAGGTCGAGAAGAACACTGATGTCAGGGATGACCATGGCCATGCAATAGACTGACATCATTAAGTCTCCAATGGGCAGACTCGTGGACAGGCTGGCTCCTAAGATTTACAGGACCTGAGGCTAGACCACAAGTGAGGCCTCTAATGGTACAACACCTGCTGTCCAATCTCGTACTTCAAAGGCCCTTCCTTGCATGTATGCATATGGGCACATCGCTCTGTATAATCGATCACGGTCCACGGTTCACCCCAATCAGTGTGTACCCTCAGGAAGATGCTCCTGAGGGGAAAACCTTGCAGGCATCGGGTCATGGTAGAAGGGGATTCTGAAGTCCTCATGATTAGAGGACTGACTGAGAAGAGGGCAGGGACATCTCTCCTGGACCTTTTGAATTATCGCCCTATAAGAATGGTGTGGCCCATGTCTACGAATGGCATTGCTCTTGAGACCAAGGTACTCCAGAGGACCCTCATAGCTGACTAGAGTCACGATAGTGCCAGCTTCCCTAAGGGTCACGTGTGTGATGTTCAGCTGCATTCACACAAGCCTACACTGGAGACCTAGACCTTGTCCTTTTGGTAGGGACAGAGATGACGTCTTGGGCCGGTAGCTATGAGCCCTACCTCCATCTTCAGTCTTGTTAACTTCAAGGCAGGACCCAGGCAGCCCAGCACTGGAGACAGCACTCCGTAAGTGCATTCACCAGTGTTCAGTGCCTTGTCTTCTGTGGCCAGGGAGGAGGTCTCGGACTCAGCAAGCAGCGGTTGCTTATCTGGGGTACCACTTTGTGGGGTAAAGGAGGTTGAGGCCTGTCCTAATGAAGGCTTGGTTGTCCAAACCCTTCAGTGACTCCCATTGCCACCCCCCACACTGACCAGCAGAAGATCACATAGCCTTCACTTCATCTCTGACATGCCACTTAGGAGGCTTTGTGCTAGGAGCCAATGGACCATTGAAGATGTCCTTCGACCAACTCACATTTATAGGGTATCCAGTCCATCCCAACACTTTCCAAATTTGTGGTACACTTCTGAGCAAGGCAGATGTGCCCCTACTCTCAAACACCAGGAAAGGCTCCCAGGAAGTGGCCCCCAGGAGCCTCTGTCAAGCATCTCAAGTACAGAGCTGGCTAGCCTCAGAGGCAGATTACCTGTCCATCACTAAGCCCTGTCTTCCCTGAGCAGCCATGTCTGGTACCCAGCACTGGCCCCAACCAGCCTGGGAATAGGTCAAGAGCTCAAGTAGACAACCAGAGGGAAGGCAAGCCATTGTGGCAGGTGGCCGAGGTGCTGCTCGTGCTTGTCCACAAGCACAGCACACATTCTGCACACATCTTTGTCTTTGTGTGAGGTTGGGGCTGTGTGCAAGCGCTGGGCTGTCTGCCTGGCCCTCATTCTGCTGGGTTTCACTTCCTTACTAGATGGATGCTTCTGTTTTCATTTAGGACTTCCAGTGCATTTAGAGATATTGTCAGTGAGTGATGATTTGAGTCTTTGGACCGTTATAGAGAAACACAAGACTGTTAGGATATGCGAAGACACGGATGGAGTAACATCTTAGAATATCATTGCCTTGGGAATGGGGTCCACTAGTGAGCAATGGGAGAGCTTAGCTATTCCTTGATACCAAGGCAGAAATGAGAGCAGGAAGCCGTGTAAGCTGAGCCTTGAAGTGCTTTGGAGGAGGTAGACAAGCCTGAGTTCACATTTCAGTCCTGCCACTAACTGGCACCATGGCAGATCGTCTGTTTTTACCTCAAAATTCTAGTCTCTAAACTACAGGCATGACATAAGATATAGGGTTCTGATAACTAATGAGTTAATAGATTGAAAGTGTTTGTTGCACAGTGCTCAGTAAATGGTAGCTGATAACGATGGTGCTCATTCCAAAATATGGAGTGGGAACAGAAGCAAGGGGAGGGGGGCAGGGGGAGGAGCTTTCATTTTCATGAGCCTGCTCCAGACTTCCAGTTCTGGCCAGTCCTTCAGCAGTGTAGCTGAGATCTTCCATGACCCCCCGGACAGGCCTGAGATCTCACAGAGCCAACACAGCCTCAGACCAGAGTATCAGCTGCTCACAAGGTTAGGTGGGAAAGGAGCCAGCATTGGTGGGAGGAGAAGCTCTGCCCCCTTTTCTTCAGCGGTGTGGACATGGCTGTGATATGCAGGGAGTTACTTGATGTGCAGAAGACACTGAAAAGAGTCTCTGCAGCTGGTGCCTCCACCGAGGTTGATGCTGAAGCTCATTGAGAGAGATGAGAGTTTGTCACATTGCCAAGGCGTGTGGGGACAGATGTTCCCCTTTTCCCTTTGCTTTGTCCAATGTCACACCACTATAGCCCTCAGTGTGTGTGTGTGTGTGTGTGTGTGTGCGTGTGCATGTGCATGTGTGTGTGTGTGTGTGTATGTGTGTGTGTGTGTTGGGGGTGTTCAAGACAGGGTTTCTCTGTGGAGCCCTGGCTGTCCTTGACTCACTCTGTAGACCAGGCTGGCCTTGAACTCACAGAGATCTGCCTGCCTCTGCCTCCCGAGTGCTGGGATTAAAGGCATGTGCCACCATGCCCGGCTTCTCGATATATTCTTTACAGCCTTCTTAAAGATGTCCTTTCTGCACCATCCTTTTACTCCGGCTCATGAATTCTTTCCAGATCTCAGCATATGTTTTAGTCAGCCATTACTGCCTTATAAACTCTCAACCTTAGTAACTTAAGACCATCTTACCTGCTCACAAGTTACAGGATCAGGCAGGGAATCCTCTGGGTGTTAGCTGAGGTCATCCACCGGACTGTGTTCACCTGCTGCTGCCCTGGGAAACAATGTCCAAGAAAGCTTGTCTTATGTGCCTGGTGCCTCAGTCTCCGCCATGTGGCTTTGCTTAGCCTGGGTCACCTCACAGCATGGTAGTACGTGGACTTCTCCTATAGCAACTGGCCTTCAAGACATGACACTCTAAGAGTATAGAAACAGAAGCTTCAAATTTCCTATGCCCCAGAAACTACAGTATTATTTTGATTTATCGGTCAAAGCTGGCCACAGACTCAGCCCAGATTCAAGTCGAGGGAGGAACATGGCATCTCTTGATGGTACATGTTCAGGAATCTACACGACCCTCATCTACCATAGCATCCTTCATCACCTTCTCTGCTCCTCTTACACTCCTTTCTTTGCTAAATATCAGTTCCCCTCTCCCGGTTCATGCTCTGCTGTTTTTCCAAGCCTTTCCTTATTTCTGAATATCTTAATGCTTTGGCTTTTCTCTCTTCTTGCAAAGAGCATGGCTCTGTGCAAGCTCATCCCTAACACTTGTAAGGCCATTGTGTGCTATGTCAAAATAGTTTAAAGGTAGAAATAGAGCCAATAAGTTTTTAAATGAAATATTTCCTGTCCTTCCACCTGGACGGTATTCATCTGTAAGGAGTTGGAAAGCCAGGTGCATACTTATGAGTTATGCCAGGATAGAATTATGACTCCTTGGCATTCTGCATTAAAATGCGAGGTTTGGAGAAAGCCAAAACTAGCCTGGCTGGCTCCATCCACTGCAGGGATGCTCACATGCACTTATGTGCCAGAGCACCTCTCACCCACACATCTGAGCTCCGGACACACCTGCTACCCACGAGAAGTGCAGGCAACAGTGTGTTGCTCACCAGAAAACAAGACAAGAGAACACCATGCTCAGCAAGCAGGCTCAGGCCAGTACATCCAGAGAACCTTTGAGTAGAAAAGCGGACATAAATGTTTCCTTGGCTTTGTGGACCCCTCACCTGTGAGAAGGCTACCAAGTCAAAGAGGAAAGCAGAGCCCACCAACAATAAGGCCAAACCAAGAGCCGTTTTCCTGGTATGATGGCAGTGCTGAGCAAGTCTGCCCAGGCATTAGGTGGCACTGTTGTAGGTGGACAAGGACAAGCTCCAGCCCCACTCTAGCCCTCGGGTCACTCCCCTGCGCTGGGAAATGGGGACGTCGGTTTTCACATAGCAGTTAGGGGGCCCACCGTGAGCTGGTATGTTCTTGGAGCTTGTAAACCAGAATCTATGCTCTTCTCCATTGGTTTTCTGATTGTTAGGTTCAGGCCTGGATATGAATCTGAGCTCTTCCTTTTAAAGCTTGGGGTCCTCCACAAATCATTTCACACCTCTAAATGTCTGTCAGCCCCACCCAGGCTGTGGCTGACTGTGACTGTTAAGAAAGGTTATCTTTTTGCCAAACTCTCCTTAACTGTCACCTTGCTTCAAAAAAGGCCATTTCTGGGCCAGCAAGATAGATTGTCAGATAAAGATGCCTGCTGCCAAATCTTATGACCTGAGTTCAATCCCTGGTAGCTACATGATAGAATGAGAGGCCCACTCCTACAACGTGACCTCTGACTCCCACACACATGCCATGGCAAACATACCTCAAAATAAGTACTGAATTAATTGAAAACATGATTTTTTTTAAATACCATTCCTCTATCACAACAAGGCCCTATGGGATTGTACTTCTTGTGTCCACCTAACCCAGTTCCACCCTCTGCCCACCTGAGCAGCCCAAACCAATGGTCTTAGAAGCCAGAAACAAGGCCCATCATAGCCACACCCAGCCTCTCAGGCCTGCCAGCACACAATGTGAGTCCAGCCTGTTGTGGAAGTCTGTCGTCTCAGAAAGGGAGAAGGCAACACGTAAGGAAAATTTTGTTGGACAAGCTACCAAAAACATTACCGCTTAAAACATTTGTTATCTTACTATGTTGTTTTTTCTTTTGTTTTTGTTTGTTTTGGGGGTGTTGTTGTTTTGTTTTGTTTTGTTTGGGGTTTTGTTGTTGTTGTTGTTTGAGACAAGGTTTCTCTGTGTAGCTCTGGCTGTCCTGGACTCACTCTGTAACCATGCTGGCCTCGAACTCACGGAGATCCGCCTACCTCTGCCTCCCAAGTGCTGGGATTAAAGGCGTGTGCCACCACCGCTCGGCCCATCTTATTATGCTTTTAATTCAGGATCCCAGGGATGAATTAAAGGGCTTATGGTTCCGGCTCAGCCTCTCAGAACATCTCAGAATGTTGGCCATTATACAGTCATCTCGAAACGTAACTAAGACTGAACATCCACTTTGTCTAAGCTCACCCACAAGCTATAGCATGCCTCAGAAGCCCGCAGCCTTTCGGTCTCAACTTCCCTCCAAGCTGACCCTTCCATAGTTACCCAATAAGGATGCTGGCTCCCCTGTGCGAATGACTCCAGGAAACATGCCACGCAGGAGAGAGCACCCAAGATGGAAGTCACAGTGTCTGTTCACCCTACCTTAGAAGTGATATGTCTTCACTTCTGCTGTGTGCTTTTGGCCACACAGCCTAACGTAGTTAGTATGTGGGAGAGACTGCACAGGGTTGTAAATGCCAGGGACATTGAGGGCCACCATGGGAGCTAGCTACCATATTGATTAAAAGTTGAATAACTAAATGTGAAAAGTGTTTAATAAAGCCTGATATAGCTATCATCCTCCAACCAGCTTCGTCTTCAACACACCAGGATGTGTCAGTGTGCGTCCTTCTCTGCATCTTTCAACGTTCAACTTCCGAGTTAGGTTCTATGTAGTTGTATATATGAGCTGGTGTGCCATTGCCTTTAAGATCTGAATATAAAATGTCCATCTTTCAACATAGTTGAATCAGGGTATGCCAATGAACTGTAGGGGGAAAGTCCACTTACAAAAAGAGACAAATTCCAAAAAGAACATCAAAGTGAAACCAGCATCTTCCTGGGTGTGGTGGGATTGTGGAAGGCTTGGTTTCCTTTGTTCTTTTTTTTTTTTTTTTTTTTAAAGGTAGTCTCTGCACTTTCTAAAATCATTTGTACACAAAAGGATTGACCATTCCAAAAATGCTAGTTCAACAGTAGTTGTAACTGGTGGGGGACACCCCTACCCCTGCTTGCTCTGCTGGCGGACCCCACACCTGGGGTTGGCCCAAGCCCGCGAATCCTAATGAGGGCTAGTTAATCCTATGGAATCTCTGAAGAGGCAGCTTACCCCAAAACACAGAATCCTGTTTCCTTCTAGAAAACCAGCAAAATGACTCAGAGGTCACGTTCATGAGCCCATTCGGGGAAGAGGCGAGCCAAAGGCTCCTTGACAGCCATCTATGCGGCAACCAAACCCATGAGCCTTTCCTCCTGGGAGGTGTTGACTCCTAAGCAGGCTCTCTCTTCAGACCTCCAGGCTTTCGGAGGCAGAACAAAGGGCCCAGGCTCCTGTGCTGTCTTTCTCTTTAGACACTGGACCAATTGTTAGTTCAGTGTTTTGGTTTCTGGTTTCCTTGGAGGTGGAGAGGCTTCTTCACAGGAACTTGCTGTGCCTTCTATACGTATTCATGTGTTTAATGTCCGTTCTTCTTCCTCCCCTTGCTGAACAATGTCAATACTTCATATTGTGTGTGTGTGTGTGTGCGTGCACGTATTAAATTGATGACCCATGACTTACAGTGGTTGGAATTAAAGGGTTTTTTGACTTGAAGGCAAAGCAGTAGAAAAAGAACTTGAAATTCCGATCTCCTCCCAGGCTAGCAGCATACAGTATGCTACACCAACAGGATGCTGGGCTCAGCAACAGTGAGCCGAGGCTTCCAGTCAGTCAGATCACAGGGGTAAATCACCGAGGTAAATCACGGAGGGTCTGCCGGATTGCTATGCTTGCTGGTCAGTAGGTCAAGTGGGATAAATGCATGTCTGCTTAGGGTGTTTTCAACTTGTTGTGAGTTTCTTGGGCAGTTAGTTGCTTCATCTTCAGTGAAACGTTCATGCTTTGTGTTGGATCTGTTTGCTACTTGGTATTGTAAGGGATTCTAAACTCTACCATGATGCCGTGTGTGTCGATCCTTTGCTCCTCATGGATGCAAATATGTCCCCGAGCATTTGGCCTTTCTCATCCCCCACACCCCCCTCCCCCGGCAACGGGCACGCAGGCGCATCTCTTCCCTCACTTTACCATCAATAGCACAGGTAAGAAATATGGCCTTTCGCCTCTCTCACCATGGTGGCTAGTTTTCTGTCAGCATGACACAGACTAGAGTCATTTGAGAAGAAGGAATCGCATTTGGGAGATTGTCTCCACCATACTCTCTGTGGGCGGTTTGGTCAATGATTATTTCGGGAGGGTCCCACCCACTGTGGGTGACACCACCCGAGGCAGGTGGTCCTAGACTACATAAGAAAATGAAGTGAGCAAGCCATGGGAGCCAGCCAGTGAGCAGCATGGGCAAGCCAACATCAGTCCTTCAGGATAGCCCCATACGGCTCCTGTGAGACCTGCTTCAGCCTCCACCTCTAGGTCCCTGCCTGGACTTCCCTCCGTAATGCACTGTAAGCTGTAAGATGAAGTCAACCCTCTCCTCTTCATGTAGCGTTCAGTCGTGGTGTTTGTCACAGCAGCAGAAAGCAGGCTAGAACACTCAGAGACGACGTAGCAATGTCTTTTGAGCTTTGCATCTTGGAGCACACCACTCTGGTTTCAGGCCAGTTCAGCAGAGAACCTGGAAGCAGATGTGGCAGGTGGGGCCTGAGGTGACACACAGGAGCCAGAGCATGCTAGGCCATTCCTACTGGCCACGGCCAGGACTTTTGTTCTTCATCCTAAGATAAAAGCAATAGAAAGCAGTGCATTTGGATTTCTGAGGTCATGTCATTGAAACTGCTAAAGAACTCCAAGCTAGGACTTGGCCTGCCACCACTGTGAGACTTCAGCGCCCAGTTCTTAAGGCTACCTCTGTACAGTGCCTGTAAAACCTCTTCGCTGTCTCATCAATGAGAGAGCTAAGTAAGAGAATTTGGGGACAAACCTCAGAGCCAGGGTGTGGTGGGATTACATACCTGTAATCCCAGCACTCAGGAGATAAACCCTGGAGTGTGAGGAGTTCAGAATCATCCCTCAGCTACATGATGAGTTCAAGGCCAACCTTAGGCTATATGAGACCCTCTTCTCAAAAATAAAGCACAAGACTCTTATCCATGGACCTCAGAGAAATAAGAAGGTGAAACAGGAAGCTCTCATACTCCCTCTGTCTTCACGCTTAGTTCCCCATCGCCCTGGGGTCTCTGATGTCTGCTCCTTTGGTTCCTAGCATGGTGCCTGGGGCAGAAAATATACTCACAGGGCCTCACTGATGCTTTTCACCCTCATAGTTTGGAGCCTCCACTCCAGAGAAGCACGGAGCGCTGAGCCTTTGAAAGCAGCTGCAAAGCTTGTTTGCCGTTTCACCGAGAACTGTTCCATTATATCCCCGGCCAAGGTGTGCTTGAGCTGCGTTTTGTTTTGAAAGCCTTGTTATCATTCTGGATTTAATTAACTGGCAGAGATAAAGCCTTGCTGTTTCCCTCACCCACCCCCAGTCTCTGCCCATTCTACCTGCTGACCCCAGCTCTCAGCCAGCGATCTCAAAGCTCCAGCCCACATCCAGGTGGGGTGCTCGCTCTCCCTCGCTCCTTGTCCTCCAGGAGACTCAGCTGGCACATGAAAGGAAATCTTTACCACTTCCTGCCTCCCCACCCCACTTGTCGCCCACCTCATCTATTACCTCTGGCTAACCGTCTGTTGAGCACTCATGTTAGGCACTGTGCTAACCATTTATGCAATTTTGCCTCATGGTATCCTAGAAGTCCTATGAGAGAGTGAACATCTGGTTTCTAGGGGAGGACTAGGTTCGGATTGTCACACGGCCACAGTGTTTATCCAGGGTCTAGCAAATGGCAAAGCTGGGCCTCAAGCTTCTGTCTGTAGGACTCTAAATCTTTGGACTTCGAGCCATTACAAGAAGCTTCCTGCCCAGAAGACAGACTGGGTCTGGCCTTAGCACTACCTTCAAGTTCCTTGAGTTTTCAAGCACTGTCCCCCACTGGGCCCCTTCCAGAGAGCAGACTCTGATGTTTCTGAGCAGTGGTCAGAGGCATGCGCACCCACCACAAACTAAGCCTTGGGTATCCTTGACCTGCAAACCCCTCCGATCGTCTTGGCCCCAATGCTACTTTAAGGGTCTCCCTGGCCAGAAAAGCCCATCCTCTGAGTGTGATTGACAGTATCTAGGGAGGCCTGGCCCCACCCTGCCTTCTATGTCCTGGAGGAGAGGCAAAAGTAGCACAAGAAGAAGGAGGAGGAGGAGGAGAGGAAGAGGAAGAAGAAGGAGGAGGAGGAGGAGGAGAAGGAGAAGAAAGAGAAGAAGGAGTTGTCTAGGTTAAGTGGCAGAGCCAGGATGAGACGACAGGCGCTGGTGCCAGGCCTCGTGGGTCTGTGTCCTGACCCTTCCAACCATGGTGACAGCTTTGGGTAAGCCACTTTCTCTCGAACGTCTTTCTGGTTTTGGTACTATAAAAGGACAGTCCCGTTACCTCTGCCATCAGCGCCTGTAAGAGGTCACTCAAGTCTCCCTACCAGGCAGCCAAATTTCATACAAGAAGCCAGAAAACACTACATAGGGTTTCCATTCCCCGCCTGGCATCCCTTCTGCTTGGGATGAGGGCATCGACCCCACCTATTGATGAAGGGACTGTTGAGGATTTACTCTCATTCAAACAACCACAGAGAGGTTGTACCCCTTGCCCAAGCCACGGGGCTGAAAATGGTGAGCACCTGCATTCTGGCCCCAGAATCTTCTGTTTTCTTAGTCTACCCCATCCTGCGTGCCGAAGAAGATGTGGAGGCTGGGGCCGAAGAGATAGCTCACTCCAGAAAGTGCAAAGACCTGAGTATGGACCCCCTAGAATCCACAAAAACAAATTTTAAAAAGATGGCATCATGTACTTGTCATCCACCACCACCCACCTGCTGGGAGTCAGAGACAGGAGGTCCCTGCGGCTCACTGGCCAGCCTGTCTGTCCTCATCAGTGAGACCCTGCCTCCAACAATAGAGTGGACAGCACCTGAGGCACATCAGATGTTGGCCTCTGGCCTCTACACACAATGCACACAGATACAAGGTGCAGGTCTGCCCTCAGCCAGCTTACTACGCAGGAGAGACGTGGAGAGACGTGCTGAGACGTGCTGCCCCTCGGCACCTGCTGTCCTGCTTCATCTTGTGGGCCTCTTGGTCTTGGTGTTCGCTAGCTAGCAGGACTGATGAGGCAGAGAGAGGTGTTCTGGGGAGCCAGGATTCCTGGTGCTCCTGGAACCCCACTGCACTGGCATGCATGAATAACACATACACACACACACACACACACACACACACACACACCACATACATGTACATACCACACACACAAGTACACACCACATACACACCACACACAGACACACAGACACCACACGTGCACACACATACCACGCACACCACACACACATATACACGCATATACACCACACACACACACACACACACACCACACACACGCACCACACCTATATACACCACACACACATATACACGCATATACACATACACTACACACCACACACACACACACACTCACACACAGACTACACACAGACACACACCACACACACACAGATACACACCACACAGACACCACACACATACACACCACACACACACACACTCACACACAGACTACACACAGACACACACCACACACACACAGATACACACCACACAGACACCACACACATACACAACACACACACACACACACACACACACACTTGAGCAACTCTGTTTCCTGAGTTGTTGGGAGGGTTGACAGTCATTGCTCATACAGTTCTGGGAGCTACACCGGCATGTGGGAAACTGTGTCTCCAAAGCTCAGCATGGTGGCTCCCATCTGTGATCCCAGGAGTCAGGAACTGGACGCAGGAGGGTTGGGAGATCATCCTTGGCTCCGTGAAGAGTTCAAAACCAGCTTGGATGATAAGAAATGCTCTCTTACAGGGCCGGAGGGTGTGGGTCTGTTTGCTCAGAGTGCTTAAGTTAGCAGGCAACCCCCTCCAGCCCCCACCACCCTCCACCCCCACCCCACCCCACCATCATCATGGGCTCTGCCACTGGCTACCTGTTGACCTTGGGCAAGCCATGTCCCCAAGTTGTCCTTCAGTCTTTTCAGAGAAACTAGCTAGCGGAGCCAGATAGCCTTCCCTGGAATTGTCCCAGGGTTGGGAAGCCTGGCCAGGACTACATGCCATGCTTAGGTGGGTGTGGTCTCCTGGCAATCATAGGCTTGGCTGGCCAGTCACTCTTGGCCACTCTGAGGAGGAAGAAAAGCTGAGTGGGACAGTCTCCCTCCACACATACACAGGAATAGGCTGAGCCAGTGATGGTGAGCTGCCGCTGGGAGCAGGCAGGTGAGTCACTGGGAAGCCTCGGTGGTTCTGGAGCTCCACGGCGCCAACCCCCAGGCAGAGGAGCTGCAGAACTGAATAGTGCAATGTGAGAGCTGGGGTACAAGAGAGAGATCAGTGTGTCCTCACATGCTCCTGATGACACCCGAAGGCCATTTGCCTTCACGCTTTACCCAGGATCTCAGATGTTTTGGCATGGCTTACGGATCATGCCTCTCCCCCGCCCCCCCCCCCTTAATACCACTCAGTATCTCAGGATCCATCTGCCAGCCATGATGTGCTAAGACTGCACCGGCACCCCAGGACAGCTGATAGGGCTTGAGGTCTCCACATATTTAAAGCCCCTCTTTTCAGCCTCCAAGCTTTCACCATCCTCCCAACCTGTATTGCAGATGCCCTCTCCTAAGCCCTAGGTTCAAATTTGAGGTTTGCATGTACTTGAGAAATGTGCTTAACGTCTCTAAGCCTGAGTTTCTTCACCTGAGAGGGAAAAAAAACCTTTCACCCCCCTCAAAAGGCCAGGACCCCGGCATCTTCACAGGCAGGCCTGTATGTTCACTGCTAAATTACCAGAGCCTGGCCCTGTGGTCGGCAAAGTGGGCACCCAGCAAGTCTTTATTGAGTGGTAGGGAAGCAAACCGTTGCAGCCCGAGTGCTTGGCAGGAGAGTAAGCGTGCCCTGGGTTCACACACAAATGAGCAGAGGCTAATGTCAGGGCTGGGATGCCAGTGCAGCCTCTGTGTCTGCAGTTTCTTCCACTGTCTGTCAGGGATCCCCACTACGGACCCCTGGAGATCAGGGCTCCTTATTTGGAGGCCCATGGAACCCCCTCCAGACCATATGCACAGTATAGTGTGATCTAACCTGATAATTTGTGTCCAGAAAGTAATTTCTTAATTGTAGAAAGATTTTTATCTTTTATTTTATGCATATGCTTGTATATATCAACAATCATGCATGTGGTGCCTGGAGAATCCAGAATTATGAATCAGATCTCCTGCAGTTAGAATTACAGGTAATTGTGAGCCTCCTAATGTAAATGCTGGGAACTGACCTCTGGTCCTCTGAAAGAGTGGTAAGTTCTCCTAGCCGCTGAGCAATCTTCCTGATACCCCAGTTTTTTTTTTTTAATTTTTATATTGTCATTATTATCATTAGTGAAGGAGGGGGAGAGGCATTGGGGGGGTCACACATGCCATGACACCTGTAGAGGTCAGAAGACAATTTTGTCAAGTTGATTCTCTCCTTTCCACCTTTATACATGTTTCAGGGATCAAACTCAAGTCACCAAGTTGGGTGGCAAGGGCCTTAATGCACTGAGCCATCTAGCTGGCCCCAGAAAATGATTTTAAATAATGTTCTGCTGTGAAAGATGTATATCTGCCCATCTCCTGGTACATTTCCTCATTTGGTTCATCAGAACCCCGGAGAGTCTTTTCTTTAAATGCAGAGCCTTGGGCTAGAGTTACACGGCATGGTTGGCAGAATGCCTGCCTAGAAGGCACAAAGACTGGGCTTGCTCCCCAACACCATATCAAATCAGGTGCAGTGTTATGTCTGTCACTCCAGAACTTGAGAGGTAGAGGCAGGAGGATTGGAAGTTCAAGTTTATCCTCGGCCGCACTGTAAGTTTGCAACCAGTCTGTAATACCTGACACCCTGTCTCAAGAAAAAAAAAAAAAAAAAAAAAAAGGTAAAGCCTCTATCTTTGTCTCTGAGATCTTCATTCAGGGCCCAATCAGCCTGTTGCCCTCTCACCCCTACCATAAACAAGCTGTTGGTCTGCTGTCTCCTACATACAAATGTAATGACCACAGGGCCTTAGAGGGGCCTGCGGGCAGTCTGTGTGGCTGTCATGTTAGGGTACCACTGTTCTACATATCCCATGGTTCCATGTGTGGAGTCAGCACCTGAAACTTGAGGAGTCGAGAGACCTAAACTCAGAATTTTTGTCTCTTTTTAAGAATATCTTTCTTGGGGCTGGAGAGATGGCTCACTGGTTAAGAGCACTGCCTGCACTTCCAGAGGTCCTGAGTTCAATTCCCAGCCACCACATACATGGTGGCTCACAACCATCACATCTAATGTGATTTCGTATTGGTTTGGGTTTGGGTTTGGGTTTGGGTTTAGGTTTTTGGTTTTTCGAGACAGGGTTTCTCTGTGTAGCCTTGGCTGCCCTTGACTCACTTTGTAGACCAGGCTGGCCTCAAACTCACAGTGATCCACCTACTCTGCCTCCCGAGGGCTGGGATTAAAGGTGTGTGCCACCACGCCCTGCCTCTGATGTAATCTGATGCCCTCTTCTGGCATGTAGGTATCCACACAGATACAGCTCTCATATACATAAAATAAATCTTTCAAAAAATTTTAAAAAGAATTTCTTTCTTGCTACAAATGTTTAGATAGATAGATAGATAGATAGATAGATATTGGAATCTAAGATATATAAATAAAATCACCTCTCATCTCACTCCCCCACCTCTCCCCCAGTGCCCCATGATTGGCATAGCGGCACACAGCTTTGCTCTAAGCACTTGGAAGGCAGAGGCAAGTCAATCACTGTGAGTTCAAGGCTGGCCTAGTATATATAGAGAGTTCTAGGCCAGTCGGGCTACCCTTTCTCAGTAAGTAAATAAAAACTGTTGTCAACACTCCGTATGTGTCCGATCATCACACTACCAGTGTGTGCATCATCAGGTGTGGTCCATCTTCTTCTAAGCACATTTACCTTTTCTTACATTTTAAGGCCAATAAAATCATGCTGCATCATAACCTCATCTTTCATACTCCAAACTTTCTTCCCGTGTTATTAAATATTCATCCGCCGAGTCGTAGCACAATGGCTGCATGATGCCTTGTTGCAGGCAAGTCTCCTGCTTCTGAGCCGGGAGCATATGTAACCCCGAGGGCAAAGCCACAGGAAAAGTGTCACCCATCTTCCCGAAAGCACAAAATTGGTTCGAAACTTTGGGAGGGAGGGAAAAAAAAAATTTCAGTATCAAAATGAGTACAGATATGCCTCCGTGTCTAGAATCTTTAAAAGAAAGCAACAAGGCCCCAATCTCTGTGAACCTAATGTGTTGTTGCCCTCTGAGCTTAGAAACAGAGGAGAACAAAATTCCAGTTCAAGCCCCTGTGCATACATATGCACAGGAAAGTGCCCGGGGAGGAAACGTGACTGAAGAGCTACAGCTTGAACTGGACAGAGAAGCCAGTGGCCCTGGCCTGCACCCTCCCATCCCTCCCTGCATGACATCACTGTCAAATGTGTGCGTGGGGGCCTTGCCCCTGAGAAATCGCCCTCCTACTAAGGTGGAAGCCAGCTTCCCTTGCAGCGGCTTTTTCTTTCTCTTTGCACCCAGGACCAAACAGAGGTTCGTGGTCACCAGCTGTGCCCACCGTGGGTGAGCTGCCCTCCTTCCTTCTTAGGTTCTACCAGCGCATTAATTTGTTATGGTTTTCCAATGAAGCTAGGACCCACTCATTCCAAAGCAAGAATTGTATAGAATTGTGTAAGTACCAAGCACATCTCCCAGTTACCAGATACCTACAAAGTGTCAGGGAGCATACAGTTTTATCTGTATTATCTAAAGTCTTCATAGCATCTTTGCAAAGTATATATTATCTCCCCACCCCACGCCCTTATTGAGCAAAGGAGGAGGAGGAAGAGGAAGAGGAGGAGGAAGAGGAGGAGGGGATGGGGAGAGGGAGGGGGAGGAGGCAGGCAGGGTGCTGTGCACCTTTAATCCCAGCACTTGAGAAACAGGACGATCTCTGAGTTTAAGGTCAGCCTGATCTACATAGTGAGTTTCAAGCCAGCCAGAGCTACACCTGTCTCAACCATACAAACAAACAAACAAACAAACAAACAAAAAGAAACAGGGTGGGAAATAATCTCATCTGTCCATCAAGCACTCACCCAGTCAATGTGTATCAAAATCTACATGCCAACAAACAAACTGATAGCACTTTTTGCCTTCAGGGACTTGTAGGTGAACAGGGACAGTGACGTTCTACAAGTCATTTTACAAACCACAGTGAGCGCCTCAGACTGAATCCACCCCTTCCACTTACTTACCAAACAGGTCACCTTTTGTGTGTGGCGGATGGGAGGGGCTGAGGGAGGGACCTCTTGACCACTCTGCCCCTCATCTCCCCTTTGAAAAAAGGGAGATGTGGTGGCAGTACCAGCCTCCTAGGGGTGCTGTGAATAACAAGTGAGTTAACGATGTATGCAGCATTCAGAACAGAGCCATGCCAAGGTACCTTGCCGTGGGTGGTAATATGGAGGGGTGGCATGGGTAATGGGGCGGAACTGAGTTCCGGTGACATTTAATTGACAATTACAAGATGAAAAGGGGTTTCCTAGGTGACATATACAGAGGTTAAGGAGGGGACAGGGTGTTGGAGGAATATTCTAGGTAGAAGGAATAGGAAAGTACCTGAGGGGCTACCAGGGTGTGGCTGGACCACAGCGGCAAGGAACCATCCTGAGTGCTACTGGTAGCAAAAGAGCCTGAGCTCTTGACAAGGCATCTCCAGGACCAGGGTTCGTGTGTAACCCTGTGGCCCTAAGTCCGGTGAGAGGCTCGGTAAATGCTGAGTGAATGGCTGAGCACACATACAGCTGTGTTGGCTTCTGTTGTCTGCCACAGCCCCATCCCAACTGCCCTGCCCAGCTGTGCACATGCATTTTATCAGGCGCTTTCCTTGGGGCGGTATCCTGACCTGAGTTTGGGTGGGAATCTCCAACATCTGGAACTCAGCAAGGAGGCTGTTTTCCTCCTGGTTTCCCATGACATACCAAGAGGCTCGGATGTTAGTCAGCGTGTTGGGGATGGGACTCTTTCTGAATAGTCTTGATGGAAAAGCAGCCTCCAGGATCAGGATAGGGCAGAGTCCCTGCTGTGCAGGCACAGACAGAGGCACTCAGAGCACTGGTTGACAACCTGTGCTGGCCCTGACAAGGTGTAAGGGACTCAGTTAGAAAAGCAGAGGTGGGCTGGACACATGTCGCAATTGGTAAAGGGGTAGCCTTGCTTGCACCAGGCCCCTGGGTGTGGTCCCCAGTACCAAGCATGGGGGCACACACCTCTAACTATAGTATTTGGGGTTGCAGGGGGGTGGTGTGATCAAAAGCTCAAGGTCATCCTCAACTACATAGTAAGTCTGAGATCGGCCTGCATTTCATGACACCCTGCCTCAAAAAGAAAGAAAGAAAGAGGGCAGGAGGAGGCCAAGAGGATGAGTATGCAAGTCTAACAGCCTGAGTTCAATCCCAGAACCTGCATAGAAAATCCAAATGTGGAAGCTGGAGAGATGGCTCAGTGGTTAAGAGCACTGTCTGCTCTTCCAAAGGACCCAGGTTCAATTCCCAGCCACCACATGGCAGCTCACAACTGTCTATAATACCAGTTCCAATGGCAACACCCTCACACTAAAATAAAAATAAATAAATTATATAAAAAAAAAAACAGAAAAACTGAATGTGGTATCTCGTATGCATATGCCATTCCAGCATTATTTCTTCTTCTTCTTCTTCTTCTTCTTCTTCTTCTTCTTCTTCTTCTTCTTCTTCTTTGTCTTTTTCTTCTTTTTCTTCTTCTTCTTCTTCCTCTTCCTCTTTTGGTTTTTCACAACAGGGTTTCTCTGTGTCACCTTGACTGTCCTGGTGAGTACTTTGTAGATAGAACTCACAGTGATCCACCTGCCTCTGCCTCCCAAGTGCAGCGATTAAAGGCGTGCATCCCAGCTTTTCTAAGTGGAGGGAGGAGAAAAAGACAGGAAGGAGAATCTTCTGGGAACACCTGCCACACCACAACTGAAACAAGAGAGACTACTTCAAAAAGTTACCCTTTGGCAGAGGCACACACACAAACACCTTAGAACTTCTTCCTAAGAAGAGAAAGAGTAGGGTGTGGGGAGAGATGGCTCTGTGCTTAAGAGCACTTGCAGTCCTTCCAGAAGACTCGAGTTTAGTTCCCAGCACCCACGTCAGGCAGCTCACAGCCATCTGTAACTCCAGCTCCAGGGGATCCAATGCCTCTGACCTCCTTGGGCACCTGCCCTCATGTGCCAACACCCACATTAACTACTTATGTATAATTCAAAATAATGATTTTTCTTAAAAGAGAGGGGCTAACATTGAGCCCAACCCCCATTTCTCAGATGGGGAAACTGAGGTTCAAAGACCAAGTCCCCTAGGTCATACCAATTGTCGTCAGAGCAGAGCTAGACCCCAGATAGATAGCCATTATCGATCCTTCTCAGCAAAATGTTTCTCCACGGTGCCCTGACTTCCACTTCACAGTTGGTGTGGGAGGGGTCTCAAGGTGGGGGGAAGGCAAAGCCATAGTCACCCCAGGATTTCAGCCTTCCAACCCCACATGGAGCACATACCACAAAAGAAATTCTGGAGAGCAGAAGTGGGTGGGTTGTTCAGGGTCACAGCCTGCTTATGCCGTATGCCATATTCTTTTTTTTTTTTTTTTTTTTTTTTTTTCATCCTTGCTTTTTTTAATTGAGTTTGAGGTAGTTGTTTTTGTTTCCTTAAGAAATGGGAAAAGAATGAAGCTGCGTAAATACAACGGTATTAACTCTGAAAACCCCCTGCCATTTTAACTCTCTTACTGCAGAAATAAAAGAGAAATAATTTGTCCACCCACACGTAGCTCTTTCTGACGAAGGTAGGTGAATATTGCTTTGCGAATCGAGGAAGGCTGCTGGGAGTGGAGCCTCACTGACTGAGCCCAGATTGAGAGGAAAGGCACAGCAACCTTGAAAGGGGCCAGACCACCATAGGTCGGCAGAGCCCTGTGATCAGAGGCAGAGGCCAGAGTCACCAAGCCCTCCTGTCCCTCCTTCCGTAGGCCTTCCCCAGCCGGTAGAGATGGAAGCAC
The DNA here is from genome assembly GCF_903995435.1 of Acomys russatus. NCBI lineage: Eukaryota > Metazoa > Chordata > Mammalia > Rodentia > Muridae > Acomys > Acomys russatus. Next base: position 7,192,522 of record NC_067143.1, on the reverse strand, counting down.
TGGACGAGGCTGAAGGACTCCCCAGCAAGCAGAAAGAGATGCCACCACCCCCGTCACCCTCACCGCCCTCTGAGCCAGCTCAGAAGCTGCCACCTCAAGGCACTGGGAGCCACTCCCTCACCGTCAGAAGCGGCCTGTGCCTCTTTGCTGCCTCTCAGTTCCTGGTAAGGATGTCACAGGCCTCGCCCCTGGCCTGAAGAGAGGGTGGGTTGAGGAACGACCTTTTACTTCTCCCCAAGATAGATGCCTGGGGAGGCTGGGGGACGAAGGCCTATCTGGTGGCCTCAGTTACTCCCAGCCTTCACGACCAGTCTCAAGGGAGGGCTGGCGTCTGAACTCCAGTCTCAGGAAGTAAGCTCCTCATATCCCGCTAACCCTAATAGCCCAACTCAGAAGACAGGGACCACTGGTCCATGAGCCCCTCATCCTACTGAGTTCTCTCTGAGGGCCTCCTGTCTAAGGAGGCCTTTCTGGGAGACTTCCCTTCTGTGTGTACCGGTGGGGTCTCCCGTGGGAAGGGCTCTGTCTAAGCTGCCTACGATTAGCTTTTCTCCCAAAGAGTGCTGAGGTCTCTCCTCTGGGTACATGCATGGCCCTTCCCTCTGCTGCCCTGTCTGAGAGCTTCCTGGGGGCCCAGGTTCGGGCTGCCGGTGAGCCCTGCAGGGCAATATAGGGGCAAAGAGCTACAGCTGTACGCTCAGTCTTCCCCCCTGACTGCCCCAGCTCGCCTGTGGGGTGCTCTGGCTCAGTGGCCATGGCCACTCCTGGCTGCAGAACACCACAGACCTCATCTCCTCGCTCACACTGGTGAACCATCTGGGACCTGTGGTGAGTAAACTCTGGGGAGACTCCCCCCCTCCTAGGATCGTGGGGTGGAGTGGGTTAAGCTGGGGCTTCCCCTTCCCACCCTCACAACACCCAACTGGGGCATCTGAGTTCAAGAGATGCTCCCAAGAACCCAAAGGCCTTCTGTGTGCATCCCACCCAGACCCAGGATAAAATAGATAAGAGCACTGCCCTCCTCCAAGCCCTCATGCACTGACCTCTCTGTCTGATGTTCCCCAGGCCTGGCTGGGTTCTGGGACGTGGGGGATCCCAAGTCTGCTGCTGGTCTCTCTGACTGTGGGCCTGGTCATCATCCCCACCCTGGTAAGGTGTCTGCTTGTCCTCAGCCTCAGTGCCGTCCCTTCCCTCCCTCTAAAGCCCCGCTTCCCACCAGATCCACCTGACCTGGATCCTGAATAGGGCAAAGATGGGCTTGTCGCCCTCAGCCAGCATGCCTCCTGAAAGCAAGAGGCTCCTCTCTAGACCTGGCTGAGCCTGAGAGAAAGGGCTGAGGCAGAAAGAACCCCAGGCTCCACCGAGAAGAATTAAATCCCCAAGAAACCAGGGATGGAGAAGGGAAAATGAGGGGTGGGGGGTCGGACCTGACATGTAGGAGCCAGGAGAATGTGGCTGCTCTGAGCAGCATCAGATGGCACAACCCCTAAGCGGTACTCCATGAAGCTGTATCCTCCCAACCAGGTGTGGCACCTCCTCAAGGCACCCCCAGAGCCACCCGCCCCACTGCCCCCAGAGGACAGGCGCCAGTCAGTGAGCCGCCAGCCCTCCTTCACCTACTCAGAGTGGATGGAGGAGAAGGTAGAAGATGACTTCCTGGACCTGGACGCGGTGCCCGAGACACCTGTGTTCGACTGCGTGATGGACATCAAGCCCGAGACTGACCCCACCTCGTTGACTGTCAAGTCCATGGGTCTGCAGGAGAGGTGGGAGGGGCAGAGAAGGGGGAGGGCCTCGGGATGGCAAATTCTCAGCCTCTTTTACAGCATAGGCGCCTAACTCGTGGTATAGTGTACAGACAGGGTTATCCTCCCAGCTTAGCATGTGTAGACGGGTACTTTTCCAGTGACGACTGTTGATCAGGGTACCAAAAAAAAAAAAAAAAATACAGCTCCTTCCCAAGCACACACAGTCCCGTTCAGGTGTGCACATAGACATACTTGTGCTTTCCTTGGCTTGAGAAAGTCAGGGTTGGTTTCCTTATATGGGGCTCGTTGATGCCTTGAATTTACCCATGTTCCTCATAACTTGTAACCTGACTAAGGGACAGTACGTAGTCTTTCCCAAAACCTCTAGGGCAGGGAACCCTACTTCCCTAGAGTGCCCCCATAGTATTCCATGAGTGTGCTTTAGGAGGTAGTGGCCCCGTCAGTTTACAGCTAAGGAAGCCAGCTTACACCTGGTTTGAGTTGCCCACAGAATGTCATAGAAAATACTGGATAAAGACTCAGAAGACCTAGGCAATACTCATAGTGGAAGCCTGGACAGTGTTAGTGCCCTGCTGAAATGCGATGTCTCTTTCTATGTAATGGGGATCTTCCTGGTCCTGGTGTTTTAGACACTGAGCCTGATGAAGTTGGCTGCTGCCAGCACCCCTTGGGCTCCCTCCTGCCCTGGACGCTGAGCACGCTAGCCCCTCTCCTAGCTGAGATGCACTTAACCCAGTGACAGTCTCACTCTAGGACTGTGCTGCTAAGGGCTGATACTGTGCTCTTTTGTTGTTATTGTTGTTGTTGTTTTTCGAGACAGGGTTTCTCTGTGTAGCCTTGGCTGTCCTGGACTCACTTTGAAGACCAGGCTGGCCTCGAACTCACAGCGATCCACCTGCCTCTACCTCCCAAGTGCTGGGATTAAAGGCGTGCGCCACCACCGGCCCCAGCGACACTGTGCCTATCTTGAGCTTGAGCCTCGCCTTAGCAGGTGGCTCCCCAGGGGGGCCTCTTTCCTCAACAGAGCCTAAGGGAGGGCCATTAGCGACTGCTTTGGGGTTAAGCTTTTGGGGCAGGGACACACACACACACACACACACACACACACACACACACACACCTGCCCTCGCACCCCCACTGTGGGTAGGAGCAGACAGAGGCCTAAGCAGAGCAGTGAGCTCCTTAGGACAGGTTCTTTTCACATCCTTCTTCCTGGAGTCCACTCTGCTCTTTGCTGACCACCTCCCTTTCTCTCACGCCTAAGGCTAATATCCTCTTCTATGGCCCTTGCAGGAGGGGCTCCAATGTCTCCTTGACCCTGGACATGTGCACTCCCGGCTGCAACGAGGAGGGCTTCGGCTACCTGGTGTCCCCAAGAGAGGAGTCAGCCCATGAGTACCTGCTCAGTGCATCCCGTGTCCTCCGGGCTGAGGAGTTGCACGAGAAGGCCCTGGACCCCTTCTTGCTGCAGGCGGAGTTCTTTGTGAGTCCTTCCAAGTGGCCACCCACCTTTGCACTCATAATGGTCCATCACCCGGCCAGCCAGTGCTCCAGAGTGTAGAGACCCATACACGGAATAAACTAACACCCCTTCATTGTCCTCTCCCCCAGCATCCCTGGGCAGTCTCTCTCCCCTCCCACCCATCCCCCTCTGAGACCTGATGTCTTCATCTGGAAAGTCAGACAAATGGCAGGGTCCTTGCAGGAGCTAAGGAAGACAATAGCACACATCAGGCAGAGAGTGGCACTTCGGGGTCTTGTTGCGAGGGCTGTGCTCTGGAAGCCATAGAATGCAGTCTCTTGGTGGTGGTGGTGGTGGTGGTGGTGGTGGTAATGGTGGTGGTGTAGTTCAGTGGTAGAGTACATGCCTTGCCAAATAGACAAAGCTGGGTTAAGCCCATAGGAAAGAACACTTCATCTTCCGACTCTCGCGTCTCCCCTCCCTCCTCTGCCTACTTCATCAAGGACGTTTATCCCATGCTCCTGGGTCTCCGCTCTTCTCCCCTGGGTTTCAAGCTTAGGCCCTAACTCCTTTCCCAATAAGTAACAATCCTGATCTCCTGCCAGGTGCTGAGCCAGGTAAGAGCTCAGCCATAGGAAAGTGTAGCCTGTATCAGTAAGTCTGAAATGAGACTCGGCAGAGTGAGACAAGAATAAGCCTTTGATTCTGAGCCTCAGAGATAGCAAACTCCACTGCCATGGAGGTCTTAGCTTTGTTTGCCCCCATGGTCTGCACCCATAGGTAATAAAAAAAAAAAAAAAAAAAAAAAAAACCAAGAGGGGGAAGGAACTGAGACCTCAAAGCCCAATTCATTTCCTGTCAAAGCCACCAGTCAGGTAGCTCACCTGCTGAACTGCTTGGGCTCTGTGCTCCAGACTCCACCTGCAGAAAACCACAGAGTGATGGGCCCCAGCCTTCTCCTCCAGCCTTGTGCTCCACTCCATCCCAGCAGGAACTGCCCACTCCTGGGCCAGGTGACTGGTGCCTTCCTCCCATCAATCCCGCTCAGTGTCTCTAGAAAGCCTTCCTCGGCTCCCACTCTCAGCTCCCATCAACAGTCCTGCATGTCACTTCCTGCTCAGTCGATACCATAGATTTTTGCAGAGAGGAAGGAACACAGCCTGCTCACCCACTCCACGGGCAGTTCTGCACATGTGTATGGTGGGGGGGGGGTATTCATTATTTCTTTTGATTCTCACAAGAGGCCTAGAAGGTACCATCATTGGCATTGTGAAAGACCATAGAGTATATCCAGAAACAGGGAGCCGTATGACCAGATGCCAAAGTGTGCAGACAGATTAGAGGGGTGTCCATAGGGAGGTATCTCTTAGGAGGCACCCCAGAGGCCATGGGTGAGGGGATGGAGCTGAGGTGAACCTGAGAGTTAGAGACAAATTGGCGGTGCAGGGCTGAAACTAGTACTCTCAGCAAGTGGGGCGCCATGAACACAGACCCCCATGGACCTGGGAAGAGGAGGGAGGCACAACTGAGAATGGCAAATCAAAGGAAATAAAGCCAAGTTGGGAAGATCACAAGTTCAAGGCCTGCCTAGGCTACATAGTGAGGAAGTTTCTGAGGCTCTGCCTCAAAATTTAAAAAGGGGCGGGGGGGGTGGAGAAAGAGCTGGAATATTTGCTCAGTGATGAGGTTCTTGCCCAGCACGCACAAGGCTCTAGCTTTAGTCTCCAATGTGGAGGCAGTGGGAGGAACGGGGAAAGGGGCGTGAGAAACAGGCCTGGTCCAAAGAGACCTCACAGGCCAGGGTGCCCATGCCACATGCAGCTGTTTAGAAGGGACAAGTGGCCCTTAAAGGATAAGAAGCCAACTTCCTCGTTACTGGGCAATCAGAGAGTTCTTAGAGAAAGTGGCCTCAGATAGACAAGATTTGTGGAAGAGATGGGGGCATGGGTAGAGGGTTAGCAAGAAGAAAACAACACAAACAAAAATCCAAGGTGAGAGTGACCAAAGGGAGGGACACATGTCTCCAGAGCTACCTGGCCAGCTCCTGCAAAGAGAGCAGGGAAGAAGGTGATGACTGGCAAGGTCACTTCTTGTCTTGCTCATTTTCACGTGGTCTTTTATTGAATGTCTATCACAAACCAGGCTGTCCCTCACTAGACGATTGCTGCGCTGTATATTTTATGCCCTTGGCATTTGCCAGTAACTATTCTAAATGCGGGTGTGTGCTAACTCACTTAGCAGTCAGCGCTTGTCAATGAACACACGAACTCAAGAGAGCCCCTGAGCTGGTGGTTGGAGGCAAGCAGCCCCTGAAATCAGAGGACCACCCTGCAGCTGCTCACAGCCCCGTGTCTTTCTCGTGTAGGAAATCCCCATGAACTTTGTGGATCCTAAAGAATATGACATCCCAGGGCTGGTGCGGAAGAATCGCTACAAAACTATCCTTCCCAGTGAGTACCTGCTGCCCCAGGGTGGGAAAGGCAGTGGGGCCTGTCATTTGGGAAATCCTCAGGTCCAGAGCTGGGCCCCCTGGGACGCTGGACAGTCATCAAAGGAGATGGGATGGAGGCCAAGACAGCCAAGGAAGGGAAGGGAATGAGAGCAGATTCAGTTTCTGGCCCTGGACCCTCACCCTTCCTGGCCAGTGGTGCAGTAGAAGCACTGAGAGAAAGGATGGCTGTGAGGCAGTGAGCAGTGTCTGGTGTATTGGTGTGGGTTTTTTCCTCTTATGAGTACATATAGTATATTTTAAGAGGACGTTAAAGGCTCAGAGAAGGTAACTGGCTCTTCCACAGTCACACAGCTAGTAAGCAAAGACCTGCCTCACACACCTGGGCTGCTTCTGTGACCCTGGAACCCTTTGTTTACCTGTGTTCTGTATGACCTGCCTGTGAGTCAGTCCTCTAGCAGGAAATGAGGCACCGTCATGCTGTAGAGATCTGGCTGTCACAGGGTGTGTGCAAGTGAGGTTACACAGAGAGCCCCCCATAAGGCTTGTCTCCTTTGGAGGTGATTAGACCAAGTGACCTACTGTCTCCATTCCGTCCCATGGTGTCATTTTCATCAAGGCCTTTGGGGGGCTAGCTCAGAAGGAGGGGGGTTGACTTACTGAGAGTGAATCCCCCAAAGCCCACTCCACCCAGTGTGAGCCCTTAAAACTCAGTTTGCCATCAGCATCTCCAACAGCAATGTAAGAAGATGTCATGACTTATTTTTAACTTTTAAAATATCGACTTGTGGTTGCTATGGCTACACAGTCTCTAGGTAGTTACGTTTAAACAAAGCACCATTTAAGGCCAGGATGCCTTATTTGGGCTGCTCACCTCTCCTCTCAGCTTATCCTCCCTGCTCCTGTTCTTCCTGGGGGCAGGAGCCTGGCTGCCCCCCGGGAACCTAGAGTTTTTCTGGCCGCCTTGGAATGGTCACTGGGGTTAGCCATATATGCTATGTGGTCTTGCTGGATCGTCAGCAGGCTCCCAGCTCCCCCAGCCACGTGCTGAACCTCCAGGGCCCCACACCAGACATAGAAGAGTTGACCCTGAACCTTAAGAGACTGGACTGGGGTCAGGGGTCAAAGGGCATGGAAGGCTCAGCAGAGGCAGCCTCTGGGATCGGGGACGCCCTGAGATTTAGTCCTATTATTGATCACACACATTTCCTGAACCCCACCTCAGGGACTGAGAATTTGGATTCTACACACAGAGCTTGGTGTCTAGCAAAACCAAAAACAACAAACAGCCCTGTGGACAGTCCTAGGGTGAGCACCGAGTCAGCAGGCTGTGTGAAGGTCAAGAGTCAAGGTCACAATGGCTGTCCCAGTCAGCAAAGATGCATGGCTCTCTCAGATCCTGCCCCCTCCCTTGGATCCTTACTACCAAATGATTTTTGGGGGGTTCAGTCTTCCGTGTTGCCCAATTCTAATGAGCACCCTTTACATATGGAGCACTGGCATAAATGTCCCTGGGCGAGGTGCCAGACAAGGCAGCTTGTGACCTTGACATTTCTTACTGGATTGTGGCAGTCATTTCCTGACGTGCCTTTTCTCCATCTTGTACCTCTCTCAACAATGAGGCACAACAGAAACCTAATCATGTCACCTTCCCCCTTGAGCACCGTCAGTGTCACCCTCTCTAAGCATGGGAGTGAGGCTGTGTGGCATCTGGCGCCTCTGTGTGCCAGCTTCCATCCCTCATCAGTCTCAACCACGACCTGTGCCCCTGGTCCAATCCCTGAAAGGTGCCACATCTTTTGGGAAGCACGGTCACCCTAGCCCAGTCACTCCAGCCCGAGAGCTCTCAAACCATGCACCACGCGTCTTCCTGCCCGATGCTACACCCTCTCTAAGATTGAGACCTGCGTGTCTTGTTGGTCTAGATGGTTCTTCTCGTAAACACAACACCAAGCAGAGCCAGCATAAGCCTGGTCTGTAGGATGCAATCACAGCCATCACCATGGCAGCTCTCTGACCAATTTCAAAGCTCTCACATCTGGCCAGAGAGGGCAGTGCCCACATCGATCCTTCCAGCCCTGGATAGGTGAAACGGAGATGGTCCGGGCAGAGCTGCCTGCTTGAGAACTCTCTCTGTTGGCCATGCGGAAACCCTCTCTTACTTGCTCTTACCCCTCCCATCCCTAAACCCCTTCTATGCCCTCTCTACAAGAACTGGCCACCCCACGTCACCTACCACTAGCCAGGCAGAGACAGGGACTGGCAGAGGAGGGCTGGAGATGAGAGGCATATGCCCGTCACCTTCATCGCCCTAACAGCTGTAGATTCTTCTCCTATTGCCTCTGTCTGCTGGAAGCTCATGACAAACAGCAACTGCCTGTTACGTAGCATTCGCCATATGCTATTGGGCTCAGCTTTCTCCTGTTAACTCTTTTTTTTAATTATTTTATTAATTTATTTTGTATGCATATGCATGTAAGCATATGGGGGGCACACGTGTGGAGGTCTGAGGGCAACTTGTTAGATTCAGTTCTACCCTCCAGCACATGGATCTCGAGGATCCAACTCAGGCTTGGCAGCAAGCGTCTTTTTACCCTCTGAGCCTTCTTACCAACCCCTGCTAACTGTTTTTATCTTTATAAGAAAAAAGGAGGGCACTGGGTAATGATTCTCAATAGCATCCCTGCAGTGTCTGTGAGAGCACATGCTGCCTAGGACCCCCAGAGGAAATGTGGGTGCTGTGGTATAGGACAGAGAAGTTGGGCCCTGTCCCAGAAGGCCCAGCTCACAACCTCCCCTGCCCCCCCCCCCAGATCCTCACAGTAGGGTGTGTCTGACTTCTCCTGACGCTGAAGATCCTCTCAGCTCCTACATCAATGCCAACTACATCCGGGTACGTAGCTCCATCTCATGGCCCTCCCAGCCTCAGCTGGGATCTATCCTCCAGGCCGGCCCCCAAGTTCAGCTCCTACAAGCCCCAAGAGGAGCCTAAGTGTGGGACTGGGCCCCGGGAGTGCTGCCTCTGCTCCTGACCTGACAGGCTGGCCTTGGGTGACTGCAGGGCTACAGCGGGAAGGAGAAGGTGTACATCGCCACACAGGGACCCATCGTCAGCACCGTGGCCGACTTCTGGCGCATGGTGTGGCAGGAGCACACACCCATCATTGTCATGATCACCAATATCGAGGAGATGAATGAGGTAGGGACCCCGTGCCATTGCTCATTGCTCCCTGTTTTGTGTCCCCACATGAAGCATCTCACTTGCCCATTAATCTTGATGAGGATCTTGTGAGCCTGCTGTGTACTCAAGGCAACAGAAGGTGTTGAAAGTTAAGGTATACACTCAGGTTCCCACAGAGCAGGGCAGAGCCTGGAGGTGGCTCCTTCCTTTCCATCCAATGGTCACGATTTCAACCATGATTTTCTGCTGCCTCCCACTTTGCCACTGATGTGGAAATTACTTGATGAACAGTTCATTCAATTGAATCTCCATTTTAAAAAAATGTTTTTTAGGCCGGGAGTGGTGGCGCATGCCTCTAATCCCAGCACTCGGGAGGCAGAGGCAGGCGGATCGCTGTGAGTTCCAGGCCAGCCTGGTCTACAAAGTGAGTCCAGGATGGCCAAGGCTACCCAGAGAAACCCTGTCTCGAAAAAAAAACAAAAAAAAAAATTTTTTTTTTCCAGAGGAAGGTTAGAGAGATAGCTCAGCTGAAGACCTGAGGGGTTTTTGTTGTTGTTGTTGTTTTCTGGTTTTGTTTTGCTTTGTTTTGTTTTGTTTCTGAGACAGGGTTTCTCTGTGTAGCCTTGGCTGTCTTGGACTGCTTTGTAGACCAGGCTGGCCTCGAACTCATGAAGGTCCACCTGCCTCTGCCTCCCGAGCGCTGGGATTAAAGGCATGTGCCACCACGCCCGGCTCATTTTCATTTTTCAAATGGGGAAACTGAGGCTCAGGAATGCGGAGTAGGTCACACGTTATGAAGCCAAGATTTCAACACAGTCCTCCAAAGCAAGGCCTGTTGTCCTTCTATTCCTGTCTGTTGGCCCCAAAAGAGCAGCAGACGATGTGGGAGAAGAATAGGTGTGTGACACAGTCTGATCTTGGTCCTTGCAGAAGTGCACAGAATATTGGCCTGAAGAACAGGTAGTCCATGATGGCGTGGAGATCACCATACAGAAAGTCATCCACACAGAGGACTACCGGCTGCGTCTCATCTCCCTCAGGGTGAGGCCTGGAGCTAGACAGGGCAGGGCTGTCTGGGAGGCTTAGTTGAGACTCCCAACAGAAAATGGTACTGAAAGGCCTACTGTACAAGATACATAGGCCTGTGGCACTCCCAGGACTTACTGGTAAGACCCTAGGGGCAAGACGGAGCTTCAGCTGCCTCCCCAGACCTTATCTGCATGTGCCATCAAGCTCTTCCTGCGCACTGTCGCACACAACAGCTGTCCTCTACAGCCTCTCCAAGCCAGGACTGGCTGGGTGAGGAGGCCTCAAGCGCTTCCAGTATTGTCTTACCGTAACTGGGGGTTCTTTATGACTTTGAGTGCCCTACAATGTCCCTTCCACTGGGGTGCTGCACCCAATATGTCTACCACCAGAGGGCAGGCGCTCCTCGCTGCTCTAGGACACACAGTCATAGTTATAGGAAATGGCAGGAAAGGAAGAAACACACAAAATATGAGCAACACAAAACAGCCCAGAAGAGTGGGGGAAGGCATCCTCCCACCAAAAGTTGGGCTTCTTCCAAGATAAGCAGGGGCATTATCTGCTCCTGTGGGGCATTAGAAGGTTCTGGTTTAGACAGTCGTGTGTTTGTGGAAGGTGGAGTCTCCTATGATAGCCCCGAATGATGGGGAAGTTAAGTTGGGCACCAGGAAGCTGATGCCCTATTCAGAAACAGCCTGCAAAGGCCACTGATGCTGACAGCCACAGGGTGCAGCCACAGAAAGCACCTCAGTTCCCCTGAGCTGCGCTGTCTCTCACTGGGTGCAGTGCTGGGAAAGATGCCAGGGTGCCTTTAGCTCCACCCCCCCCCCAGAGGACAGTGTCCACATGAGCATCTAACGTCAAGACTTCCTGGAAACCCTGAAGGCCAGGGAGTGAGGGGAAGGTACTGTGGTCATTGTCACAGCCATGTAGCCCAAGGACATGAGAAAACAGCTTCCAAGTAGAAAGAAGCTGGTGTGTGGGGCTGCTTGTCTTCTCAGTGCTGAGGGACCAGGTAGGGAAGAGCCAGGGTGTCTTAGGGTTTGAAGGCATTTGCAAGCACCTGCTCTGGGCGTGGTTCTGGGTTGGGTACTGGGTACTGTCATTAAGAAATCAGCCACAACATATTTAATATTGGGAAAGAAATTTGATACAAAAGGGGGAAAGAGTAGAGAGGGAATGGGTGCCCCAAAAAGGAGAAAAACTGAGAGAGTCAGAGAGAAAGAGCCAGAGAGAGAGAGAGAGAGAGGAAAGAGAGAGATAAGGTGGTAGTGTGCTACCTGGCAGCAGGTGATGATGTTGGAGGTTGCTAAGCAACCTAGAGGCAGGCTAGTGGATCTGCTTGTGGACGAACACTGAAGGCACAGCAAATACTAAGGAGCAAATAGCAACTAGTGACAGGCAATGATACAGAAGGACACACTGCCAGGGGGCATGCTCTAGGCGGGGCAAGAGGGTTTCCTGGACGTGGCTGTGTGGGGTCTTGGAGGATTGGTAAGGGGTGACCAGAAGTGGACAGGTGGGAAAGCTTTCCTAGCATGCAGAAGGAGCAGCTGTGTGTGCAAGCACATGTGTGTGTGTGTGTGTGTGTGCACACGCGTGAGCGAAGGCGTCCATTTCCTGGATCTTGTCCTCCCAGATCAGAAAGGGTGATGGAGCAAGGAAGCTCCCGGGGGTCTCATCTCATCTAATCTAAGGGTAGGAGTCACATGTGACGGTGTGCACTCTTGATCCACCATCAGATTCCCACACAGTGGATAGGAGGCTTCAGCATATGTAGTTGGGAGACGGGAAGCCACCGCATCCCTTAGTGATTGGTTTCTTGGTTGGGTGTATGTAGGGTTAGGTTTCCAATACTAGAGATCTGACCAAGGTTGTCTCTCACACTAGACCCAGAACTCTCTCACTGAGCTACATCCTAGCCCTTTTTATCACTAAGTTTCCCAGGCTGGCTTGGAACTCGCTCTGTAGACCATATAGGCCTTGAGTTTGTGATCTGCCTGCCTCAGGTTCCAAGTAGCTGGGATTATAGGCCTGGACCATCAGGCCCAGCCAGCAAAAATTCTTAAACACAGTGCAGCGTGTCCAGATTTAGGTTGGGGAGGGACCATTTTGATGCTCTGGGTGTTTGGTGGTCAGGGAGGAGGTGGAAGGTGGGATCATCCCCCTGTGGGATGGTAGTACAGGGAGGAGAGTGACAGCAGATAATGAGGGCAGTGGCATGGGCAGGCAGAGAAGTCCCTATGCTCTGGGTCATGTGACTAAAGGGCACCTGGAACATCTGTCAGGATAAGGAACTTCAGCATGGTAATGAGCTGGAGAAGAGGCTCCTTGCCTTTCTTGAATGATTTTAGAGTTTAGATGCCTATGCACACGTGCGCTTGCATACCAAGCTGACTCGGATCTGTCTTGTGCCATGAAGCAATATGGTAGATAGGGCCCTGAGGATCCCTACTCTCTCTGTGTCCCTCCCTTCCCTCCCTTCCCAGCTCCATCTTTGGGTGAATTAGGTCTGAAAGTATTTACATGTATGTGGGGGTCGGGTGTGGGGGCTCTCTCTCTCTCCTGGGCAGAGAGGGACTGAAGAGCGAAGCTTGAAGCATTACTGGTTCACATCCTGGCCTGACCAGAAGACCCCAGACCGGGCACCCCCACTCCTGCACCTGGTACGAGAGGTGGAGGAGGCAGCCCAACAAGAGGGAGCCCATTGTTACCCAATCATTGTACACTGCAGGTGGGTTCTCCTGGCCACCACCTAGGGCAGAGCCACCCCCATCCCTGGGTTGCTCTGCCCCTCACTCCATCCATCCATCCCCTTGACCCTCAGTGCAGGGATTGGGAGAACTGGCTGCTTCATCGCCACCAGCATCTGCTGCCAGCAGCTGCGGCGTGAGGGCGTGGTGGACATCCTAAAGACCACGTGCCAGCTCCGTCAGGACAGGTCAGTCCACTGATCAGGGACGGAGAGGGTGGCAGTGGTACGTGTGCATGAATGAATCAAGGGACAGTTTGACAATGCAGACACAGTCTGTAAGGCAGAATGGGGAGCAGAATCAAACAGGCAGCTCTGCTCTGGAGGAAGCCGGAAGAGAAGCAGCTGGCGGGGAAGGGCAGGGGCTGAAAACAAGGGTGTGTCCCCCGAAAGGAAAGGGCAGAGGGAAAGTCTGGGAAGAGTTGGTCTCTACAGACTGCGGAGCAATTGGTTCCCCTAGTGTTTGGGGGGGCCCCTCCAGCAGCCCACCACCTCTCTACTGGGCAGGGGTGGTATGATCCAGACTTGCGAGCAATACCAGTTTGTGCACCACGTCATGAGCCTCTATGAGAAGCAGCTGTCCCTCCAGTCCTCAGAGTGACCACGCTCTTCCTCTGAGATCCTCTGGGCACTGCCCAGCTTGAGTCTGGGCCTTCACCCCAACTACCCAAGATCTTGCCTTGGATCCTGGGCCTGCTCCTTGTCCCTCCCTCTCATTCTCCCTTCCCTTCAGTCTGCTCCTTCCCCCTCTGTTGCCCTGGCCTGGTCCCTACCCCCCGTCTAGCTCTTCCACTATACATACTGCAGAGTTGCGGAGGGCAGAGGGGGAGGGAATGTGCCAGGCCAGGCCTGGGGCCCCTGGGCCTGACCCCACACCGTACAGATATGGGGCCTCAGTTTTAACCATGGTTCCCCTGCTACTTGGTCCAAAACGTTTCCGCGACACACCCCAAGCATCCTATCTCAATGTGTTCTGTCTGTCCATCCATCATTAGCTATCTGTACCAGACACTGTGTCCCCTCAGCCAGGAAAGAATTGAACTGAGCTCTCTCGTCCCTCAGCCCCACCCCCACCCCCACCCCACTCCCAGGGCAGAGGTAACTGCCTCTGGTCCCACCAGCTCCTCTGAAAAGGCAGATTGTATTTTGCCACCAGGATGCAGATGGCAGGAATAGGACCCAGAGACAAGGCAGGGGAGCACGTGATGTTCACAGAGAGATTCCTGCTAAGAAAGGTTCCCAAGCAAGGATGGGCATCACCATAGACGGCTTCTGAGTGTTTGATGCTCTCAGGAGGCACAGGTGAGAAAGAGGACAGGTGCAGCAGGGAACCCCAAAGAGCTGGGCCCTGAGTGGGGGCCCCCCAAGAGTAGGATGGGGACACGACTCCAGACCTGTGAGACATCTTTCTGTGTCACTATGGGAAAGCCCAAATGTCTCGCTGCGTGTCGCCCTGCGTGTGTTCCCTTGTCCACACGTGTTGAGAGCCCATGAGCAGGGCATGCATGACTCTTCGGCAACATGTGTTATCTTGGAGCCCACGTGTTTTTATTGCTGACTTTAAATATTTATTCCACGGCAAACAGAGACATTTGGTGTCTTTTTATAATTCGCTCGTGGTCATTGAATAGAGCAATAAACAGAGCATTTTGAGCAAAACTAGCCTCCTGGTCTGTCATTTCCTGTTCCCTCCTTACACCCCAGGCTTTTGTGCCTTTCCTTCCCAGCCCATGTGCATAAAGTTGGCCCTTGTGCTCACTGGCGCCCCCTGTGGAGACTGGGAATATGCGTGAAGCTGGATTTGAAAGCCAAAGCCCATTAATACCTCGGGATTCTCACCCGCCTTCAGTCCCGGCCACAGGCACACTGCACCCTAGGGAACCTCAGAGATGGGTAGGAGGAGCCCCCTGGAAGGCAAAGTAGCTCACAGCTGAGCCAGGGAGGCCAAGGGGTGGGGCAAAGGGACATTGCCATCACACCCAGGCCCCTCTCTGGTTGGATACAGTGCTCCTTTTCTCTGGAACCCTACCTGAGCTTTAGACACCCTTATTTTTTCCTTATTGCCCGTGGCATCCCCTGCACAGCTGAATCCTTTGAGGCCCTGCTGGCTGGTCAGCAGCCCTGCCCTGGGGTGACTTCCATATATACAGCTTCAGCCACTCACAGCATTATCCCAGGGGCAGAAGACAAGGACAGAGAAGTGTCCCAGGTGGCTTAGGATGTAGTTCCCTGGGGCCCTTTGTGTTTAAAGCTTTACAAGGGAACCTGCTGTTTCGCAGCTGCTCTTGGGACCCTTGAGGTCCAAGGCGGGGCTGCCAGCTCAGAGATCTCCCTCACAGAGGATGAGCCTTTCTATCCACATTTCAGACTGAGGGATAGGAAGTAGGAGCTGACATCTGCCCCCTACCCCGCTAGGCCACACAAGGCGGAAGAAACGGTATTCCCAGGATTTGTTCTAGGTCGCATCTCTTCCCAGGCCTGGGGAGACGAAGGCCTTTGGCTTTGCTCCCTACCCTGTTAGGCTGAGCATGCTCTTGTGCGTGAGCATGGACAGGTACATACGCCACCCTGACTGAACTCCTCCGCTCAGAGAGGCCCCAGCCTGCAGCAATGAGAAGCAGAACCTCCCACCATAAGGCACAGGAAACGTACTCCTGGGCTGTCACCTCAGCTTCCCTCACACCTGGTCCCCAGCATTCCATCCATTCCTGGATCCAGCTTGCCACCCTCCCTCAACCCCCACTGCCAAGCCATCAAGCTGAAATACAAGCCTAAGAGAGAGATCCCCCCCCCCCCCCCCCGCCAAGGGTGTACGTGGCATGTAAGGACCTGGTGAGGATCGGCGCCCCCTACTAGAACAAAGAAGAAAGAGACTGGCCAGCCTACTGCCAGGACAGAAGCTGAGCCTCTAAGCCACAGGCACCGCATTCAAGGGTTAGAAGGCGCCCTTAGTATAGAGGGTGAGGCTGCCTGCCATTTCCCCTGCAAAGAGACGTGAACTGGTACTTCTTGTGCCAGAGGCGGGTATGGAGTAAGGCTGAATATGGAGGGGTCTGGTCAGACCCCAGAGACAGATGTGACCCAGGTGAAGGTGTATGACATAGAATCCTGGAGTTAGCCTCACAGCCCCTGCTCTGAAGAAGGCTTTGAGGTTCCTGGAGGCCACTGGACAAAGGCAGGGCTCAAGGAGCGCAAGAAGCTCTGGTTCCGTTCTGGGTGACAAATTTGGATCGGCGATTTCAACCAGACATGTTGCCTCACATGCAGAATAGGTTCTTAAGGCACCACCAGGCAGGTTAACGAAGAAGCAGGTACACCCGTTCACTGAGACACTGGGGCCATCATCAAGAACAAGGCCAGGCCTTGTAAACTGGTACACAGAGAGAGCTCTCCAAGGCACAGAGGGAAAACAGGCACCCAACTGTGTGTATGACAGGCCGCCTGATGCGTACGCTGGGAAGGCCACACACGCATATCCATGTCTGCATGGAAGAACTCCAGAGGCAACCCCCAGACTGCATTGAGGTCCCCATCTGGGGAGGGGGAGGGGCAGGGAGGCTGGGAGATGAAAAGGAGATGTTGATGGCATTTTATGTCTTTAATATATGAGACTACTGGTTCAAAAAAATATATATAAGAAATAAAACCTAAGCCTCTGCTTTGCCATGTGACAAACGGAAGCAGGGCTGTGGGCACCATTCCAGCTATCTCACCATTCCAAAGACACAAGTCCCCAGGACCCAGAAAGAAGAGCGAATCACCTTCCTTGCGAGGCCCGCCCCAGAATGGCATAGTCAGAAATTCCTCACTTGGCCTGATTTCATCTCCTCCTGGTGCAATACGCAGATCTACCTTCCTCTCCCATGCACCTCTCAAAAGGTAGCCCAGCTCCCTGTGAGCCCTACTCAGTTTGCTGGGTAAATCTTATCCCAGTATCCCTCCCTCCCACAACCCTGGGATTGTTTGTGTTGCTGGGTGAGGGAGCAGGCACACCTGTCCCTGTAACCACTCAGGGAAAGGGAAAGGAGGAGCAAAGAAAGCAGAGGCCAGAGAGTAAAGGTCCATTGACTAACTACTCTCCTCTTTTCATTCCCATCTCCCCGTGTGTCCACAAGCACACCACATGTGCGCACACACACCCTCGTGCACATGCGCATACACACACCCACACACACACACCCACACACACACACACACACACACACCTCTGAACATCCCTCCAACTCCCTAATCTTCAGTGGCCCCATCCTCCCCCTTGGTCCACACAGGTGAGTGCCCAAGCCTGCTGTCACCATGACGACCACTCAACACTGGCAGATGGTACAGGACTATGTGTCCATGGAGTTCTCCTGTTCCACTACCCACGGGAAGACCTTCTCCCCGACAACCAAGATCGTGGGAGGCAAGCGGAGTGTGTGGGGGAGTATGTGGTGGCGGGGTGGAGGGGCTGGGGAAAGGGAATGTCAGGAAAGCTTTTCCTTTTCTGTACCCACTCATGGGTGGCCTCAGTCTTGGCCCTGAGTTGCCCCTTCAGGAACCCCGTATTAGCAGCAACCTCTCCCCAATCTGTGCTTCCAATCCAAGGCATAAGCTGGATGGCCAACACAACGCAAATCTCTGAGGAAAGAGACTTTTAAAAAAAACATGAATCCCACAGATGGCATGAAGGGTTAATAAACTCTTTGATTGCTTAAGACATTCAGAGCCAGGGACAAATGGATTGTGTGACCGTCACTTGTGCAAGAAAGGAGACACCTTATCTACCATTGAGTAATGCTGATCCTGGTTCGCTTTTAAAGTGGCAGACCTGTACTCACTCATCTGAATTAGGTGAAGGGAGGGAGTTGCCGGGTGAGTGGGGTAATGAGGGCAGAGATCAGGTGTGGAGGGCCTGGAGAAAGAATATAAATGGGTGAAGGGGCATCTCTGGGACAGGGGAGGCTTCTGGGAGTCTATGGGGATGACCCTAGCAGCGGGGTACATGGAGTCTGAACTCAGCATCTCCTGTAGCCTGGTGGGACTTCCAGCAGAGGGAGGGGGACACCAACCCACCCATTAAACCTTTGACTCAAAATTTGTCTTGCCTACGAGAAGTGTAGGGATAAAGACGGAGGAGAAATCGAGGGAATGTCAATCCGATGGCTGGCCCAACTTGAGATCTGCCCCATGGGAAAGAGCCAACCCTGATTAATGATTCTCTGCTATGTTGGCAGACATGAGCCTAGCATAGCTGTCCTCTGAGAGGCTTCATCCAGCAGCTGATGGAAACAGAGGCAAGGACCCACAGCCAAACAATGGGCCAAGTTCGGGGAGTTTTGAGGAAAAGTAGGAGGAAGGACTGAGGGTGCTGGAAGGGTCAAAGACACCACAAGAGGAGCTACAGAGCAAGCCCACTTGGCCCATGGGGGCTCACAGAGACTGAATTACCAACCAAAGACCATGCATGGACTGGACCTAGGCCCCCTACATATATGTAGCAGATGTGCAGCTCAGTCAACATGTGGGTCCCCTAACAATGGGAGTAAGGGCTGTCTCTGACTCTATTGCCTGGCTTTGGATCCCTTTCCCCTAGCTGGGCTGCCTGTCTGGTCTCAGTGGGAGAAGATGAGTTTAGTCCTGCTGTGACATGAGATGCCTAGGTGGGTTGGTACCCCTTAGGGTCCTCCCCTGCTCTGAGAAGAAGGGGAGAGTAGAATGGGGAAAGAGGGTGTGAGGGCAGATCTGGTAAGAGAGGAGGAAGGGGGCTAGGGTCAGGCTGTAAAGTGATTAAATAAATAAAAAATTAAAAATAAGAAAAAAATTGAAAGAAAAAAATAATGGGAGACCTGGCCACTGCAGAGGCAAAACAAGAACATAAACAAAAGCCCTAAGTGTTTGAGCTTTTAATCCTTGGGGGCCCAACTTGAAGGAGAGAGCAGCAAAAGAAAGCTGAGGGGTCTCAGAGCAAGACTATTTTAGCTGTGCCTCTTGTGGAAGCAATTAAAAGATGGCTGGAGGCCAGGGTGTTGAGTATCTTTCCTCACAGCCATTGCATCTACCTTCAAGGTCCCAGAAGGGCAGAGTTTCTCTAAGTCCTTCGTGTACAAGGTCATGAGATAAACGCCATACCACGTGGCCAGTGAGAAAGAGCCTTGAAGTAAATAAAACAGGCAGGACTCAAGGACTGTGGTCTAGACCAGAAATGGCAAAATGGTTTCTAATCGTGCTTTCTCGGCCCTGGCTGTGAAGTAGAACCATCTCGGCGTAGGGGTGGGGCTGGAAAAACTAGCCATGCCCAAGTCTCTCCCCAGACCATTAAATCGGGGAATGTTTTTAAGCTCCTCGGGGATTCTGGTGTGCAGCCAGGGTTGAAAGGACTGACCAGCAGAGTTCAGGCTGGGAATGGGGAAACGCGAATGTGGGGGGGGGGGGGGAAGAGTGGGGGACACTTGAGAGAACGCCCTTCTCAAGACACAGCTGTGATTTCACCTCCCACTAACGAGCAGTTGAAATCCACATGTGGCATCTTTCCTTTCTCATGGACGGCTGCTTTTTGTTTACACATCGTGGAGGTCAAATAAAAGACATCTGCAGGCAAAGTACCGCCTCGGCGCCTGTTTAGAACCTCTAGTCTCTGTTTAAAATCAAGCCGTGAGAGCGTGTTAACGAAATGTTTTCCACCTCAGTCCAGACGAGTGCAGATAGCACGAGCATCTCTTCTTCACTGGGTTGCCCTGACGATCAACAAAATCACCTCTGAAACGGGGGAGGAGCTTCGTAAGGCAGATCAATCGCTATTCATTGCTAAGTCATCAGCCATGAGGATCTTCTGTAGTTTATACTGCAGTGATAGAGCATAGGCCCTGGGTTCACTCCCCAGCATCATCACAAGAAGAGAAAACAAGAATGGGGGGAGGGGGGTATGCTCTTTCAGTTACGGTGATGTCCATGGACACTCCCTCTGGATTGGCAATGTGTCCTGTCCCTCACCTAGGATTCACTACTTCCAAGAAAACTAATACTGAACCCACAGGCTAGCTGAGAAAATCTAGAACAGAGTTCAGCCCTCCCAAAGAGGAAGAGGCCCAAGCACCTTATACTAGGGAACCAGAACTTCCAGGAAAGAAACAAGAGAGGGAGGGGGGCGAGGGAGGGAGAAAGAGAGAGAGGGGCGGGAGAGGGAGAGAAATCCATCCTAAAAAGGTGGTTTCCTTTTACACAGCTGTGTGAGACTAGAAAGTGGTCCTATGAAGGTCCTTGACCACTGAATGATGGAGAGGTGTTAGTGCCCCCTAGTGGCTGAAATTTGACAGGATTTGATGACTATCTCCTCTAACAGGCTTTTCTCAGCCACAGATGACTTCCTGTCCCCTCTAGCCCTTGCTTTCCATGCTCCACCCACTCAAGCGACCTTGAGCCCTCAATCCCTTCATGAACTCCCACCTGGAGCCCTTCCTGACCTCTCTTTTGGCTCACAGGAAGTCATGAAAAGGAAGTTGTCCAGCACAGTGTCATTCTTTGTTTTCGGACCAGAGTTCCAGCACCCTGCCTGGAGAAGTGTCTCTGAGTTCATGAGAAAGCTCATCCTACCATCTCTCCTGAGGGTGTGCCTCTCCCTGTGCCTCCCCTAGTCCTCTTTCTTTCCAGCCCCTTCCCCAATGTCCCCCCAGTACAGAACCTAAGTATTATGTCCCCTTCCTGCTCCAGGCTGGTCCCAGACCTCCAGGAGGAGGCAACGAGTGGCAGTGTTTCCCAACATGCATGCTCTGTCCACCATAGGAAATTAAACAGTGTCCAGAACCCTGGTGGCCCCAAGTCCACCCCATCCTAGAATAGGGAAAGGGTTGCTAAGGTCTTCTATGACAGAATCAACAAGGAAAACATGGAGGCTCCCACCCATCACTCACCCAACCCTACTTGCCCCCACCCCACCCCACCCCCGCCGGGCCAGGGCAGCCCACATCCACCATGATGACAATCCAAAAATAGTGGTGTGGAAAAGGGGCACTGCAGGGTGGGAGAGGCCTTGGGGGCTGAGATGTTGTTAGAGCAAGGAGAGGGCCCCAAATTATCTGCAGGGCAAGGTGACGACTTGCGCAAAGCCAGAGGACAGGGATACAGCCAGATGGAAGACAAGTGGATTCCAGCGGACAAAGGACACAGGAAGTGGATAGCTACAGAGTGAGCACAGAGAGAAGCTCATGATGGATGAGAGAGACCAACCTGGGGCCATAGGGATCCAGTAAGGAACTGGTCATATGAGGGAGGGGTGGGGCCCGGACATCCTGGATCCTCAGAAAAAAAAAAGCCTTGTCAAGGACCTAGCATCCTTAAGGTATCCACTTTCTGGGTCACTTCCTGAGAACCACTGCCCAGCTGCAAGTTCTGCCTTCCAGAGGCTAAGGGAAGGGAGAAATGGGTAACTGGGAAACCCTATCATTTCTAAGGCTCTTCCGCATTTCCCACTGTGAAAGGCAAGGCTCTGCCTCCCTCCCCCAACAGAAGTTGGCTTCTTTTCCCACAGCCCGGTCTTGGGATCTTCTGCCCACATACAAGCTGCCCCACCCCCAGAGTCTCCCCACAGGGCACCCATCGCACAAGCTCTCTGAAAGCCTGGAAGCACCATGCAAGCAAGAACCAAACCAATTTTATTCGCTCCTATTTCCTGCAGGGCCCAAGCCAGTGCCTGAGATGAACAAATAAGTTGCATTAAATGAAATGCTCATCTCACTGCGAGACGCAGGAGATCCATGCCCTGTAGGAGTTCATAGCCAAGGGAGAGTCTGATGGGGTGCTAATGCTGTTGCTATAGAGCTGGGCAGTACATGCCCATACCCACACTGCTTGCCCAGATTTTTACACATAACCCCAACTCTTAACTCCTCCTCTCCCTTAAAAAAACACACACTTCTCTTTTTCTTTTTCCATCTCATAGAAAATCTCTGTGCACCCCACCCCTCCTGCTCTCTAATAGTCAGACTCTGGTCCAACTGGAGCAACTGACCTCAGAGGACTCAGACGACCACAGGGGCATTGCAAGTAATGAGCACACAGATGCCGTTACACGGTCCCTGCTGGTAGCCGAGGGCATCCCTTTTTCCTCCTCCTGGCTTTTTCTCCTGAGAGCTAGATGTCTGGCTGTTGGACGATGCCCTCTTTCTGTCCTCAGGCCAAGAAAACGTAGATCACGATGTGAGGTTGGGGGAGGTCCACTGCCCAGGATGTGGTCTCCCCCAACCATCTGAGGAGTCTCAAAGGCTTTGTCACAACACCCTGAATTCAAAAACCCACAGAGAGTGAAGGGGTATCTCAAGCTTGGTGCAGAGGGAAACAGTAAGTAAAAGTCTTGGTCCCTCCCTGATAATCTATGGTTCTCCTGACCCACAAAAGAAACGCAAGGTGACATATGAGAAAGAGATGCCTACGAATTGGGCCAAGACACCAAAGAAGGACTTTGCAAAGGTGTGTATGGAGTATGGTTTCCCTGACTTGGCTGCTCAAAAAGCTCGAAGACATAAAGAAGAAAGTGAAAGTTGGGGGATGTGGTCAGTGCCCAGCAGAAGCAGGGACCTGGGGCAGGGGTCAAGCTGGGTTTCTCTCTTGCCCTGCAGAACACACACACACACACACACTCAAAGGCAGGCTGTGTACCACAAATGCGTGGAGAGTACCTGTCACCCTCCTACCTTTACTCAGGTGTATGCAGGTGAATTTGGACAGACTAAGTTCAAATCCCACTTCCCCTGGCTCCGGTATCTCTCTGAGTTCCAGCTTCTACATCAGCAAAAAATAAAAAATAAAAAATAAAAATAAATACTTCTCTCTTACATTTGTCATTTGTTATTCTGCTGTTGTCATGTACTGGTTCATTCGACAAACTCTTGCTAAACACTGACCATGTAATTATAGAGTCTCTGTCCTGGGTCCAGACACATAATGACTGTTCTAAGAATGGCGGTTCCTTCCCCATCCCCTCCAATCCTACTCTTCTATCTTCCAGTTGATCAATTAGTTTGGTGGGGCAGGAGGTGTTACCTAATGAGCTTAGCTCCTCCAGGACTCCAGACAGAGTCCAGATGCCTCGGATCCTTGCAGTTTGTTGACACAGTTCCTCAGGTCATCAGGAATCTAAAGCCACTAGAAGACACAGAAGCCAAGGCTGACACCACCAAAGTCTCCAGCTGCATCATGGAGATGAAGGACCCCAATACTGAGATGATATGGGTCAAGGTGGGGAACACCTAGCCAGGGGCTACCCTGGAAGTTCTGGTCCTCTGGAAAAGCATCCAATGGGTTCACACAGATGAAGAATGTGAGTCCTTCATCCAGCAGTGGATGGAAACAGATGCAGAGACTCATTGCCAAAACTCAGGGAGTTCTGTGAAAGAGAGGGAGAAAGGATGGAGGGATCCAGAGGGGTCAAGCACACACGCCACAAGACCTACATAGTAAACTAATCTGGCCCCATAGGGCTCACAGAGACTAAACCACCAACCAAAGAGCATGCATAGGCTGGACCTAGACCTCTTACACACACGGAGCCGATGTGCTGTGTGGTCAGCATGTGGGTCCCCTAGCAATGGGAGTAGGGGCTGTCTCTGACTCTGTTGCTTGCCTCTGCATCCCTTCCCTCTACCTGGGCTGCCTTGTTAGGTCCCAGTGGGAGAGGGCACCCTTAATCCTGGTGTGACGTGAGGTGCCTGGGTGGTACCCCTTGGGGGGCCTCCCATTCTCTGAGAAAAAGAAGGGAGAGTTGGAGGAGGGGCATGAGGCGGGCTTGGGAGGAGAGGAGGAAGGGGACGGGGATCAGGCTGTAAAGAGATTAAAATAATAAATAAATGGAAAAAAGTATGGAAAGAAAGAGAGAGACTGAGAGAGAGAGAAGGAGAGAGAGAGAGAGAGAGAGAGAAAGAGAGAGAGAGAGAGAGAGAACACCTTATGGGAAGGGCAGGAACTTTGGGTCTCACTGGTCTGGAAGTAAAGCTAGAGAGATTTGTGTGGCCTCAGTATGTTTAGAGAGATGTGTATGCACCCTCCAGAGCCAGCTATGCTGATTCTGGGGAATGAGGAACTCAGATGTCCCTCCCTAAAACTTTCACCACCTTCCCCACCTGCTCTATAAGGCAGAACGCTAAGCCTTTCCGAACCCAGTATTCCCTGGGCAAGTACAGCGTGAGGCAG
This sequence comes from Acomys russatus, assembly GCF_903995435.1. Classification (NCBI taxonomy): domain Eukaryota; kingdom Metazoa; phylum Chordata; class Mammalia; order Rodentia; family Muridae; genus Acomys; species Acomys russatus. The sequence goes on along the minus strand of NC_067143.1, from coordinate 7,168,723 downwards.
GTGGGCAGCAGTACACGCTAGTTATTGCTAGCATAAACATGAGCAGTGCCCATGCCTACAGCCTGACTGTGGGAGAGAAGTGGATGGGCGCCATGGCAGTTTGAGAGTGAGACCGGCCCCCACAGGCTCATATATTTGAATACTTGGTGTCCAGGCAGTAGAACTGTTCAAGAAGGATTAGGAGGTGTGGTCTTATTGGAGGAGGTGTGTCACTGGGGACAGACTTTGAAGTTTCAATGGCCCACACTATTCCCAGTAAGCTCTCAGTGCCTTGTAGTAATGTCTCAAGATGGGAGGTCTCAGCTACTGTCCTAGTGCCATACCCGCCTGCCTGCTGCCACACTCCCTGCCATTATACGTATGGTCGCTAGCCCTCTGAAACTGTTAGACCCAAATGAGCATTTTCTTTTATAAGCAGTATATGGATATATATGGATATGAACGTCGGCATGGAGGCCCAAAAGGCCTGTCAGGGTTCAGGGAGAGGAATGGCCTTGAACGCTCTATACTGGAGACAGGACTGTGGTCTATGCACAAAAGGACTGCATGGGGATGGGAGTTAGCACAAAAAGGAAATATGAGGTGTAGGGTAGAGATATTCCTTACGGGCTATGAACTAGTGTCATGGGACAGTGTAGCATAGTGGTTAAGACGACAGACTCTGGAGCTAAACTACTGGGGTTCCGATGCCAGTTTCTGCTACTTATGCATGTGTGACTTAGAGCAAGTCACCTTACTTCTTTGTCCTTGTTTCTCTGTCTGTAAAATGGGGAATCATAATAGAACCCATCTAGATGAGAACTGACTAGTCAATATGTGAAAAATTAGCTAAAATAGTGCCTATCAGATCTCTAATACTACATATTGGGTTTTCTTTCTTTCTTTCTTTCTTTCTTTCTTTCTTTCTCTCTTTTTTACCACTGTTAGTATTACTAGAGGGGAGACTATATAAACATCATAAGGTGGGGACTCCAGAGCAGAAGGTGGCTAGCAAAAAGAATGAAAGGAAGGGAACTGTCCCAGCTGTGGGCCACAGAGGTCAACGACCCCTGTGTTTCTGTTCTCCTTTGTGGTCCCGCGTTCCGCTCCATCGCTCCCTCGGGTGTCCGAGCGTCAGTGCACGCAGAGCCAGGAAGAATGCAATGGAACCTGGAAAGGGTGGGGTCCACAGGATTCCCAGTCCAGCTGGGGGTGCAGAGCAGGGGGGCAGGGGGGTGAGAAGGCCTTCCCCAAAGGTTTGTAGAGTTACAGCTCTCTTAGCTCAGAGCTATGCCCCTGAAACAGCAGCTGGCATTTAGTGAAGCAGCTTAGGTTTACTCCATGGTGAGCAAGTGCTATATGAACCTTGGGGAGAAGGAAGGGTCTTCGGGGTGAATGTATTTCATTGGCTGTGGCTGTGATGGTGGTGATGCTCTGTTTGCATCCAGGTGCCAGTTAAATGGCTACCTTCAAAGTGGAGGGTCACCAGATTGCAAGTGGCGGGCACGCAGGCTCAGAATAGGGAGGGAGCAGTTCTTATTCTTGCTGATCCCAAGTTTGAGATTTGGGGGGGGGGGTGGGGCTGAACACGCTCCACCTTGCCAGTTCCATGCTGGTTCCCCTGGGGGCACGGCCCACATATCCCACACTCCTTCACTCCCTGTCCCTGCCCTGAAGTTCACGGAAGAAGTGAAACTGGTGATGGTGCCAATACCACGCCGCTGTGCTTGAGCCCCACTTCTCCAAGGAAGTGAGTGACCTTTGCACAGCAGTTCAACAGGACAGAGCTGAAGAGGGGTGACAAACAGCAGATCTCAGACTGGTGGAGGACAGGCTGACTCACACAAAGATGTGAGACTCAGCAAAACCGTGAGTTCTCTGCCCAGGCAGGAACATGGGACAGAAGGCTCATCTCACCAGCCTCTCAGCCTCACGAGCAAGCTGGAGGGATGGAATTCATGTCACAGCAGCCCCTGTATGCCCATCCATCCATCCATCCATCCATCCATCCATCCATCCATCTGATAAGACTCTGTGATGGGTACTGAAAAGGAAAGGTTCCTCTAGCAGAGGAGGCAGGTGCGAAAGTGACATTGTAATCGCTACTAAGCTGGAGTTACGCACACTGGGGTCATGTTATCAGCTGGGTGACTTTCCCCTATGGAGATATGAATCCACATCTGTTCACCCCCAGAAAGGGCACCGACAATAACCCAAAGACTATCCCATCCAGGGTAGTTTGACAGACCAGTGAGTTTATTAGAGTTACTTTCACACACATGAGTTAGGTGTTACAGAAGTGTGGATGTCTCAAAATCAACTGCATCCCCAAAGCCTCACCTCAGCATGAGTGATAACTCACAAAAGCTTCCTCCCCGAGCTTGCTGCTCAGCGTTCAGTCCCCTCTGCCTGCGAGACTGTTTACTGCCAACATCACCAAGGGGAGGGGCCTTGCAACCCTCTGTGTTTCCTGAGAGTTGCAAGTTTCCTTAGCTTCGGGTGTCTTATGAGCCTCCATTGCCTCCAGGAAGGGATGCGTCTGTCCAGGAAATAGCTGCATAACAGCTCTACAGTTCTAACGTCATGTATTCCACCAATCTCACATGGTCCCATATTATAACTACCGCGGGGCATTTGTGTGTGATGGTGCGATGCCACACCTGGAATCTGCCATGCTCATTCATCGCCACTGTGATGGAGGGAGGGACAGCAGCTGTGAGGAGCCAAGGACAGGCAGGCAATGCCATAAAACCCCAAGCTTCATCCAGAAGAACAGAAGGTAAGTCGGCTCTCAGAGAAGGAAACAGCATCCCCACGCAAAGAAACAACTTGTATAAAAGTCCAGACATCGGAGAGATGAGGCAGGGAGGGCAACACAGCTCGTGACTGCAAGGCTATCAAAGTTGTCGTCCCTTTCTACATATTGGCAAAGAGAGTGCATGGGCAAATGAGTTGTGTAAGGCCAACAATGCTCCTTCTGCCATGCACTCCCATGGGTCACATGTTGCACAAAATATACAGTGTCTCAAGTTCTTCTGATTTCTAGGGTCAGAACAAGAGGGGGGAACGTGCACAATTGCAAGGAAACTGTGGTGGTTTGGGAGGAGGCAAAAATGTTAATCTGTCTACAGGCCTTCCCTTTAGATCTGTGACCCACCTCAAAAGTGCATGTGTAAAAGGAAGGAGCCACTCATGACTTGATGGCTAAGGATGTGAAACTGCCCTCAAAGAAAGAAGAGTGACTGCTGTCACATAGCTCCAAGCAAAGTAAGAGCCACAAAGGCAAGCAAGCTGAGGTGGTCATCAGTGGTGCACAGATCAGTGAAGGTGGGGAGTCCACCGTAGTGGCCATGCAGGATGGGAACCCCTACTGAATACCGCCCTACTGCACCCTCACCACAGAAGACACACACCCTTTCTGCAGACCCGCACTGACCAACGTGTTTGACCCCAGCATTCCTTCATAACGGACACTGACTTACCCTTCTCCTGGCTCCAGCCCTCTACCAGACTATAACCAACTTGTGCCTCCATTCCCAATTCTGGCCACCTCTCACTGTTCGCATTCTTATGCCCTCATCAACCTCCATCTCCCAGATTCTAAACCAGTTTCCCTAGCTTCATCTTTTACTTCCAGATTCTGAAGTAGCCCATCTCCAGAAACCCTAGTTATCCCAAACTTCTTGATCCTGACCATCCCCTATTCATCCTCACCATAATGACTCCACATCAACCCTTTACCACCTCAGTGAGTCAGGATGTCCCATAGACCAGAACAGTATAGGTACAACTAAATATCCCAACTCCACTAACAGCCTATATCTTCACTTTTTATTTATTTATTTATTTGGTTTTCCGAGACAGGGTTTCTCTGTGTAGCCTTGACTATCCTGGACTTACTTTGTAGACCAGGCTGGCCTCGAACTCATAGAGATCCGCCTGCCTCTGCCTCCCAAGTGCTGGGATTAAAGGGATGTGCCACCACCACCAAGCTCCACCATCTATTTCTTTCATCAACAGAGCATGCCTAGTCCCAAAGGTCCATCCTCCACTAATCAGCTTCCCACTAACCATCTCCTGATCCTCCTAACTGCTAAGCCTCTGAGCCTTCCTCAACACCCCTCTACCTGCTTGCTGCCCTCTCATCACCTATTGACCTTTGCCAACCTGGTCATTATAAACTGTGATTGGCACAACACTCTTGAATATTCCCACAACCATGGTACGAACTCTTTTCCCAGAATTCTCTTTCACACCAACACACTGACCCAGTCCCTGGCCCTCTTTCTTCTCGGAACATCTAGCAACTCTGAAGAGTTACATGTCAGACAGGTACTCAGCTGCTGGCAGCCCACCGGAATTGTCTGTAGTGCTGAACAACAAAAAGGTGGCCGAAGGATAGAAGCAGGGGGGTCTGAGGGAGAGATCAAGAGATATTGACTTGGCCCATGCTCACACTCATGTGTGCCCCTCGCCTCCAGATCACAGACTTGCCTTGTATGCAGATAGTGAAGCAGGGTAAGGTGTCCATGCTCATCTTCCCCAACATGGGCACAGAGCATGAAGGAAAATACACATTCTGTGCGAAGGTCACAGAAAATGAAGCCTATGCATCCATCGCAGGTAAGGCCCTCTGAAGGGAGAAAATATTCAAGGATGTTGGGCCAGCCTGTATGTTTCATTGCCACCAGCATCTGGCTAAGATGCCCTTCTGAGCAAGGCCATTACCCAAAGGGACATGGTACAAGGATGGTATGTAGGTGACCAAGGAGGAGGCCATGTCCATGGAGCTCAACATCTCCAGCTGTTTACATAAGGACTGCAGTTTGGTCCTGGTCAATCTCAAGAACGACCATCATCACACAGCAATTGCCACTGTGTACCTCAATGTGCCATGTAAGGGCACAGGCACGGTGTTGTGTGAGAGCACCAGCTGCCCAGTGATCAGAGTGGGTGTCTGGGACAGAGGCCCTGGACAGAGTTTGAGTTCTGACTGGGAATGGGTTGGAATGCTGGCTTTGTAACTAGAAGCTAACTGCTAATACCTTAAGTGGCCTTGGTCAAATAGACCGCTCTGAGTGTCAGCTTTCCACCAGGGACAGAGTACGGGTTTTACCCTAGTGCCTATTTCTAATGTTTTTCAAGTGCACAGCCAAGTGCACTGCACACAGCACATCTCCCAGCAGTCACTTGGCTGTTGCTATGAACTAAACACTAAGAATATGGTTGGAGGTAAGGTGGCGATGAGGTGAAAAACGGGTAGGACTGGGGAGTGTCAGCTAGGTTGGTTGCAAAGAACACTGAGGTGGGAAGAAAAACAGAATGAAGTGGGAAATCAAAGACTTGGGATAAAGTAAGAAGGGAAAGCTGGAGTTTATGTAGTAAGGGGATCTTAGATTGCTTTGAACATGATGGTGAGCTTGCCTTGGGATGTTCAACATACATCACACACACACACACACACACACACACACACACACACACACACACCATGCCTCAAACCTGGGGCATGAGAAGGTTTGAATTTTCACTCAGTTTTACCACCCTTGTGTTCTTGATGTTGGGGACACACAGATGTAGCATACCCAAAAGGGTAAAACTAGTAGACAGATAAGAAATTGTAACCCAAGATAGACAGTAACACTAGAAAGATGGTTACTCTGGAACCTCTGAAAACAGAGAGAACTTCTCTGGGAGGGGTTGTGGTGTGTGTCACCCAAACAAGGCTTGCCAGCAGCTGCAGAGCAGACATTTCCAGTTGGGCAGGAGGCTCAGAGAGGCAATGATTAAACTCTCTGAGCACACCTCAGAAGGAGCACTGGGCACAGGAGAAGTGATGGACGCAGAAAACTCAAGAGTCCAGATATGCCCCAGGTTAGCCAGACCTCAGGTCAGTGAGAAGCCCTCCTGCTGCCTGTCTCTAGACCATCAGGAGCCTCCTAAGGCCAAGTGTGTTCCTGGAGCTCTTGGGTAACTGGGCACATGAAATGGAAGGCCTGCCTGTGAAACAGGTCACAGTAGAGTCAAGAGCTATTGGCAAGAAGTCCTGAGTTAAGACAGGAGACATGAGGCTAGAGAGATGGCTCAACACTGGCTGCTCTTCCAGAGGACCGAGATTCAATTGCCAGGGCCCACATGTTAGATTACAACTCTTGCTAACTCCAGTTCTAGGGTTATCCAACACCTTCATACAAACATACATTCAGGCAAAATATCAATGCACGTGAAATTAAAAAACAAAAACAGGAGAGATAGATGACAAGGTGGAAGCTTACACACTCTATATTCTGGCAGTCCATCAAGAGGGTGTGAGTGACCCACCTGAGACTGAGGAAGCCGTTGCAGGGAATCCCATAATCCCATAATAGTTGAGAGACATTGCCTAGTGTTAAGGGGTGCACCTAGGGGTCACTGAGGGATGCTGATGGGCAGGGAGTACCACAGGCTCAGCCTCTAGCTATCCTGTAGGACATAGTGAGTGCAGACGAAGGGCAAACAAAAACCAACTCCACTTTCTTCCTTCCAGAGATCACTTTGGAAGCTGCAGGATGCGTGACACTTAACTTAGGGATAAGCTTGAAGCCACTTTCATTTTTTCCAAAGAAACCCCTTGGCAGTATTTTAAATCATGATTGCTAATTAATTTGCTTGGCTGCACCCCTTCCAGTGTGTCAGTGTGTCACAATTGAGACCTGTGGCACCAAAATTGCAGGAGTCAGAGGACTGGTACTGTCCACATCTTACACACACACCTGCACCTTAGTAAATGTCCATGCCTGCCCTCTACCCCTAGAAAATTCAATTAGGATATTTTGAATTAGGACCCAGATACTAATTGTTAGTGGTGGGTTTCCATGTGTTTCCCATTTGATGTTTAACCAGTGTTAACAATCGTTAGTTTAAGGTGTTTTAAACAGGAGCAGAAATTGACAGGGGTTGGGGAATTACCTATGTGTCCCCCCCCCTTTCTAACTTTTTCTCTCTAGTGTGACACATAGAACTCCCTGGCCTTACCAATCAGCGCCAAGTGGCTGATGTGACCATGGAATTGGTGACCATCACATAAAATGTTCCTGCCCAGGATTGAGGAGCAGTGCTTGGCTACTTTGTCAAGTGGAGAAAGAAAAGCAACAAAGCTGTGGGTGCCAGCCAACAAGGACCCATTCAGGGCGAGGTCCTAGGGACAGCTAGCCAGGCATGGTGGTGCACGCCCTTTAATCGCAGCACTCGTGAGGCGGAGACAGGTGGATCTCTGTGAGTTCAAGGCCAGGCTGGTCTACAGAGCAAGTCTAGGACAGCCAAGATAACATAGAGAAACCCTGTCTTGAAAAACCTAAAAAAAAAAAAAAAAAGCTTCTGAGCCAGGAGAGGGTAAGACAGAGAAAGTCTTGCTGAGTGGGTATACTCCCACCTCAAGCTCCTTTGGGGATTTTTTTGTTTCGTTTGGTTTGGTTTGCTTTTCCAAGATACGGCTTCTCTATGTAGCCTTGGCTGTCCTGGACTCACTCTGTAGACCAGGCTGGCCTCGAACTCACAGAGATCTGCCTGCCTTTGCTTCCCAGAAGGTTGGGGTTACAGGCATGCGCCACCAGCTGCTCCTTTAGGAGTGTTAACATCCCATTGCCTCTTCTCCTGTGGTCTCCCACTCTTTGGTCTCTTATCTCGTAGATGTCCCTGGCCTCATGACCCCTCATCTTCCCACCTCAGGCACAGAATACACTGTAGAGGACACAGACTATAAATTCCAAGTTACGGCTGTGTGTAAGCCATGCCAGCATGCCAACCAGTTCAGTGGCGGTCAAGGATCCTGCTAGTATGAGGCCAGGCCCAACATATTAGTGGAACCAGCCCCTTTAAAAGAGACTTGCTGGAGAAAAATCTGACAGGAAGGACTACCATCTCCACTCTGGCAACTGCCAGCCTCATAGAGCAGCGGGATTCACACTCGAGAGGAAGCCAACAAATAAAGATTGAGCATCTGGGACAGCGAGAAGGCAGAACGGGCAGAGTTTTTCTCAAGCTTTGCTGGCTCCTGTTATGTACATGAGTAGGCATGCTGGGATTGAGTGAGGATGCTCGTGGCTGCTTGGCAGGTCTTGAGTCTGGAGTGTGAGGTGGACGTGGCGGAGATGGCTAAATTAAACCTGGGCTTCGCATGTAAATGAGTGGAGTGTGTTGGATGTATTGAATTTTGAATTATAATGAAAGTCCTGAGTCGGTAAAATAACTAAATTGGCACATCGAAGAGTAATCGTGTGTATATTAAGGGTTTTGCCGTGGAAGCTGTTGTAGAAGTGATGGGAAGTAGGATTTGGGCATACTAATTGTGGGAACTAGGCGCGGGGTTGGGATAGATGAATTTGGGGACCAATTGGATGTCTGTGCTACCCTAGAACCTCCAGGCGTGGTAAGGGGCCTAAACGTGTCTGAATCCTCTAACTCAGCAGTTCTCAACCTGTGGGTCATGACCTCTTTGGGGGCTGAGTGACTCTTTCGCAGGAATTGCCTAGGAAAACACATTATGGTTCATAACAGTAGCAAAATTACAGTTGTGATGTGTCAATGAAAGTGATTTTATGGTGGAGGGGTCACCATAACACACATTAAAGGGTCACAGCATGAAGAAGGCCGAGAGCCACTTTTCTAACAGAAGCACCTCCCTTGGCTGGTATGAGCCTGGGGGAGGGACTCACTCTATCTCTGCCTTGAGATGAGAGCCAAAGGCAGCAAGAAGTGGACCATAGGGCTGGAGAGATGGCTCAGCGGATAAGAGCACTGTCTGCTCTTTCAGAGGTCGTGAGCTCAATTCCCAGCAACCACATGGTGGCTCACCACGAAAGAGGTCAGGAAAGGCTCTGGAGGGGAGGCTTAAAGCTGAAGAGCGGTCCATACCTGTGTGTCTTCCACCCCAGCCGCCCAGTTTGACCTCAGCACCTGGCTAGAGCCACACAATGGTAGGTGCTGGCACAGCCCTCTGCATGCACATAGACCTCTTTGACTTGTCCCTGATTTTGCCCCCCACACTCTCCCCTGCATAACCGAGTTGGATGTCGTAGGCACTATTACCCGATTGTCTCTGACTAACTCTGTCACTCACCGATCCTTCTCACTGGAGCCTGGAAGGAGAATCGTTGATAACGGAAAAGAGCCCTCTTCCAAATACTTGCCCATGACTGACTGTGCTGTCACCTGTTATTACCCAGGGCTCACCACCACCCGCTGTGACCTGGCCGAAAGACAGCATCGCTATCAAGGGCTAGGAAACCATCACCAAGGGAAAAAAATTACTCCCAATTCTCATTGGCAACACTAACTGTTCTGACCCTGGAGAGTGTCAGCCTTCACTCCAGAATGAGTTTGGAGACACCTTATGATGTCTACCTGCTAGTGGCAGGTACAGGAAGAGGCCTGGGGGTGCGGGGGGCTGAGGGGGCAGGGGGCGTGTGGTACTACTGCATGCATGTGGTAGGAACAGACAGTGGGCAGGGCATACTTTCCAGGCAAGTACAGACGCTGGCAGATGCCTTCTGCAGCTACCTTTACACACTTTACAAAATGCATCTCCCCATTGCTACTTAGCAACCTACGGGCACAAACTCTGCAGGTGGGTGGAGAGTGAAACCTGCGTTGACACCACAAAGCAAGGCCTTATCAGCCTTTAACTGATAGAAAGGCTTTTCTACCCTCTTATCTCAGAGTCCTGAAGCCCTGGAGACGTTGACCTAAGGCACGGCCCCTGTTTCAGATTCTGCAGTCTGGCCATATCAGATGAGCTATGAGGCACAAACAGAGCACAACCCGCAAGGAGAGGAGTGGAGATGGGGTGAGGGGCAGGAGGTGCCACTGGAAAGGGATCTACTACAAACTACAGTGCCCTCCTAACGGGGCTGGAGGCTTTCAGCAGCGGTCTGGACAGAACAGAGAGAGCGAGCGGAACCTTCACTGAGTATTAACTACAGGGTGGCCACCTTATCCCTTAATCCTGTTAAATGAGCAGCCATCTTGCAAGGTCTTCATTTTGCAAATGAGGCAACGGGTGTCATAAAAGAGATATAACTTGCCGAAGGTCACAAGCTATTAAATGGCAAAGTGACACTTCACAAACAGGTTTTTCCCGACTCCAGGACATCTGCTGCCTACCACTCACAGAAGGAAAGTGTGACGTTTCCGTCTTCTAACAGGCTGGGCATGGGGCTACAGTGAAGGGACAACTCTGTCCCCAGGGTAGCCAACAAACCTCCAGTTCTTCCGCATTTCCCCAGGCTGCCTGCAAGCCTGCACCTATTTAAAGAGCCCCCCCAACACAGTGACTGTGACCCAGAATCCTGATGTCCAGGAGATGTTGATGCCCACTATAGCACCTGAAGATGGATGGAAGGAGCCCCTCCCCCACCTGGTTCACTGCAGCTAAACATGTCTTCAACAACAAGTACACGGTGGCCCAGCAGAAAACGCTACTTCAGAGTGGTGGCTCAAAATGAAATGGGTGACAGCGACCCACTGTACTCCAAGGACACCTGGCTTGTCAGTAAGGACCAGAGTGAATGCAGCACTGGGGGTCTCGGTTGTGCCAGGAAGCCCTGATGGTGAAGAGGACATAGGGTCACCAAAGGGTACCCAAGAGTTAAGATCAGAGAACCATAAGATGGGTTATCATTTATGCTATCTGATGGGGAATGCAACTATACAGAAATGAAAAGGGAGGTACCTTAGGGGCCAAGATAATAGTGCCGAGAGGAAGATTATAGGGCCAATCTGAAGCCTTCAAGGGACCAGTGGGGGTGCAGGCTGGGATTCTGAGAAGTCTGAAGGGATACAGATAACATCACGAAGCCATAAAGGAGGGCTAAATGGGACAAAGAGGAGAATTTAAAAGGCTGAGTTGACACGGGGGAGGTTTGGAGGAAGAGCTCCATGCTGAGGATAAAAAGATGAGACTAGCAGGATCCAAGAAGTGTGCACAGGGAAGGTATCCAGACTCCCTTAGACTAGGAAAACATAAAAACCTGGGGGGGGGGGCGCTGCTTCAGCTACTCAAACCCTGGAGCACCTAGGGGCATCGTGAGCATGCAAGAGTCCTTAACAACTGTGCACAGGTCACACCTGCAGTCCCAGCACTGGGGGTGGGGTGGGGGCTGCCTAGTGTACACAGCAAGGTCCAGACCAGCCAAGGCTGAATAAAGAGAAGGTCTCTGTGAAGGGTGGGGGGGGGGGGAGGGACAGAACCGGGGAAGGAGGGGGAAAGGGAGCAAAGAAAAAGTACACAGCTGAGGCTCCCATGGTTGCTAGCACCTAAGACTACAACCCAGGTCTTCCAGGTTCCATTTAAACAGCCCTGGGGGTTTCTTTTGAGCTCTAAGATGCTGACGGCTCACAGCTGCCCGTCATCCCACCTATGCAGTGAGAACCTGAGCACCAAGCTCAAGTCCTGTCAGCAAGAATGACGCCATGGACCCCACTTTCTGACCCAACTCCAGCCACTCACTGTGCTCTCTGGCCAGGACTACACCGTGCCTGACACCTTCCTTGGGAACCCATGGCTCATGGTGATTAGCTACAAAGGTCATCCAACATCGCTGTCCATCCTAAGTTCTGGCACAACTCCACCAGCAGCCTATGTACCCCTGCATCCCCCTTGCACACCACAGGACAGCAGTGAGTACTGCTAAGCAAGGGCCACAGAAGCTGCATGCTCAGTGTCTATGACGAGACCACCACCAGGCGCATCACGTCCATCCTGTCCAAGGGCAGGGGCTCAAGCCATCAATCACTCTTTAATTGGCTAGTGCTGGCTTTTGTTTTGTTTTTAATTTAATCTGCCATCAAGTGGTACAAATATTCTCCCATCTTATCATTGTCATGTATGTTCCTGGTACCTGAAGCTGTGGGAGTTCATGGTCCCTTACTAAAGAGTGCCAGCATATATTGATGGGCTGAGCCCCACCTTTTAAAAAGATGCCAGTCATCTGTCCCATCACGATGTATCCAGCAGGATTCCAAAAGAAATTGGTCCATTCACAAATTCTCTCAAGTGGTTTTGATATGCACCAGCGTTGACAATCACTGGTCTAAGGTAAGGGCAGATAAGAGACCCAAACACAGCAAGACCAAAGGAGCCCACTCCTCTCACACATGCCTGCCAGGCATACTTGTGATGTGCATCCTTGAGATAACTTGACCCTCACCCAGTCTATAGCCTTCATGGCTACAGGGCTAACAGTGTGACCCAACCTGCCATGCGTGGTTGATTCCTCCAAGCCTTTCCCAATCCCAATAGGCCAGGCATCCTGTTCCCTCTCTCTCCGGCTTCTTGCTCTCACTCCCTTAAACCCTCTATGGTGGTGCCCCTCCATGGTTACGGTCTCTGTGACTACGGATCTTTGTTCAGCAAGAGATGTCTTCCCTTGCGGGGAAACATGGTACCCATTGCACTGTCTCTAAGAAGATAAAGCTTCCAGAATGGCTGCCGGATCATGTACAGAACCAAGCCAGGAGGTCAGCAGCACTGTGGGTGTGGGGAGACAGCTGTTACCCAACCAGAGATCCCTGACTCACTCTAGTTGGTTTTAGGAGCATGGCTTAGGGGCCTGATGCCACAACTGCGTAGCCACTTTTCTGAGCCAATTTCCTCACCTACACGGTTATGAGGAAGTGCCTAACAATTCCCGGAAAATATCAAGGGTGACTAGATGGCAGCGTCTGATCCCACACACAGCTAATCCAGCTAGGGAGACATGGAGACCAGTTCTCAGTTCCTAGGTGGCGCCTCGAAGTGCAGCAGTATCAGCTCTCTCGTGAGCACTAGTGAATATTTGCTTTGGTCTTTCAAAGACGCCAAGTCAAGTGCAGGGTCAATCACTGAGACTCTGCAGAAGGCAGAGCATCTCCCGAGAGCTCCATCCTCGAGGTACCAACATCAGCTGTGATGCAGGGGAGGGGCTTGTCCTGTACCTGGCTCTGTGTGCTGTGAACATATGGAACAGGAAATTCACTGAGCTTACCCTCTGCTCCCGAGAGCGGAGTGCAATAGGGATGGACATATACGGAACGGACCAGCTCCAAAACTGCCCACAGGAAGTCACCATGGGGCTTTCTTCCCTTCTTCACAGCCACACTCCTGACCCTCACAGTGCCCCTCAGAGCACAGGACAAGTTCTGTTGGCTTCCTCCTTCTCCCCAGCCTGCTCCCCTTTCTTCTCACCTTGTATGTCTGCATTCAGAACTCTAGACCTTGCTCCCTTAGTATCCAGCCATCCTCCCACGGAAGCCAGAAGGAACTGGCTCTAAACATGTTTTACAGTAGAATACTTCCTTAAAGGATTTTTTGTTGTTGTTGGTTTGGTTTGGGTTGGGTTTTTTTTGGGGGGGGGGGGTTGTTTGTTTGTTTTTGGGTTTTTTGTTTTTTTGTTGTTTTGTTTTGTGTGGTTTTTTTTTTTTTTTTCACAAGGTTTCTCTGTGTAGCCTTGGCTGTCCTAGACACGCTTTGTAGACCAGACTGGCCCTGAATTTACAGTGATCCACCTGCCTCTGCCTCCTGAGTGCTGGGATTAAAGGAAGGTGTGTGCCACCATGCCTGGCCCCTTAAAGGATTTTCGACCAGAGGCTTGACACAATAGACAGTCCCGGAACCCTGCTCCTCCCCATATTTCTTTGCTCTCGGTCCCCATGAGAGGTCTCAAAGACAGTTTGGGTCTATGTTCACAGTTCACAGCAATACACAGCTCAATAGCAGAGCATAATTTCAGCATGGGAAATGACTTGGGTTTGATCCCCAGGAACAAAATAAAAATTAATAGGTTCATTCAACACCCATTGGGTTTGAATCCCCTTTATCACACCCCCCAAAGGCACCACAAATAGACCAGTGGCATATTCACCTCTGACTCCTTCTGCTTCTGGACTAGGGCACTGCCTGTTAAAATCTGAGTGCCTCTGCCAGGGCTTCAGCTCTAAACTAATCAGCCAATCTAACCCCACTCCTTTCAGCAGCCCAACTAACCCAGAGTCCAAGAGGAGACTAGAGGAGGCTGCAGCCAGTGGGGCTGGGGCTGGGGCGGTGGGTAAAACAGCAGCAGAGAACACTGCAGAGCTAACAGTGACCAAGACTGCTAGACACCTATACACAGGGGCCTATGTCAAGGACAAATGGCAGACAATGATGAAACACTACCCACCGTCTTGACTATAAACACACACACACACATGCACGCGCACACACGTGACCAGGGAAATGAGACCCACTGAAACAAGTAACAAGTGTCAGCACAGCCAGAGACCCAGCCTGGTGCCAAGATGCCTGAGCCAAGACGACTCTGACCCAGGCTGTGAGGACAAACAGGACTCCTGGCACCACGCCTCCACCCTCACCCCACCCCCACGTCCAGAATAGGCACGTGCCACACAGGCAGACGAGTTATGAAGCCACTGGCCCTCGGGTTTTCATTTTATTTTTATTTATTCACATGGGCAGCAGAGGATGGAGTTGCCCCATCCTTACTCCCCTTGCATTGACTGTGCCTCGGGTCTTAAGACCCCAAAGTGTCATTTGGAACTCACTCCCAGGGCAGGAAGAAAGCATTGTTGGTGTGCCAGGAGAGGGCCCCAGCTCTGAGCCAGGTTAAGCACCCCTCAGGAGCCCTCTGAGGCCTACCCCTTTAAGTCTTTTGCAGACAGCAGGACAAAGACATATAGGTGGAGCCTGGCCCCTTCCTTTGGCATGGTACACCCTAGCTCTGGGGACAGAGTCTGAGGGCGATGGTTTTGAGGCCCAAGCTCTGGGCTGGCCTGTGAGGGAAAGCGGACCGATCTGCAGCCTTGGTACCCTCCTCCTCACAGATAGACGTCCATTCACCACTCACAGACTGAGACTGCCGGAGGAGCATAGGCTAGTCAAGGGAAAACAAGGCTCCTCCTCCAACCAGTCCTCCCAACTGGGGAGCCTGGGGAAGGAGTTTTCAAGGCCTGCTCCTGGGTTGTCTTGGAAGAGAGGTGGGAATGGACGAGCCTGGCATGGCCGTTGGTCCTGGGCATAGGTCACATTCTCACAGCTAGTAAAAAGAGAGGGGTGGAAAAGCACCATGGCCTTATGGGAGGGCTTTGACAATCCTGACGGGGTGAGGAGACATCTAGTCCTGACTCAGGCGAGGGCTATGAGGCTGCTCCTAAGCCTGCCAGCTTTGCTGGGCGTTCCTTCTTCTTACCCCTTCAAGCCTGCCACTTTCCCAGGAGCTACCAACTGATCCAACTCCAGCACACGCCCCAAGTCTGGGCCCCAACCCCAGGGGAGAGGTGAGCAGACCCCAGTCTCTTCAGTTGGCCTTGCTCAGTCTATAGTCTTCCACTGGCTCTCGGCTCTCGACGGCCGACAGGGCAATGAGCATCTGAGCAGCGTAGTAGGTGGACATGATGAGTGCCCGTGAGTAGGGCACGGGAAAGCAGAACTTGTTGAGAGCGATGGTCAGGTCTGAGATGATGAAAAGCAGTGCCCCGCTGCCAGCCGCCAGCTCCGTCCACCGCCAGGCTGCCCCAACCAGCCGCAGTCCTGCCATAGCTCTCCAGCCCATGAAGCTGATAAGGGCCACGTAGACCCCCACCAGGTAGGTGAAAGCACCTGATAGCCCCGGGTAGAGCAGGGCATAGCACAGGCCTGACAGCACTCCAATCACCAGGCCTGTCCGGAGAGCCAGTGGCCGCATGCCAAAGGCCGAAGCATAGAGAATGTGCGTCACAGCAAACATCAGAAGACCTGGAAGAGAGAGGGGATAAAGAATGCACTCAGGAGGCAGAGGCAGGTGGATCGCTGTGAGTTCGAGCCAGCCTGGTCTAGAAAGTGAGTCCAGGACAGCCAAGGCTAACACAGAGAAAAAAAAAAAGCTAAAGGCGAGCAGGGCTGTGGTGGCGCACGCCTTTAATCCCAGCACTTGGGAAGCAGAGGCAGGTGGATTGCTGTGAGTTCCAGGCCAGCCATGTCTACAAAGTGAGTTTAGTACAGCCAGGGCTACACAGAGAAACCCTGTCTCAAAAAAAAAAAAAAAAAAAAAAAAAAAACCAAAGGGGGGGAGGAGGAGGGGGAGGGGAGGGAGGAGGAGAAGGAGTGAGAGGCAAAACATAACATGCTAAAGGCTGGCTTCATGACTTATCAAGGGGACTGGGGATAACCTAGCAGCTTAGCTCTGGAACTGAGAGGGGTGGGACGAGCTGTAGCTTTAAACTCACCATCTCCCTTAGAGAGCTGGTCTTCCTCCAACAGAAGACCAAAGTCCCCAGCCTCAGAAACCCTCCAGCTCTCTGTTCCCTCTTCCAAAGCCTTGCCCCACTCCCCATGCCAGGACCCTCTTTCCTCCAGCCCCAGGCACCCTCCCAGGCAACTCCTCCAACCACTGACCGTGTTCAAAGTAGCCATGGTCCTGCCAGATGAGGAAGGCATCACCCACAGCAGAGAAGACAAGTCCCACAAAGATGAGGGAGGCACTGGAGTGGGCCAGCAGGAATCTGAAGCCATGGGCCAGAAGAAAGAGCCAGAGGCAGAAGATGGGCAGGCACTTGATAAGGGCGCTGACCCACGAAGGGCTGGACGAGGGCAGCCAGAGCACAAAATACACACAGGTGGCCTTAAAGAAGGGCACCAGTTTGGGTCCCTCACTCTTCACCTGGAGGAGAGACAGAATGAGGGCAACACTCAGAGGTTGGGGGCACAGAAGCCCACGATGGGACCTAAAACCCTAACCTTTTCCCCAAAGCTACTGTGCATGCACTAGCCCTAAGGCACTCAGAACAGGGAGGGCTGACGGAGAAACCTAGCCTGTCAGGCTCCAACTGGCCAGCCAGCGAGATGTGAACAAAGCCATTATCACCGGAGGCTCAATTTACGGGGACAGGCAAGGGCTCCGCTGTCCTGTCACTCTTGTCCACTCTTGGCCCTGGAACTTGGCCAGAACAGCCACTCACTGGACCAACAGTGCCTATGAGGACATTCCTTTGGGCAGCCTAATGTTGTTCCCTTCCGGCTTTCTTCTCCTCCCTGTCCTAGAGGGATCCCTTAACACCTCTCCCTGTCAGCCTCAGCTCCCAGCTGTGGAGAACTGGGAGTAATGTCAGGGGGAAACCACAGAAACAAACCGACTGACCAACCAACTCATGATCCCAGCTTTAGAGCCAGGACTCCGGCTTAGAGCCCTGGCAACACCAGGTGAGTGCCAGGAATGTAGGGGAGTCACAGTACCTCCACCCCACAGGCTTTCTGTCCTGTCCAGTCTGCCCCTCGAAGCTTCCACTTTACCTAAAGGTGGCATCAAGGACAAAGAGAAGTGCTAAGGATGCCGGGAGGTGAAATAGATCTGTGTTGGGAGCAATAAACAGTCCTGGAAATACCACAGATTTCCAGGGCTGGGGGGGGGGGGGGCGTTGGCCATTTCTTTCCCAGAGAACAAGAACAACTTGAGGCACCAGAGACAGGAAGGGGGTGGGGAGGGCTTCTGGTCCCAGCTTCTGATCCGGAGCCAGCAGACAGGCTGGGAGGAGATGGGGAACCAAGAGGGGGAAGTTGGCGCAGCTGACTGGGTCTCAGCTGGATTAGGGGGAGGGCAGCTAAAGAAAGGTTTTACTCAAGGCCGCTGCAGGCACAGTCTGAGCTGGGGGGGGGGGGGAGAGATTCCGCAGATGTTGTGTGGTCTCCCGGCGTGCCTTCCCTTGGGTCGCTAGTTCAGGATTTCTGGGGGTGAATTGGAGCAGTTGGGGTTCCCTATAGACTCACCCTCCACCTAAAGTGCTCCAGCTGTCTGAACAAGCTGTTCCACGGGGGGAGGGGGCTCTGAGGACACACTCAGATCCCCAGGTTACCAGATACCTGACACAACTGAGGAAGGGTAGGAAGAGATAGCCAGTGGGTCCAGAATACAAGAATGCTCTTGTTCTGCCAGAGGTTAGAGATGGGAGCAGAGGTGACACTCCCTTCCCATGGAAACTCCGCTATCGCCATCACCGACAGTGAGAGTGAGGTCATGGCCAAAGGGAGGACACCCAGGGGATCCCGGCTCCACCTGTCAGCCCTCAGGAACATCAACTTTGCTCTCCCCTCATTCCCCAGGCCCATATTTCCTAGAAGAATCTGGTAATAAGTGGTGAAATCAGAGTCAGAGAAGCTAGCCTTAGAAGGGTGAGGAGACAAGCCAAAGGTTGGAGTTGATAAAGTCTGAGGAGGTCAAGTCTATAGAGAGCGGTCCAGCTTCACCCAGCGCCTTAACAGCGTTGCTTAGAAAGAGGCGTCGCCTCCTGCGCTTACAATATGAAGAGAAAACCAACTCGAGGCACGATTCCCAGGAGCTCTGGTTCCCCCCACCCTCTCGAATGCTTCTCTGAGGTCCCGCCACGCAGAACCCTGCAGCCCGCTGCGTCCCAGTCCCAGGCCAAGACCCGCAAGACCCGCTCCAGACACACATGGATCAACAAAGTCACGCTTCCGAGTCACGTGCACAATGTTTTCCTTCCTCCCGCGGGCAGACGGGGGGCGCGCGGAGGAGGGGTGCTACGGGAGTGAAGAGCAAGGGGGCCGTGACAGCACCGGTTCCCCAGAGGGGACACCAGCTTCCTCCGCCCCCAGGCGGCCGGGCTTGCCGCTGCCTTGACCCAGGCCCGGGGGGGTGCTCGCGCGCTCGCGCACTCACCACAGTGACCGGGGACACCATGGCGGCGGCGGCGACTGCTGGCACCCGCTCCGGGTTGCACCGCCAGGACGCACCCAGGGACAGGTGAGCCGACAACCGAACAAAGCCGGGCTGAAGCACAATACCTCCCGCGCGCCGGGCGCTCGGAGTACTGTCTGCGAACCCCCCAACGTCACCACAGACCCAGCCAATGAGCGGGCCGGAGCCTCGGGTGGGCGGAGACGTCTGGGGGCGCCGGCCAGGCTATCTCTGTTTCTGCACTGAGCAGGAGGTCCTCCCCGGGCGGGGGCGGGGCCACGAGGCCACGCCCCTTCGGGAGGCATGCCAGGGCATCCCGGAACGTGACGGCGACCCTCCCCCCTCCTCCGGTCCCCCCCAAGGCTGGAAGACAAACATCTTTTGCCCCGGGAGCACCGCGAGATGCATCTTCTCTTAACTCCGGAACAAAAACCAAAGACAGATAGATGCTTGTCAGCTTTTAAACATACAGTCTAAGCGGACGCGATTCCTGTAAGACATGCCTTTGACAGTGTAGTCATGCGTCCCAGTGGATCAACAGACATTCAACCTTCAGCATGGGAGAGCTATGTTCCAGGCACACAGTGTACATAAGCTATACTGAACCGTAGTTTTTTTAATTGCATCGGAGAATTGCGTTAAGCCCACGTGCACTGAACAAATAAAGGTACAGAAAGGGAACTATGGGTTGACCACCGTCCTTCACCACACCACAAAAGCCACGGATGAAAGCAAACTGCAGCCAGTGTGTGGACCCCATAACCGCAGCAGGTAAACAAATTATAGGCACTAGGTTTCCTTAGTCACACACCCCTCACACCTGGAACAACAGTGACAACACCTACACAAGAGCAAAACAGGAATGGCATGCAAATCTGAGCATGCTTAAGGACCCGAAGGAGTGTGAACTGACCACCTGAAATACAACGTAAGTGGTTATAATGCTGGAGTGTGAACTGCCTGCCTGAAATACAACGTAAGTGGTTATACTGCTGGAGTGTGAACTGACTGCCTGAAATACAACGTAAGTGGTTATACTGCTGGTTTAGAAGTATGTGTTCAGAATTGGGTGGACTGGCAAGGAGTCTAATGAACTACATTGCAGCTGTTTGCTACTTCCATGCCCTTTGTCTCCTCTGGCCTAGATTTCCTCATCTATAAAGTGACTAGGTGACCTCTAGCGTCCTGCCCAATCCAGACAAGTTGTGTAGGATGAGGAAGAGGAAAGGTTGCTGGTTTCAGGAAATACAAGTCTATCCAGCCGGCCTCGTGGAGATGGAGGTTTCCAAACACGCCTCAAAGACCTGGTATGTGGTCTGTGATACACACAGAGCGTTAGCTGTGGTGTCAGCTGTTGGGAAGGGAAGGGACACTAGCCATTTTCTGAGATGGGGATACAGGGCCCTACGCTGGAGCCCTGCCTTGTGCTGGCCAAAGAGAGACACGCGCTGAACGCACATTCTGATGAGCCATTCCCACGGCAGTTTTCACTTCTCCTCCAGGACTTCCCTGGGTACCCCTCATCCCAAAGGGAGGAGAGGCACATCCATGGCTGGCTGCTGTTGCTGTTTCAGTTAGGAACCTACCTTATCTGAATGAGAAATGAGAATGGCCGTCAGCAAGGCTCTGTCATGTACACTGTGACCAACCGTGAACTGAAAGCAATACAGACTTGGTCCCTCCTTACCCGGGACTCACTGGCGGTGTAATTGGCCAATGCCACTCCATCTTTGGAGCCTCAGTATAAAATCACCTCATACATTCCAGTTTCAGATCAACCCCTCCCATGTCACCCAAGGGAGTACCCAAGTCAGGGCATTTTTGTTTCTCTGAACCCGAGTTTGCCTAATTATAAAGATGGAAATGTGGACCTTTAAGAGGATTTCACTTACTAGGGGGGAGGGGGAGTGTACCTGAGGTCAGAGTTGTCAGAACTCCCTAAAGATGTGTTACAGATGTCTGTGATTTGCCTGAAATAGATACTAGGACCAGAACTTGGGTCCTCTGCAGGAGTAGTATATGGTTTTACCCACAAAGCCATCTCTCCAGCCCCTGAGAATAAACTTTATTAGTTGTTCTCAAAAACTGGGGCCAAGCCAGGCATGGTGGTGAACTACTGGAATCCCAGCACTCTGGGAGGCAGAGGCAAGCAGATCTCTGAGAATTTGAGGCCAGCCTGGTCTATAAAGTGAGTCCAGGACAGCCAAGGCTACACAGAGAAACCCTGTCTTGAAACTCCCCCCTCCCAAAAAAAAAAAAAAAAAAAACAACAACAACAACTAGGGTCAACCAAAATTACTTGAGAAGTCTTTTAAAAACATGTCATTGTCCTACCTGGGCCCTACTAATTCACCAATTTTCATGCATTTCACATACAAATACCCACATATACAAAAACCATAAGGTCTAGAAATGTCATTCACAGGGTATTTCTACCAGTGGGCAAAGAAGTTATATAAATAGGTGGCCCACAAAATCATAGCGTCTCCCCCACCCCCCATGCTGTCTGTCTGACCTCCTACCCATTCAGAGCTGTTTGTTGTTTTTGCTTCATTGTGTTTTGTTGAGACAAAGTCTCACTGTTTGGCTCTGAATGACCTGGGACTCTTATGTAAACTAGGCTGGCCTTGAACTCATAGAGCTCTTCTGCATCTGCCTCCCAACAGTTAAGGTTAAAGGTGTGTGCCAGCATACCCAACACGGGTCCATCCTTGCTCCTTCTCTCTGCCCTGGGAGCCCAAGCCCTAGACTTAAGTACAGTGTTCACCAGGATTCCCACTTCTAGTTGAGTTCAACTCAGTGTCAGAGGCCTGTCAGGGTGGGAGGAAAACAGACAAGGTCCACTTGACCAGGCAGAGAATCTGGTCTTTCTAGAAGCTGTGCTCCTACCTGGCTAACTCCAGGCCCTCTTTCTAAAACCTCAGGCCTATGGCAGTGTGCCTCTGGACCGATGGCTGATGGTGTTACCGAATCCTTACCTGACTCTGCCTGCCTGAACTAACAGAGTTTCTGCCCTGCCCTAATCTTATCTTGGAAGACAGAATGCCTGATGGCCAGAAGTCCCTCTTCAAGGCCCAACTAACCAGTTGGGTCTAAGATGGATACCAGAGGGACTGCTCATGACCTTCAACTTCCTTACAATCCTATGACTGTATGCTAAATGACGCTTCTCCGCACCATAACAGATGATCAGAAAGAAGCATAAAAGGAACAAAAATAGGAAATCCTGAAAATCCCCCTCCATCCCAAGATGATAAGCCTCTTTCTGGCCTCCACTAGCCCACCCCTCCCTTGTTTCTTTCACTGATGGCTGTGACTTCCTGACACTGGCCATTGGAGCCACTACTTTGCACATTGTCTTCTGTTTCTATTCTTGGCCAAGAATAAACGTCTCCTTCACTGTTCAGTGAGCATTCCGTTTTATTGTGGGCTCCATAACGCCAAGAGGAGAAAGGGAACCAGATATTAGCAGCAGTTTGGTTAATCTGCCCACATCTCTACAGGTAGTAATGGATTCTCATCAGTTAAATAGTGCTGAGCCTTGATGGACACAGACACTAAAGACTTTGCTTTCTCTCGGAGAGAGAACTTACTTTAATTTTATTCCTATAGGTAAAATATTTTTTATTCAGTCTTTAGATTTTTATTTTCTTCCGTTGTTTGGGGAGGGTTGTTTTATGATTTCTTGATTTTGTATTCCAGGTAGCAAGGGTAATGAAAACCAGCACCCCTTCCTCTCTGTACCCAGAATGACTTGTCATCTGGTCCTGCTCACACAGCCCTGTCGTTCTCTCTGTACCTGTCTGTCTGTAAGAAGGCCATTCACTGACTGACTCCACCAAGAAATGTATAAAGTGTCCATGTGCACCTGCTATCATTTTAGATACCGGAGTTATAAATACTGAGTAAAAATCAGCCCCTGAGCTCATGGAGTTCACAAGCAGGCAGGTAAACAAACAGGTGATGTGGCAACTGAGGCAGTTAAGGCGTGAAGCCAGGTGTGGTGCCACATACCTTGTAGTCCCGGATGCTCAGGAGCCTGATGTGTGAAGATTCCTAGGGCCCTCAATGTCAAGACCATTATGGTCCACACAGCCTCAAGAAAAAAATGATAATTGAGGTATGTCACAAGAAGACTTCAGAGTGACTCACTGTGCCTGTCGCAGCAGAAGAAGGTGGGGCTTAATCTAGAAAAATAAGGCAGCCTTCACTGAACAAACAGCAATAGGTGCGACTCTTTTGGAAGACGGAGTCAGACGTGTACAGCACAAGAGGCTTGCTGAATCGGGGGCAAGCTTGCGTCTCTGGGAGAGGGAGGTGGACGGTGTGAGCTGGAGAGTGGCTACAAAGAACGTGGGGGAAGGAATAAGAGGAGCTAGTTCAGTGGCGGGGGGGGGGGGAGGATCTTGAAGGTTCTATTAAGGAATCTGGACTTGGCCCAGTAGAGCCACTTGTCTTCTGTTCTTAACTCCTCTGCTTGGTCCAGACTTCCCAGGGCACATCTAACCAGCTTTGAGCACCTTCACTCCTACCATACTCCCATTTCACCTGCAGATCTCGAGAAGAAATGTTAGTGGTGTGACAAGGTCAATATGAAATTACGATAAAAGTATGTGAGAGTAGGTCGATAAGGCTGTTGGGGTTGGTTGTTTGGAGACAGTGCCTTATTGTGTAGCCCAGGCTGGCCAGGAACTCACTGTAGCTTAGCCTGGCTTACAAAGGTCCACCTGCCTCTACTTCCCTCGAGATGAATACGTGTCAGCCAGATGGGGGTGTCTGGAAGACACTAGATACAGATCTAGAGCTCAGACCAGAAGATTGACGTCTAGACTTTCCCAAGGCACAGCCAAGTGTCTCTTGGGCTTTTGACTAAGGTCAAGTGCATAAGTAAGAGACATTCTGACAGCTTTATGGACGCCACTAGCCAGTAAAGGGTCTTGATAGAGCAGAAAAGAAGTACCAAGCCAAGCTCTGAGGGACAATGTCACATAAGGAACACCCCGAAAGAGACAAACATAGGTAAACATATGCTGACGATGTGTCTGGCAAGCTCTGATATACATTGACACAGGGCACTCCGGGCAGGGGGGGGGCGCGCAGAGACAGGCACCACCAGAGAATATGCCCCACCCCCAGAGATCACATGGGATTTGTGATTTAGTTATCTCCTGCCAGAACAGGTGATGAATGGAGGAGCTACTTTTCCTTTGTGGTGTGGCAGAAGCTTCAGAGATGGTGAACCATGACTCATCCCCATTCCTAACTATGTTTCATGCCCCCAAGGTCTATGTGAGACTCTGCCTTCGCATTCACATGTGCGCATGCACACACACACATACACACCACACCACACACACACACACACACACACACACACACACAGTGCTACCCTCTCTGCTTCCAGAAGCCAACCCAGGAGTGACAAATCATCTGAGGACACTCATTCCAGAATGCCTCTGTCATGGAGGTGGGGACATAAGCCCCGGAGTTGGCGATGGAACCCAGGGTTCAGGGTCAAAGAATCTAGCAGAACTCCTTTCTGGACCCTCACTGAGGCTGACCTTTGACACTGTCAGAGATACGATGTAGCGTTAGGAGTCGTCTCATAAAGATGTCCCGGGCTCTGTGATTAGACTCTGCTTGGGGCTGGCACAGCCTGGTCTAAGGCTCTTCATATTCTGGGTGCCCTTGTCAAATGGTTGAGCCTCTCTTAGCTTCTTTTTCTAAATAACGCCAGCCTGGCAGGGCTGATGCAAAAGGAAGTTTGTTGACACGTGTTCCACATCCAGCTGTCAGAAGATGCGGATCTCTCTTGTTTATTGACAAGGGCCTTGATCCGCCAAATAAACTTTTAATTTTTTTTTAAAGATTTATTTATTTATTATGTATATAGTGTTCCGCATGTATGCCTGCATGCCAGAGGAGGGCACCAGATCTCATTATAGATGGTTGTGAACCACCATGTAGTAGTTGCTGAGAATTGAACTCAGGACCTCTGGAAGAACAGTCAGTACTCTTAACCTCTGAGCCATCTCTCCAGGCCCCAAGTAGACTTTTATAACTAAAAAATTGTCAAGCCCAAGGGTCTCTTGGGAATGGTCAGTATCAGGGATGCCCCAGGAGGGATCCCTCCCTTCCAGAGGGATATGTGGGATTAGATGACAGCCAGCACCTAAACTTTGTGTGTGTGTGTGTGTGTGTGTGTGTGTGTGTGTGTGTGTGTGTGTGTGTTTTGCTGAGATGGCTTGTGGAGGGGGGTAGGGTGGGAGGGATGGGGAGTAAAGCTGCATGTGTGTGTGTATGTGTGTATTTGTGTCTGTCTGTCTGTGTCTGTGTGTATGTATCTGTGTCTATGTGTGTGTGTCTGTATGTGTCTGTGTGTGTCTGTGTCTGTGTGTGTGTGTGTGTGCTGCTGAGATGGCTTGTGGGGGGTAGGGTGGGGGAATGGGGAGTAAAGCTGCATGTGTGTCTGTGTGTATGTGTGTGTCTGTGTGTGTGCTGCTGCTGAGATGGCTTGTGGGGGGGATAGGGAGTAAAGCACATGTGTGTCTGTGTGTGTGTGTGTCTGTGTGTGTGTCTGTGTGTGTGTGTGTCTATGTGTGCACTGCTAAGATGGCTTGTGGGGGGGTAGGGGAGATGGGGAGTAAAGGTGTGTGTGTGTATGTGTGTGTGTGTGTATGTGTGTGTGTGTGTGTGCACGCGTGCACACACATACCATAACACACATGGAGACATTAGGGGTGAAGTTCAAGAAGTCAATTGTTTCCTCTCTTCCTCTATGATTTCATCATGTGAGTCCTGAGCACTGAACTCAGGTCTTCAGGCTTGGCAGCAAGCAGCTTTACTCCTCCCCCCCCACCCACCCCTCACGCCTCCTACCCCTTCCACCCACACACACACAAGCCATCTCAGCAGCACCCCCCAGATCCCATATTGTCATCCCAGTCCCCTCAATATGACACACCCCTTAGATCCTATAACATCTGGGGCTCACTTTAGGGTTGTTCCCTCCCCAGTGCTGGAAAGCTGGGAAGATAAAGAAAGCAGTTTCTCAGGAGCTGAATAATAGCCTTGGGGGGAAATACCTGCAAGATCTCACTTGCGAAGCCCTCGGACTGAATTAGTAATTATCCTCCCTCCCAGCCCTCCTCCCCTCCCCCCCCCCCCAGCTCTCCATCCCCCACCCCACCCCACCCACCCCACCACCACCACCACCACCACTACCAACACCACCAACACCACCACCACCACCCCCTCCACCCCATCAGCCTCTGAGGGCCACTTCTAGGATAACAGGGAACACTGAGGGCCCAGCTCCTTCCAAATAGTCTCTCCTGTACAGACCACTTCTCTGGCTATCCCCACGTGCACGTGCGCGCACACACCTGCTCCTTCTGTGGGACGCATGAATGGCACTCGCTGACCGCTTACACCAGGCCAGGCTGCATCTGAGCCACAGACACCAACACAACAGAGCTAGCTCCCCTGTCGTTATGGAGCTGGGAAGCCAACATGGTAACTTCTCTCTCCTCAGATCTTCCAAGAGCCAGAAAAGCGGACAGGGACAGTGAAGGCTGGCCTGGGCCTTTAAGGAGACCGCTGTGACAGTGAGGCTGGGGGAAGCTGGACAAAGGTCAGGAAAGTTATTTATAATATCCCTGCCCTCTCCAAACCTTTTCCTATCCTAGCCCAGCTTCCGGTTTCCCATCCGGAGGACCACATGCTTTAGAAATGTCTCAGGCTCCTGTGTTACAATAGGGTTGACACTCCAAAGGAGGAAGGGCCCAAATTCTGATCAAAAGCCCCAGAAGAAGGTCAAAGTTAATTCAAGTGGAGGCTTTGGCCCTGTCTCCTCCCACTCTATCCTCCAGAACTGAAAATTCAGCCCCCCCTTTTTTTAAAGCTTTACAATGAAGTTTATTTTGGAAGGCTGTGTTTAATTCTTCCCCTGCTCTTCTTTTTCTTTTGACTTTTTGAGATTTTTTTAATTTTATTAATTTATTCAGATTACATCTCAATTGTTATCCCATCCCTTGAATCCTCCCACTCCTCCCTCCCGCCTGCTTTCACCCTTTTCCCCTCCCCTATGTCTGTGACCGATGGGGACTTCCTCCCCCACTATATGGTCATAGGCTATCAAGTCTCATCTTGGTAGCCTGCTTATTCTTTCTCTGAGAGCCACCAGGCCTCCCCACCAAGGGGAAGTGGTCAAATATGGGGCACAAGAGTTCATGTCCGAGTCAGTCCCCACTCTCCACTCAACTGTGGAGAATGTCCTGTCCACTGGCAAGATCTGAGTAGGGGTTCAATGTCTACTGCACATATTGTCCTTGGCTGGTGCCATAGTTTGAGCAGGACCTCTGGGCCCAGATCCTCCTATCACGATGTTCTTCTTGCAGGTTTCTAGGACCCTCTGGATCCTTCTATTTCCCCATTCTCCCATACTTCTCTCACCTAGAGTCCCAATAGGATGTCCTCACATCTATCCCAATCTCCTGGTAAGGGAAGACTTTCATGGGACATGCCTTTTTTGCTAGTGCCCAATTATAAGTGAGTATATACCATATGAGTCTTTCTGGTTCTGGGTTATCTCACTCAGTATGATCATTTCTAGTTCCACATTTGCCCTCAAATTTCGGGATTTTCTTGTTTTTAATAGCTGAGTAGTATTCCATAGTGTAAATGTACCACAGTTTCTTTATCCATTCTTCGACAGAGGGATATTTAGGATGTTTCTAGGTTCTGGCTATTGTGAATAAGGCTGCTATGAACATGGTTGAGCATATAAGCTTGTTGTGTGCTGGAGCATCTTCTGGGTATATTCCAAGGAGTGGAATAGCTGGGTCTTGAGGAAGCCCTATTCCCAGTTTTCTGAGAAAGTGCCAGATAGATTTCCAAAGTGGTTGTACAAGTTTGCATTCCCACCAGCAATGAAGGAGTGTTCCTCTTTTTCCACATCCTCACCAGCATGTGCTGTCATTTGAGTTTTTGATCTTAGCCATTCTGATGGGTAAAAGATGGAATCTCAGAGTTGCTTTGATTTGCATTTCTCTGATGATTAAAGACGTTGAGCATTTCTTTTGTTGTTGTTGTTGTTGTTGTTGTTGTTGTTGTTTCAAGACAGAGTTTCTCTGTGTAGCCTTGGCTGTCCTGGACTCACTTTGTAGACCAGGCTGGCCTCGAACTCACAGGGATTCACCTGCCTCTGCCTCCCGAGTGCTGGGACGTTGAGCATTTCTTTAAGTGTTTCTCAGCCATTCAATATTCCTCTATTGAAAATTCTGTTTAATTCTGAGCCCCATTTCTTAATTGGGTTACTGGGTTTGGTGGTGTTTAATTTCTTGAGTTCTTTATATATTTTGGACATTATATCTTTGTCAGCTGTAGCGTTGGTGACAAACTACAACCAAAACTACATGGGAAATAGATAACTACACCTTTGCAAAAACATAACCACACAAACACTCTACTGCAACCAACATCAAAATCAAGGGACTTAGCAGTCACTGATCACTAATATCTCTCAACATAAATGGTCTCAATTCTCCAATAAAAAAGACACAGACTAACTGAATGGATGCATAAACAAGATCCAACATTCTTCTGCATTCAAGAAACACATCTCAGACACAAGGATAGACATTATCTCAGGGTAAAAGACTTGAAAAAAATATTCCAAGCAAACGGTCAAAAGAAGCAAGCTGGTGTAGCCATTTTAATATCTAATAAAATAGACTTTCAACCAAAATTAATCAAAAGGGATGAGGAAGGACACTTCATACTCATCAAAGGTAAAATCAACCAAGATGACATCACAACTGGACACACATAAGAAAGGCATTGATTACTTCAGGTGTGGGGAGGCAGTCCCATGCCGTAGGGACAGCATCAGAGACCAGAAGGCTTAGATTTCCAGCTCCAGCAACTCCTCCTGGAAAGGTGACTAACTCTGGCCTCAGTTTCCTTTGAAATAGGGAAGCAAATAGTTTCCTTGTACAGGAAGAAGAGCAGTACCTAAGGCATCAAAATACGCAATTTCTGGTTTATAGTTTGTGCTTTTCTTCTCTTAAGGGAGCTGAAATCCAGGATGAGCTTCTGTCTGCCTGGAATAATATGAGGATGATCTTCTAAAGAGCTGGGGGGAACTTCTTAACTGCTGGACACATCAGAAGAGCAGGGGACGGGACTTCTCAGCAGCTGGACACATCAGAAGAGCAGGGGACGGGACTTCTCAGCAGCTGGACACATCAGAAGAGCAGGGGGGAACTTCTCAGCAGCTGGACGCATCACAAGCACTGGGAAGCTCGTTAAACACATGGGTGCCCACACTTTGCCCACAAGCCTCTGATTCAAGGGCTTTAGGGTGGAGCTCTGACGTCTGCACTTTAACAAGTTCCCTCAAGTTATTTGTGTGCACCTGCAGCTTGAGGGCGTTCATCCAGAAGGTATGTACAGCAGCTGGGCAAATTCAATGAACTCTAGCGAAAACAGGTGCCTCATACAGGGCCCTGATAACACAGTGAGAACTCTTTCAACGGCTGCCCCCCCCCCCCAAAAAATAGCCCTTAAGAAGATGTACCAGTTAGGGACAACAGGCATAAATCTATAGATAAACTGCAAGCAAAAGAAAGGGTGGGCTCACAGGGGCTGTGGTTGCCTGTGCAAGACCCACACAAGACCAAGCCAGTCAACATTCTAGCATGGATAAGGGCAGGGTTCATGAGCCACTAACCCTGACTCAGGAACTATGGACAGCTGAAGGCTTGGAGCAAGAAAAAGTCAGTCTTCTTTAAGGGTGTGAAGGGTGTGGCTCCTGTGGCTGGCCCCACACTCAGGCAGCACAAATTGGAATCAATGTGTTATAAAAAAAAAGAGGCCAGTGCAGTTGAGGAAGTAGAGAGGTGGGGGGAGGATCTAGAAGGAGTTAGGAAAAGGAATGAGAGTAAATATGAACAAAATACGTTGCATGAAACTTTCAAATAATTAATAAAAATTCTTTTTTAAAAAGATGCTTGTGGCCGGGCGTGGTGGTGCACGCCTTTAATCCCAGTACTCAGGAGGCAGAGGCAGGTAGATCGCTGTGACTTTGAGGTCAGCCTGGCCTACAAAGTGAGTCCAGGACAGCCAAGGCTACATACGCAGAGAAACCCTGTCTCAAAAAACAAAAAAACAAAAAAAGGTGCTTGCATGGAGTGGAGAGATGGCTCAGAGGTTAAGAACACGACTGCTCTTCCAGAGATCCTGAGTTCAATTCCCTGCAACCACGTGGTGGCTCACAACCATCTATAATGCCCTCTTCTGGCCAGCAAGCGTACATGCAGGCAGAGGACTGTATACACGATAATAAATTAATAAGTAAATATTTTTTAAAAGATGCTTGCAGAGGGAAGATATGAGAAAAGGTTTCCTAGGGGAAAGAATGTCTGACATTTAAAGGATAAGGCTTACCAGCCTCCATTGTAGATGCATGCTAAGAATTGTAGGTGTGTCTCCATCTTAGGGTACCAGGGAAATGGTAGAAAGGACCGGATTGCAACAGATCTACTCGGACACCAAGCTTCAAGCTGGCGTGAAGTCCACAGGATGGCACAGTCCAGAGTGCAGGCAAAGACACTGTGGCTGGAGAAATCCATCTAGTGTAATGTCTGTAGCTTGTGGCAGGATCATCTCCAGAGCTTGTTTAAGTGGTTCCTGCCCATGAAGGAATTGGGATTCTCATTGCTGTAATGAAACACAGTGACCAAAAGCATCTTAGGGAGGAGAGGGTTTGTTTGGCTCTCGCTTCCACGGTGCTGTTCTTCATGGAAAGAAGTCAGGACAGGAACTCAAACAGGGCAGGAACCTAGAGGCAGGAGCTGATGCAGAGGCCATGGAGAAGTGCTGCTTGGCCCTCCCACAACAATCACTAATTAAGGAAATGACCAGGTCTTATGGAGACATTTTCTCAACTTAGGTTCCCCTCTTTCAGACGACTCTAGCTTGCGTCAAGTTACCATAAAACTAGCCATGACATGGAGTTAAAGATATAGCTTCTCCAAAAATGCCAAATGGGCATCTTTTTTTTTTTTTTTTCCACTTTGTAGACCAGGCTGGCCTCAAACTCACAGTGATCCACCTGCCTGGGCCTCCCGAGTGCTGGGGAACAGGCATTTTGACTGTTTCCAGTTGAAATCAACTAGAAACTATAGCTACAAAGCCATTTGTCCTGTCTCTCCCCACATGCAACAAGCCATAAAGATTCTTTTGGGAGGAAAGTCCCTCTCATTCCAAGAGGCCTTTGGTCATCAGAAACTGGTAACTGGGGCCTCAGTGAGACAGAATAAACAAATGCTTTAAATTTACTCTTATTTCCCGTCAGTCTTAACACCCTCTTGTCCCTCATTTACTGGAAACACCCCCAGAACTTACTGCCCAAGCCCAGATATCTGTGTGTCATATCATTTCTTTGCAAATTTATAATTGTTTGTTTTAAAGCTATAAGGTCCCTTGGTCATTTACTAAGGCTCCACTGGGACGAAGATCTCCATGAACTTGTAAAATTAATTTTTAAAAAGAATCTTTTTTGCTATCTGGAATTGTTGACTCACTTTTAATCCCAGCACTCGGAGGCAGAAGCAGAAAGATCACTGTGAGTTTGTGTGCAAACTGGTCTACATAGAAAGTTCTAGGACAGCCAAGGCTACATAGGAAGACCCTGCCTTTTTTTTGTTTGGTTTGGTTTGGTTTGGTTTCTGGAGACAGAGCTTCTCTGTGTAGCCTTGGCTGTCCTGGAACTCATTTCGTAGACCAAGCTGGCCTTGTAAGACCCCGTCGTTAGGGGGCAGAATTAAAAATTGCTGGAGACTTAAGAGCACTTACTGCTTTTCCAGAGGACCTGAGTTCAGTGCCCAGCCATGTGGGCTCACAACCACCTCTAACTCTAATCTGCCCCCTTCTGGCCTCTTGCCAACTCTCACTGCTCTCTCTGTCTTGTTTCTTGCTGTGTCGATCTCTCCCTCTCTCTCTCTCTCTCTCTCTCTCTCTCTCTCTCTCTCTCTCTCTCTCTCTCTGTCCCTGTCTGTCTGTCTGTCTGTCTGTCTGTCTGTCTCTCTCTCTCTCTCTCTCTCTCTCTCTCTCTCACACACACACACACACACACACACACACACACACACACACCAAACAGAAGCACTTACGTGAATAAAAAGCTCTTTGTTGCATCTGTTTCTGAATGAAGACCATTCTGAGCAACCAGGCCATTGGCTTTCCAGAAAACATCAGCTCCACTCTGAAAGGACACACAGTTATCATGTAGGGTCGCAGAGGAACGTCCATCCCATTGATGGAGAGCTGAGTCTCCGTGGGAAAGAAAGAAGACAAGCATCCAGGCTGACACGCGGCAGAAAAACAGAAAGGAACTGGCCACTGTCTGTGTGTGAACTGTCTGTGCTCAAGTACGGAGCATGATGAGGTGAACGTGGAGCACTGCACACTTTCCCGTCAACATGGTTAGTTAGGCAGGGGGAAAAATGGTTTTCTGAATTGTCTCAACTGAAATCTGAAGTTTTGGGGGTGAAAAACACATTCACAGGGTTCCAATGAGGACCAGTGTTTCTTCTTCTGTCTCTCGAATTAATCCTTTAAAAATTACAGTTAACTTGTTTCAAATTCAAAGTCTTGGATCCAACAAGGCACAACAGTTAAAGCAAGGACATGTGAACTTTTTTGGCATCCATGTTTCTGAAAAAGGAACTGTGTAGTAGGTCAGTGAGATCCAAGTCAGCCTTGTCCAGAAACAAGCCCCTGGCTTATGTGTACAACCAGGGATGTGTTTTAGGATAATAAAAGAATTCTATTGATTGAAGAGACATTTCTTATTAACCAAGACCAATATGAGAAAGATGGCTCTTGTTGCTTATCCCTGTACTTGAAGCGGAGACAGGAGGATCATGGGCTCAAAGTCACCAGCAACGGCATAGGAAGTTCTAAGCCAGCCTGAGCTCAAGACTCTCCCCACCTACCCCATCTCTCTCTCTCTCCCTCTCTCCCCCTCCCTCCCTCCCTCCCTCCCTCTCTCTCCCTCTCTCTCCCTCTCTCCCTCTCCCTCCCTCCTTCCCTCTCTCTCCCTCTCTCTCTCCCTCCCTTCCCTTTCTCTCTTCTTCTCTTCTCTCTCTCTCTCTCTCTCTCTCTCTCTCTCTCTCTCTCTCTCTCTCTCTCTCTCTCCCTCTCTCTCTCCCTCTGTCTCTGTGTGTGTGTGTGTGTGTGTGTCTCTCTCTCCTTGTTTGTTTGGGTTTTGGTTTTTTTTTTTTTTTGAGACAGGATTTCACTGTGTAGCCATGGCTATCTATAATCCAGGCTAGCCTTGAACTTACAGAGACCTGCCTGCCTCTGCCTCTCAAGTACTGGGATTAAAGGTGTGTGCCACCACCACCTAGCAAAACCCTGTCTCAAAAATTAAAATAAAACCAAGCAGGGCATGGCAGAGCACCTTTAATCCCAGCAGAGGCAGAGGCAGGCAGATTTCCATGAGTTCAAGGCCAGCCCAGTCTACAAAGAGAGTCCAGGACAGCCAAGGCTACACAAAGAAACCCTTGCTTATTCCCAGGATCAGTATGATGTCAGCTTTAGTCAGAGCAGCAAGCCAATTTACTGCAGAGATTAATTGGTCCAGTACTGAGACTAAGTAACATTGATGTTCAGCCTTAAATTGAACATCTGGTTCACCCGCTCCAAGGCATTATAAATACTGAGGAAAAGGGGGTGGGGGAAGAAAGAGGTAAGAGCCAAAAGGAGTAGACTGTTATAGAATATTGTCTGCATCTGTCTTTCAGGGATGACATAGCCTTTGTGCTTTTGGTCTCTAAGCAGCAGCAATAACCTGTGTAACACTAGGACCATCAATACTCTGTCATTGCGCAGCAAGAGTCTCACAAGGCTCTGCCCCTTCCTGTGGATCTATAGGCAGTCAAGGGAGGGAAAGATGCTGTGTTCAAGGAGCAACCAGTGGTGAATTGCCCATGCTCCCATATGATACCCTAGTTAAACACATCTGTTCTGGCACTCAGGAGGCAAAGGCTGGCGGATCGCTGTGAGTTCGAGGCCAGCCTGGTCTACAAAGCAAGTCCAGGACAGCCAAGGCTACACAGAGAAACCCTGTCTCAAAACACAAAACAACAACAACAACAAAAACCACGTCAGTTCAACAAACAGGAATAAAAGGCATAAAAACAGAAGGAGGATTAGCTGGGAAAAGGAAGGGAGTTCGTGGGAGAGAGACAAGAAAGGGTGACAAGGGGAAATCATGCTGAAAATGCATTATAGACATATGCATATAGAAAATGCATATGTGAAAACGTCAACATGAATTCCACTATCATGTATAATTAACATATGTTTACATAAAATTTTTAAAGAGCTAAGAAGCTGAGAAGGGGTGGCCCTCCACTGCACTATAGGTACCTCTGGGAAACAGTTTTCCCTCTGGAGTTATTAATTCTGATTGTGAATGTAACACATTTATCATGAAAACTCTAGAAAATAGGAAAAGTACCAAGAAGAGACTTGATACCCTATGAGCATATACAGGGGGAGGTAATCCCCCTCAGGAACAGTCACAGGGGAGGGGAATAAGGGGAAAATGGGAGGGAGGGAAGAATGGGAGGATACAAGGGATGGGATAACCATTGAGATGTAACAAGAATAAATTAATAAAAAAAAATTTTTAAAAGAGAGAGAGAAAAAAGAAAATAGGAAAAGTATAAATAATATAATAGGGACTGCCTATAATGCCACAGTCTAGTCATAACAGCAGTTGGGACGATTTATCATATTTCTTCCAATGCTTTTACACCTGTATATCAGGCTTCCTCCCACCCACCCCCCCACCCGGAGAGAGGGTTTCTCTGTGTAATCTTGACTGTCCTAGACTTGCTTTGTAGACCAGGCTGGCCTCAAACTCACAGAGATCCGCCTGCCTCTGCTTCCCAAGTACTGGGATTAAAGGAGTGCGCCACCACACCCGGCCTCTATATCAGGCCTTAAAATGTAAATTTATGATATCTTACTTAATCTATGCATATCAGGGGATATGCAATTTTCTATTATTAAAAGGAAACAATAAACACCACATAACCATCCCACACCCTACACCCCTGCTATCCCCTACCCCTCTACCCCACACCCCTGCTATCCCCTACCCCTCTACCCCACACCCCTGCTATCCTCTACCCCTCTACCCCACACCCCTGCTATCCCCTACCCCT
Organism: Acomys russatus; assembly: GCF_903995435.1. Lineage (NCBI taxonomy): Eukaryota > Metazoa > Chordata > Mammalia > Rodentia > Muridae > Acomys > Acomys russatus. The sequence goes on along the minus strand of NC_067143.1, from coordinate 7,133,823 downwards.
CTACCCCACACCTCTGCTATCCCCTACCCCTCTACCCCACACCCCTGCTAACCCCTACCCCTCTACCCCACACCCCACGCCCCCGCTACCACTCCACTCCACACCCCACACCCCCGCTAACCCCTACCCCTCTACCCCACACCCCTGCTATCCCCTACCCCTCTACCCCACACCTCTCCACCCCACCCCTGACACACAAACACACACACACACACACACACACACACACACACACACACACACACACATCACACAGGCTGACCTCAAATTTGCCATCCGCCTGCCTCATCTGCCTCAGTACTGGAATTACAGTCATGCGCCACTATGCCTGGCTTTTTTTTGTTCTGTTTCCTTAGGACAGATCTTTGGAAGTAAGATGAATAGGAAATCATTATATTTGTGAATCATAAATTACTCTCCATATAAACTGCCAAATTACTCTGCAAAAATAGTTTATGTTTTTGTGACAACTTTGAAGAAACTTAATTCATCTGATTAATGACTGTCTGAAAGCTTTACTTAAGCATAATTATGTTTTTCTGAGACAGGGTTTCTCTGTGTAGCCTTGGCTGCCCTGGACTTGCTTTGTAGACCAGGCTGGCCTCAAATTCACAGAGATCCTCCTGCCTCTGCCTTCCAGGTACTGGGATTAAAGGTGTGAGCCACCACCAACCAGCTTACTTAGGCATAATTTAAAGATATTTTTAATTTTGTATGTGTGCATGTGAGTCACCAGCTTATGTTCTGGGAACGGAACTCAGGCCCTCTGCAAAAGCAGCACATGCTCTTAAGTGCTAGTCGATCTCTCCAGCCACATTAAACATTTTAAAATCACAGTCGAGGGCTGGAGAGATGGCTCAGCAATTAAGAGCCTAGTTGCTCTTCCCAAGAACCTGGGTTCAATTCCCAGCACCCACAAGGCAGCTCATAACTCTCTGTAACTCCAGTTCCAGGGGAATCCGACACCCTCACACAGACATACATGCCATACATGCAAGCAAACAATCACTAATACACATAAAATAAAAATAAATAAACCATTATTTAAAGTTTCAAAAAAAATCACATTCCCCTTTCAATTAATTTTCTACAAGCTTTATTTCCTGTAGCGAATATTTCCTAGTGTTTGTAACATGCCAGACAGCATGCCATTTATTTTGCCTACATTTTCCCTTTGAATTTTCACGCTACTTTTATGACCTAGGGAGCATTAGTACCTTCGTTTTACAGACGGGAAACTGGAGCCCTGCGGAAGCCAGCTAAGAGACTTGCCCTGAGTCACAAAGAGGAAACGGAAAGTCAGAAGCACCAAATAATTCTTTAATGTGCCCTTTTCAGAAGCTGTATCTGTCGCCAGAGGCCACACGCCTTGGTTCCTCCTTTAATGAGGAACTGTGAAAAAGCTGGCCAGTGCATCCTCAACAAATAAGGGAAAGAATTGAGAATTTTCACAGGTCAGTTACCACTAAGCCCACCAAACTTGAGACTGGAGAGACGTAGGAGACTGATGTCCAGTCCATGCTAGGTCCTTGGTTGGTGCTGCAGTCTCCACAGACCCTCTGTGGTCTCTGTGGCTCTGTTGGTCTTCCTGCGGAGTTCCTGTCCCCTTCAGCTCCTTTTATCCTCCCCCATTTTATCCACCAGACTCCCTCTGTATCGCCAATGTTTGCCTGTGAGTCTCAGCATCTGTTTGGAACCGCTGCTGAGTGGAGCCTCTCAGAGGACAGCTACGTTAGGCTCCTGGCTGGGAGCAGAGCAGAGTACCATTCACAGTGACAGACCCTCATCTTCAGGACCCCAGCCATGCTGCACAGGGCAGCTGTCTCTATGGAGCTCCTCTCCAAATGCTTGAGGGGAAAGTTTTCTCTCTCTCTCTCTCCCTTTACGGCTCCTTCATGCCTCCTTTGATCCAACGCACTGTCCCTCCTAATGTTCTCCTACCTCAGGGTCCAACCATGCCACACATGCACATATGAACGCGTGTGCATGCACGCGCGCACACACACACATGCACGGCTTGTAGAGACTGAAGCATCAACCAAGGACCTTGCATGGAGAGGACCTAGGCCCCATACACAGATGTAGCAAATGGGCAGCTCAGGCTTCTTGTGGGTCCCCCAAGTAAGGGGAGCAGGGGCTGTCTCTGACATGGACTCTGTTGCCTGCCCTTTGATCACTTCCCCCATGGGGGCTGCCTGCTCAGGCCCCAGGAGAAGTTCACTTATGAGACGTGGTAAGCCGTTCACATCAACCTTGCTGAACCAGGAAGCTTCAGAACCAGCACGCGCGACACTTCACACCGACACGGCCACTCTGCATGATCTCTCAAAGTTCAGAAAGCCACAACTGCAGCCATGGCCCCAGCCCAGAAGAACTCCAAAACAGCTCTAGAGGCCTAGAAGCCTGGAAATCCAGAGGCTCATGGGGCCGGAGTCCCAAATAAGTATCCTGGCTCAGCAAGTCAACTACCGCTGTGGGAGCACCCAGGGCAGTTAAACTCATGCAACCTTCCCTCTTCCTGTTTTCTCATTTGTGCTAGAGGTATAAATTTATCACCACAAACTAGTAAATAATGCATTACAATGATAATAATAATAATAACAATAACTGCTACAGTGCCAATTGTCAGAAAGGTTGCCTGGGCTTAATTATGGACAAATTTTAAATGTCATTTTTTACAGCAAGTTTCCAAATTTTCCAAATTTTAAGTGGGAAATGGTGGGGCAAATGGCCAAGTAGTTCAATTACTCGGTACATTTGGGAGTGCATTTTTTAAAAAAAGGCATAAAATGGTTCTTTTAGCTGGGTTGCAGGTGTGGCACTTGCCTATAACCCCAGTTCTTGGAAAATGAAGGCAGGTCATCCACAACTACGTAGCAAATCTAAGAGCAGCCTGGGCTACACTGTGGTGGCACACGCCTTTAATCCCAGCACTTGGGAGGCAGAGGCAGGTGGATCACTGAGAATTTGAGGCCAGCCTGGTCTACAAAGCAAGCCCAGGACAGGCAAGGCTATCACAGAGAGACCTTGTCTCAAAAAAATACAAAAAACAAAAAAACTGGTTTATAATATGCTCACATATACTTTATATACTCTCTTCTACACTTTATATGTAGAATGGCATTATTTCAGGTCTTTTTGGGGGGGAAATGGTTTTATTTCATGTAAAAATATATTTTGAAATTTGCACAGGGCAACGTGTAGTGAACATTTGAAAAAGTGCTATTGTTCAGAAAGCTTTCAGCACGTGGTGCTTTATTCCTTATCTCTGTGTTTATTATCTATTACTCTTAAATTTAGCAACTTAAAGATAGGCATTTTCCCCCCACTGAGGACCAAAACCAGAAGTGGCTTGGCACAGGTGGTTCTGGCTCAGGGTCATATGAGGTTCTTGTAGTCAACCAGTCAGTGAGCTGAGGCCCTGAGGCTGCAGTTGTGTCAGGGCTGAACATGGGTGGACACCTGGTTTCTTTCTTTATTTTTTTTAATTTATCAACTCATTCATATTACATCTCAATTGTTATCCCATCTCTTCTATCCTCCCATCCCTCCCTCCCTCCCACTTTCACCCTATTCCTGTCCCCTATGACCGTGACTGAGGGGGACCTCCTCCCCCTCATATCATAGGGTATAAAGTCTCTTCTTGGTAGCCTGCTATCCTTCCCCTGAGAGCCACCGGACTTCCCCATCAAGGGGACGTGTTCAAATATGGGGCACCAGAGTTCATGTGAAAGTCAGTCCCCACTCTTCACTCATCTGTAGAGAATGACCTGTCCGTTGGGTAGATCTGGGTAGGGGTTCAATGTTCACTGCACGTATTGCCCTTGGTTGGTGCCATAGTTTGGGACACCTGGTTTCTAAGATCACTCCCATGGGGAACAGCAAGCAGTAGCTGCTAACTGGGCAGGAACCTCAATTCTTCCAGGAGCCCCTCCACAGTCCCCACAAGCACAGTGAAGCAAGTTCCCCTGAGCAAAGGCCAAAAGGACAGTGCGCCAAAGCCATGGTCACTTATCACCGGGTCTAAGCTGTGATAGGCCACCTGTGCTGCTGGCCACACAGACCACTCCCGTGCCGTGTGGTGCAAAGCTACCCAAGGACTTCCACTCCGGAAGCAGGAACCATGTGGAGGCCATCTTGGAAACTACTTACTACACTGCTTGTTGTTAATCTTGCTTAATTTCAGGTTTGTGGCCCCAACCCAGGGCCTTCTCAGTTGGGAGAACTAAAGTAGCCACCTGAAGCAGATGGGTGAGTTATCCAGCAGACGATTAAAGGGTAAGTTCAGAGGAAGGTCAGCAAATCGAGGAAACAGAAAAACTTAGGGAAGTAGTTTGTATTTTATTGAACTCATTACCCTGGAAAACTCAAGAGTTTTCCCTCCTTCCATATCACTTGAGGGTTGTTTGTTTGTTTGTTTGTTTGTTTGTTTGTTTTGGAGGTAGAGTTTCACCACGTGGCCCTGCCAGGCTGGCCTGGAACTCACAGAGATCCACCCGCTTCTGTTTCCTCATTGTTGCCCTGAAAGGCGTGCGACACCCATCCTGCTGCTCTCGGGGTTGTTGTTGTTGTTGTTGTTTTGTTTTCTGGCTGGTTGCTTGGTTAGTTAGTTGGCTGGTTGGTTGGCTAGCTGGCTGGTTGGCTTGTTGGTTGGTTAGTTAGTTAGCTGGTTGGTTGGTTAGTTGTTTGGCTGGTTGGTTGGTTGGTTGTCTGGTTGGTTGGTTAGTTGGTTGTTTACCTGGCTTGTTGGTTGGGTTAGTCAGTTAGCTGGTTGGTTGATTAGTTGGTTGAATGGTTGGTGGGTGAGTGGGTGGGTAGGTGGGTGGGTGGGTGGGTAGGTGGGTAGGTGGGTGGGTGAGTGGGTGGATAGATGGTTACTTTTTGAGAGATGGTCTCACTTTGAAACAGGCCTTGGCTGTCCTGGAACTCACTATGTAGACCAGGTCGGCCTCAAATTCAGAGACCTACTACCTCTGCCAGCTTCCTCAGCGCTGGAATTGAAGGTGTGCACCACCACACCCAGATGGTCTTAGTAGTTTTAGAATAGCCTCTGTTTGGGCTGGAGAGGTGGCTCAGTGGTTAAGAGCACTGGCTGCTCTTCCAGAGGTCTTGATTCCTAGCACCCACACGGTGGCTCACAACCGTGTATAACTGTAGTCCCATGGGACCTTATGCTCTCCTCTGGTATATAGACATACACACACACATAACACCCATGCAAAGAGATCTTTTTTTTTTTTTTTTTTTTTTTTTTTTTTTTCTGGTTTTGCAAGACAGGGTTTCTCTGTGTTGCCCTGGCTGTCCTGAAACTCTCTCTCTCTGTAGACCAGGCTGGCTTTGAACTCACAATGATCTTACTAACCACTAACTCCAATTCCAGGGGATCTAGTGTCTCTGGCCTCCAAAGACACCAGACACACATGCAGTGTACTTAAATACGTGCAGGCAAAGCACTCAGACACATAAAATGAAAGTAAATCTTTTTTTTTTTAAATTAACACATAAAAGCTTCCATCCACAGTGAAAGATATCCTAAATACCCATTGGGACATGTTCTATGAATTTGTATGTGTCTCAACTCTGTCTGTCTCTTGTGCTCTTTCTCTCTTTTTCTCTGTCTCTCTCATGTTCTCTCTCTCCTCTCTCTAACACACACACACACACACACACACACACACACACATACTGTGTAGTGGTCTACAGCTTGCACCTTGCTTTTCAATTACCAAAATATCTTTTTATTAAAGATTTATTATTTATTATGTATACAATGTTCCACCTTCCTGTACACCTGCGGGCCAGAAGGGGCCACCAAATCTCAGTATAGATGGTTGTGAGCCACCATGCGGTTGCTGGGAATTAAACTCAGGACCTCTGGAAGAGCAGCCAGTGCTCATAACCTCTGAGCCACCTCTGCAGACCCCAAAATATCTTAAAAAGCTATCCTCATTAACATATAGATCTACCGACTGAGAATAAAAGTAAAGTAGTCAAAGTCCAAGAAAATAGCATTTATTCGGGGCTACCTGAATCCTGGGAAGCGTCAATCCGAGAAGCCTTGCAAGTGTGCTCAGAGGTCGTAGAGAGGGGCCTCCCTGCTTATGGCTTTGGGCGTCAAGGAACCGAGACCAATTCTGGGGAAAGTGAGATCAGCTTGTAAGATGGGGGCTGAAGCTGGGCATGGTGGCTGGCACACGCCTTTAATCCCAGCACTCAGGAGGCAGAGGCAGGCGTATCGCTGTGAGTTCGAGGCCAGCCTGGACTACAAAGTGAGTCCAGGACAGTCAAGGCTACACAGAGAAACCCTGTCTCGAAAAACCAAAAAAAAAAAAAAAAAGACAGGGGGGGGGGTGTTAAACCAGGCATGGTGGCTGGCACACGTCTTTAATCCCAGCACTCGGGAGACAGAGGCCGGCAGATTGATGTAAACTCAAAACTAGCCTACAGAGAGAAACGCTGTCTGCGGGGGGTGGGGGGTGGATGAGAGCTGAGCAAGGTCTCAGTTCCTGGGTAGTTTGGAGTAAGGGGTCTGCTATAGGCAAGATCAGTGAAGAGCAACGAACGCTTCAGGAAATGCCGGCTTACTGAGCCCACAGGTCAGCTTGAGTGTGCGTGGGAGGGTAAATTGAGTTCAAAGGTTTAGCTAAGGAGGTGGCCGCGCTTTAACAATGCCCTCCTGACTCCACTTTAAAAGCCCTGAGCCAGCGCTGCCCCATTTCCACTGTTGCACTCCTTGCCAAGTCTGCATCATTCTTTAAAACACTGCAGGATTCTATAATTATAATTCTGCCATAGAGTGCGTCATCGTGTATTCAACCAGTTGCCCTTGGGTGGATGATTAAGCTGTGTGCTTTGTTTTTGTCTGGTACAAACTACGGTGAATATCTGTATGCCTCTGAGTATAAAGAAGAGAAAAACTGCTGGGGTAAAACGTGTTGGGCTTCATTAATTTCCCCAGTTGGAGATAAATATATATATATATATATATATATATATATATATATATATATATATATATATACATTTATCTCCAACTCCTTAACACAGGCATGGCTGTTTTTCTGAAAACCTCAGTTCACAGAGCCCTTGAAATAGAATTCTCAGATCAATTACAGGCTACCTTGTTAAATCTGGATTTCAGGTAAGTGACTTCCTTTAAAAAAAAACTATCAAGTACAACCCAAGTAAAAAGTTTCTCGCTGTTCATCCAAATTTTAAATTTACGTGAGTCCCCCATTTTGATTTGCCAATTTCAGTAACGCTACTTAGAAATCAAGGGCGTGGTTCCAGCAGAAGATATGTGTGTGTGTGTGTGTGTGTGTGTGTGTGCCCGTGCTTTGACGTGGGCAAGCACATGCAAATGTGAGTGTTCACATAGGGCAGAGGCTTGCCTTGGGTGTGATTCATCAGGACACTGTGGTCCACCTTGTCTCTCACTGACCTGGGACTAGCTGATTTGGCTAAGCCAGTAAGCCTCAGGGATCCATCTGTCCCATGCTAGAATCAGCCACTGTGCCTGTCTCTTTTTAAAAACATGTTCTTATTCTTTGAGAATCTCACACATGCATATAATACATTTTAACCACACTTACCCACCCCACTCCTCTCTGCAATTCCTTCCTAGACTCATCCCCCACCTCCCTACCCACTCTTTTTTTTTATTTACCTACAGTTGATGCTGCCCAGGCACTCCTGAATGTGAGGCCATAGTCAACCTGCCAGGAGCCATGTCCTGAAAGAAAACTGACTTTTCCTTCCCTGGAGGCTGTCAACTGTCAAGATCTCTTCAGCCTTGGGGTGAGGACCCCAAACCTGTCCCCCACTTCATGCTGGAGTGTTAACTGACATGACTGCGTACAGACAGTCACAAATCTCATGAGTGCCACTGCCCTGTCGTGTCCAGAAGACACTGTTTCCCTCAGGCTCTTACAGTCTTTCCAACCCCTTTTCCATGATGGTCCCTGAGCCGTGTGTGTGTGTGTGTGTGTGTGTGTGTGTGTGTGTGTGTGTGTGTGTCTGGGGCGAGTGTTATAGAGGTGGTTCATCGCTCCATACTTACTCTCTGCACTTTGAACACTGTGTCTGCTTTAACTACTCATGCCTGCCTTTTGAAGCAAAGTTCCAGGGATTGGATTTAGGTCCCCATACTTGCAGAGCAAGCTCTTTACTGACTGAGCCAGCTAGCTCCCCAGACCAGGTTTGATATCAGTCTGAAGACAAAGCTCCCGTGTCAACTCACAGCGCAGTGCCTCACATTTCCAACAGTGCGATTAATCTTGCTTGATATTTTAACTTCTGCCAACCTGAGCTAGAAAATAATTCATTGTGCTTTCACTTTCCTATACTAGTAATGAGTGGGAAAGGCATCTTTTCATACTTACGTCACATGTACGTTGTCTTTCTGTGAGTTGTCGATGTCCTTTACTGCATGGATTTAAGGTTGTTTAACTTTTTTTTGTTTTGGTTTGGTTTTTGTTTTTTCGAGATAGGGTTTCTCTGTGTAGCCTTGGCTGTCCTGGATTCGCTTTGTAGACCAGGCTGGCCTTGAACTCACAGCAATCCACCTGCCTCTGCCTCCCGAGTGCTGGGATTAAAGGTGTGTGCCACCACGCCAGGCTGTTTAACTTTTTAAATTACATGCATTTATTTTTTCGTGTGTGTGTGTGTGTGTGTGTGTGTGTGTGTGTGTGTGTGTGTGTGTATACGTGCACACGCGCCCACACGCATACACGAGTATGGGGTCAGAAAACAACTTGTAGGAGACAATTCTCTCTTTCTAGGAACGAACTTAGGAAATTATACACTTGGCAGCAAGCATCCTTAACCAATGAACCATCTCACCAGCCCGGGATGTGCAGAGATTCTACACTGGATCTGGAGGAGCCCCTTGTGCTGTTCAGTGCTCTACCGCCACCCAGTGGTAAGGCAAGGAGATGCCACAGGCCCTCTCTGAGGCTCTCATTTCCTGCTGGAATCACACCCTTGATTTCTAAGCAGGGTTGCTGAAATTGGCAAATCAAAATGTAGGAAACGCATAAATTTAAATTTTGGATGAACACAAGTAACTTTTTACTTGGGTTATACTTAATGTTTTTTTTTTTAAAGAAGGAATCTGCTTACCTGAAATCCAGATTTAACTAGGTAGCCTGTAATTGATCTGAGAATTCTATTTCAAGGGCTCTGTGAACTGAGATTTCCAGAAAACCAGGCATGCCTGTGTTAAAGAGTCTATAAGGCTGATTGGCAGATTAGATCATGCTGGCTGGAGAGCTTGGCTGTTGTGAATCTGGAGCCAGAATTATCTCGATCTGTCCCTGATCCCCTTCATAGTCACTTATTGGCTATTTCCGTGTCTGAAAAACATCTTTTCCACTATAAGGTAAAACTTTATCATAGACTAACTTAGCAGGCCACTAACTTCCACTAGCCCAAAAGCTACGAATGTCACCAGCTGGCGTCTAAAACCTATAGGACTCCCTCTAAAGACCAGGCTGGCCTCATACTCACAGAGTTCACTTTGTGCCTGTGCGCCCCCACCCCACCCCCAGCGCAGGGATGAAAGGTGTGCCCCACCACACCTGGCAATCTGTGACTTTCTTACATCCCATAACTGCAAAGACTCCGTGAAGCCATTTCCATAATGGAACATGCCATCTGGAACAAACAGAATCTGCAGCTGGGCCATGGTCACTCAGACTTGCTCAAGAATTAATGACCTCAGCCAGGCAAGAATCTGAAAAAGACTCCTGGTCAAGAGCATGGACTCTCCGACCTAGCTGGAGACCTTAGGTTCCAGATGGGCTGGTTTAGTCGACTTGGCTAAGGGGCTAGCCCTAAGAAGGAGGCTTACCTTACACCATCCAAAAGAGATAGGCAGACTAATTAGTCCTTTAATGCAGTGGTCCCCAGCCTTCCCAGCACTGGGACCTTTTAACACAGGTCCTCATGCTGTGGTGACGAATCATAACCATAAAAGGACTTTGTTGCTCCTTCATAACTGTTATGAATTGTCATGTAAATGTCTGATATGCGGCCTCTGTAGGGGTCGTGACCCATAGGTTGAGAACCATTGTGTTAATGTTCTGGTTTGTTGTTGTTGTTTTTTGTTTGTTTGTTTGTTTCTCCTTCCCAGAATCCCTGCTCTGGCACAGAGCCTCCCCAGATGCAGCTGTGTGCAGGGCGTGGGTCTGCTTGGTTTTCTGAATTACTCAGGAGAAATGTAACCTTTCCTTTTCTTCTCTTTTCTAAGCATGCTTTCCTCAACACCTGAGCTCCCCACACCTCAACATTTTGGCCTGTTACTCTCTCTCTAAAGCCTCCCTGCCTGCTGTGTGGCTGTGTGTCCACCATGTATCTGACCTCTCTGCTAGGTTGAATGACATGGATTTTTTCTTTCATCCTTTCCTTCATTTTCCTCCCCCAGATAACTACTGGACTTTATAGCTTGCCTGCCTTGGGTTTATAATAAACCATGATAAAAAAGCATCCTGAAGTTTTTATTTGCGTCTACTCCTAAAATCTTTTTTTAAAGATTTTTATTTATTTTTATTTTTTGGTATGGGTGTTTTGGCTGCATGTATGTCTGTGCCCCACGTGTATGCCTGGTGCCCCAGGAGACCAGAAAAGGGAGGTCAGATCCCCTGGAACTATAGTTATAAATGGTTGTGAGCGCAGGCACAGGCCTGTAATCCCAGCACTCAGGAGGCAGAGGCAGATGGATCACTGTGAGTTTGAGGCCAGTCTGGTCTACAAAGGGAATCCAGGACAGGCAAGGCTACACAGAGAGACCCTGTCTTGAAAAAACAAAAAACAAAATTTATAAATACATAAATAAATGGTTGTGAGCCACTATGTGGGTGCTGGGGATTGAACCAAGGTCCTCTGGAAGAACAGTAGCCAGTGCTCTGGAGGAACACCCATACCAAAAAATAAAAATAAATAAATCTCAAGCCATCGTATCTCTACAGCATTCATTTTCCAATTCTTTTAATAATGAGACTACGAACCCAAAGGAGAAACACCCTCCTACCCCCCTCCCAACATCCCCTGAATCAGAATAATGTCTATCCTTTGTGGCTTCAGTTTCCAGGGGGAACGCTCATGGCTCACCTCGTGGTGTGGGTCTGGAAGGTACCATGTGTGGGTAAACTATGACGGCAGAGCTGGGGGATCAGAGCACAGTTCTAGAAGTGAGGAGACAAGCATAGGCAGCTTGGCTTTTGTTGTTTGTTGATCGACCTTGGTTTTCAGTATCTCTCACTAACCTGACTAACCCAATGGGCCAGGGAGCCCCCCCCCAGGGGTTCTTTCTGCCTGGTCTAACTTCCCCAGCAGGTGCCTAACTTTTTGCAGCGGGCTCTAGGGTTTAAATGTGTGGAGCAAGCAAGCACTTTACCAACTGAACCATGGGAAGTTGTTTTAACACAAAATGGAGGAGTCGGGTGCAGCTCATGGTAGAGCACTGGAGTTCCATCACTAGCAAGAGAGAAAAATCTCATCCTGGGAGAGGCTTGGGCACAGGAGACAGGTGACAATGTGACGCAGTTTCTCCAAGCCACTACACTCCTTCCATCCCATCTTTCTGTCTCCTCCTCAACTCCCGTCCTGCACGAAAGAGCACTAAGATGACAGGTATGTGCCTCTGCTTCCAGCTTTTCACATGAGTCCTGGGAGTCAAATGCGGGTCATCAGACCTGCAAGGAAAGCACTCCTGAGTCATCCCCCTGCCCCAAACCACCTCTTCTAGAAGATTTGTAGCAACACTAGCAACACGTAACGATCACATGCTAGGAACTGTTAAATACAATGGGGGCAGGGCACAATAGTTGATCCACGTGACTTCCTCCAGAAGGGGGCAACTTACTAGGAAAACGAGCCCCCAGGCCCTGATGGGCCTTGACTGATGTGGAAGGAATTGGGGTAAAAAAGGGAAAAAGAGACATAAGGAACCCAATAAAGTAGTTTAAAAATAGCACCAGCAGTGTACCACACTGGGTGTAGCCTGAGCATGTAAGACCTCAAAGCCTGCCCCCTAGTGACACACTTCCTCCAACAAGACCACACTTCCTCCAACAAGTCCACACCTCCTAACAGTGCCATTGCCCATGGCATTCAAACACAGGAGTCGGGTGGGGGTGGGGGGGCATTTCTATTCAAACCACCACACAGTCTGAGACTGTTCACTTACAATGACCTCCTCCTGACATTTACCCCTCCGCCCTGTGCTCTAAATAAGAAACACCCTGAGGGTCTGGACTGTACTACAGCTAGGTGACACTTTATCTGAGTCAGACACACACTGACCCTAGCTTTTCTGCACATGTCTGTGTATCCACCTTTACTTAATTCCCTTGCCACGCCTAGTCAGGGTTCCAGTACCTCTACTGGGCAGTACAACAGAGCTGGCTCTGGTGAGGGAGGGGGTGCCATTGGTACACAGGTCCTGAGGGTGTGAACTCTGGAGAGCTGGCCCTGGCCCTGCCCCTCACCTGGGCAGTGTCGGAGAGCTGGCCCCCGATGGTGTGAGTTCAGGAAGAGCTGTTGGGCTGACCAACTCAGCCACCACCCAGGCCTAGATCCAGGGCTTTGAGTTGGCCCATCCCAACGTCCACCCCATCAATGAACTGCTAGAGTGCGTGAAGGGGGTCGTTCCTCCGGAACCAAAGCTCCAGGATCTCCATGATACAGGGCAACAACCCAATAGGTGAGAGAAGGGCCAGGCGAGGATCCAGTACTGATAGTGCCCAGAACCCAGATAACTCTAACCGGACCAACGACTCCTTGCAATGAACGTTTGCAAGTAAAGCTGGGTCCAAAGGATATGCTGTGACACACCAAGACACACTGCAGCTTCCACGACAAGAGGTTGTTGGGTTTTTGTTTGTTTGTTTGTTTTTGTTTTTATTGGAGACAGGGTTTCTCTGTGTAGTCATGGCTGTCCTGGACTCACTTTGAAGACCAGGCTGGCCTCGAACTCACAGCGTTCCACCTGTCTCTGCCTCCCAAGTGCTGGGATTAAAGGCCTGCGCCACCACTGCCCGGCTATGACAAGAGTTTGTTAGTTCGCTTCTTTGTTTGTTTTCTTTGGGGGTGTTGCAAGGGTGGAGGGCAAATATGGAGGGAGGGGGAGATGAGTGGAACTGGGGGACATGATGTGAAATTTACAGAGCATCAATAAAAAGTTGTTTTTTTTTTTAAAGAATGCCCTTTACATATATACATACCTTAATTAGTTGAATCACACTGCAGCAGCTAAACATGTAAGTTAGCTCTCCCTTTCTGCCAGTACCAGTGTCCAGCCGGTGGCCCAGGCCTTTAATCCCAGCACTGGGGAGGCAGAGGCAGGCGTGCATCACCACGCCAGGCTAGTTATCAATTTATTTCCTCAGCTCCAGTTTTACCTGATGTTGTTGTTGTTGTTACTGCTCTATGGAAAAGTGTTCTGGGCCCTTTAAGTTATGTCTGTCATTAGAGGGCATCAAAAAACATGTAAACTAAACCTGTACCTGCCGCCCTAGATCCCCGTGCGCCCCCATCCCCGACAGATTCCCCAATTCCCCAGTCGGCTTGACCCCAGGGGCCCCTGGCTCCCACAGGGTGGGGCAGCCCGCAGAGCTAGCGGCACCCTTGGCAGCCTCCTCCCGCACTCGCCCTCAGGCAGCTCTGTAGGAAGGACAACCATGAGAATGAGGCAGATTTCCAGCCAGTTACATCCATCTCTTCAGTGACCCTTAGTCCCGTCACCTCCACAGGTCTGGATCTCAGCTGTGGGGACAGGGAATTCTTCCTCAGACGCCGTTTCAGAGGGCTAGTGGTGACCTTCTGTACTCCTTAGAACCCTCCACACTTCATCTGGGTAATAGTTCAGCCCTGAGATGCTTTCTGTGCCTGCACAAATTCCCCGGGGCTGCGGCCCAGCCCCCAGGTAAAATGGCAGACCTGTTGGAGAATGCCTTTAATCTCATCCTCGGTTCAGCAGACAGGACTTTCTGTGGGGCTCTCTGACCAAACAAATAGCCTGCCTTAACTAGGGGAGACACCGGCCGCAATCAATGGAGAGACCCTGTCGCAAAAACCAAGTTGGTAGCACTGTTGGGTTCGGGGAGGAAAGCGAGAAAACTCACTTCAGAGACGAAGTTTTAAAACGCAAAGTTTTATTTTCTGCGAGCGCGCAGGGGGATGGGGATCTGAGTCCCCAAGGGAAAGCTGTATTGCCTATTCAAAGGGAAACAGCAAAGGGGGGGGGGGGGAGGGCGGGGCTTTGGTGAGTGGCGGAGTCATCTAATCAAATTTTAACATTATGGGTTAAGCAAGGGAGTATCTGTTGGAGTATCTGGGACTGGTCCAGGGTGCCTGGCCTCAAGCTCCTCCTTAATTATTCCCCCTAGACATTCGGCTGGAATCCTAGGTCCTTAATTCATCCTTCTAGACATTAGGTCAGGAGCTTAAGGTGAAGAGGGAACAAAGGAGCGGGTCGTCTGTCTGTAGTTAGTGAGGGCTTGGCAGGCAACATATTTTTACAATTTAGGCACCATGGTTAACATAACAGCAAGTTTTACATTCTTTTAACCAGTTAACGGACGATTAGGAAAACGTTTCAAGGGGCCGGGTAGGCGCTGGCTCTGCAAGCTTGGGAATGCGAACTCAAATTGACTCTGCTAGCAAAACGGAGGAGCAAAACTTAAGAGTTGATTTCCAGAAGGCTGGGCTCTGGGAGTGCCCTCCTTACAGCCCCTGAGGAACGACCCCTGAAGGGGCACGCCCACAGACACACAAGAAGGAATGTTAAGGAATTCTCTTTACTTCACACACCAATCCCTCATCAAAGACACTATACTTCAACTTCTTTCACATAAACTTCCCCTTGTTAAGGGTTCAGGAATAGCCAGCTGCGCCCCGACCACTCCCACACCAGACTCAGACTGGCGGAAGTGGGGCTGGAGAGATGGCTCAAAGGCGAAGAGCACTGGCTATTCTCCCAAAGGTCCTGAGTTCAATTCCCAGCAACCACATGGTAGCTCACAACCATCTGTAATAAGATCTGGTGCCCTATGCAGTCGTACATGTAGAAAGAGCACTGTATACATAATAATAAATAAATCTTGAAAAAAATCATTAAAAAAAAAACAAATTGATGGAAGTGGTTTTCCTTTGGTTTGGTTTGGTCTGGTTTTTGGAAACAGGGTTTCTCTGCATAGCCCTGGCTGGCTGGCCTGGAACTCGCTCTGTAGACCAGGCTTACCTGGAACTCACACAGAGCCACCTGCCTCTGCCTTCCAAGTGCTGGGATTAAAGGCATGCACCACCCCTGCCTGGCAGATTGATGGAAGTTTATTGATCACAACCCCATTCAGACAGGTCTGTCTGCACGCCTTCGAGTTCCTTTTCTCTCCTTACAAAAGACATAAACTCCAGCAGTGGCGCACCTGACAATTGTCCCATTGCTGCCTACTTACTACGTATGAAATAGACTGAGTCTTCCGGATTTGGTCAAGCGGTCAAGCACTTTTTAAGGACTTGTACTGTTGGCTTCTCTTTCTCTCTCTTCCTCTCTCCCTCCCTCCCTCTCTCTTTCTCTCTCTCTCTGTCTCTCTGTCTCTCTCTCTCTCTCTCTCTCTCTCTCTCTCTCTCTCTCTCTCGTGCTCTTTCCTCTTTGTGGAGACTTAGGATGGGAAACTTCTTTAAGCAGCAATTCTAAGATAGTTTCTGCCGCCACCAATCTTCTATTTCTTCCGGGTCATCAGGGCTGAGGTTAAGATGGACTTAGGATCAAATATTAACACCTTACTGCTGCTAATGGCACGTTCCTGGGGCTGAGTAGACGGCTCAGCCCCTAAAAGCACTGGCTGTTCATCCACAGGACGAAGGAAGCTTTGGTTTCCAGCACCGAAGAGACAGCTCACTACAGTCTGTAAGTCCAATCACGGGGGATCAGACACTCTCTTCTGGCCTGCACTCATATCCAGCTTGTGCTTGGTATACACATTGGCAAAACGTGTACGCACCTAAGTGAAATCAATTTTAATTAAAAGAATACCATATATGGGCAGAACTCCTATTTTACAGCAAGGAATCACATATGTTTGCATTATCTGGTGCCCTAGGTAGATCCAAAGACTGCATCAGATGTCCTGGACCTGGAAATTCAGGTAGTTCTGAGCCATCTGATGTGGAAGCTAGGAACCTAACTTGGGTATGAAAGAAGAACAGGGGGCTAGAGAGATGGCTCAGTGGACTAGAGCACTGTCTGTTCTTCCAGAGGTCATGAGTTCAAGTCCCAGCAACCACATGGTGGCTCACAACCATCTATACTGGGATCTGATGCCCTCTTCTGGCCTGCAGGTGTCCATGAATATAGAGCACTCACATACATAAAATAAACAAATATTTTTTAAAAAAAGAAAGAACAGTGCTATTAACTCTCTAGTTGCCAAATGTCATTATAATGCAGAGGATGAAGATGCTCCATTACTCCTCCTCTGTCCTATGGCTTAAATGATGAAATTCCTGTTAGATGATTGTTAACGGATTCAAAGGATTTCTCTCCCTCTGAATGGACTCTACACATTGATTCTTATTGTTAGTGTTTACACAGTTCTCTTAATGTGATTAAAATTTTTTTTCTAATATTTAATTTTAATTTATGTCCATTTGTGTGGGGATGTCAGATCTTGGAGTTACAGACAGTTGTGAGCTGCCATGTATGTGCTGGGAATTGAACCCGGGTCTTTTGGAAGAGCAGGCAGTGCTCTTAATCACTGAGCCATCTCTCCAGCCCCTGAGTAAAAAATTTTAAAGCCTCTTTTTTAAACCAATCAGATTCAAGACAGATTATGTTAGGCATATTTCCATAATTTAAAATATACTCTCTTTTAAAAATCATTCTGAGACAGGATATCTCTACAAAGCCATAACTGTCTTGGAACTCACTACGCGGAACAAGCTGATCACAAACTCAGAGAGAAAGGCTTGCCATCATCTCCCAGGTACTGGAATTACAGGGATGTACCTTTAAGCCCATCTGACAGCTTTTATTAATTTATTATTTATACAATGTTCTGCCTGTGGGCCAGAAGAGGGCACCAGGTCTCATTATAGATGGTTGTGAGCCACCATGTGGCTGCTGGGAACTGAACTCAGGACCTCTGGAAGAGCAGCCAGTGCTCTTAACCTCTGAGCCATCTCTCCAGTCCCTGACAGATTTCAAAATGACCTATCTTCAAACCGGAGAATAAAAGGATAAAATAAGATTACAAAGGAACCATCATTTGATGGATAGTAATATTCTTGAAATTCTATAATAATTTAAGCTGGCAAATCATTTTATATGTTCTCAAAAATTATTTTGTTAATTTCACCCATTTCAAAATATTTGAACTGAATTTGTGCATACACCTGTGCCATGGTATGTATGTGACAGTGACAGGACAACTTATTGCCGTCTATTATCTCCTTCCCCTATGTGAGTTCAAGTTGTTTCATTCAAGTGAATGCATTTGGCCCTTATTTGGGTTTAAGTTTAATTTATGTATATATTCATGTGTGAGTGTGCATATGCTCAGGTGTAGAAATAAGAGGGGAAAAAAATGTAGGAGTAATATGGGACTATTGGACATTGAACTCAGGCCATCAGGCTTAGCAGAAACCAATTTTGCCCAGTAAGACAATTCTCTGACATTATTTGTGGTTCTGAGAAAGTACTATGAAGAAGTGTTTAGACTTATGTATAAATTAATACATTCGCCCCCCCCCAGAAAAGATGGCAGTGTATAATTTTCATTTGCAAATAAGATTTATTATTCAAATTGCCCTATTTTCCTCCATCTTGGATGACAATATTTTACTGATGTAATATTTCAATTAATCTTATTTTAGCATCAGTGAAACAGCTCAGTAGGGGAAATCTGTGGTGTGCAAAGGTGGCGACCTCACCTCAATCATCATTTTAAAAGTGGCCAAAGTAGACTCCACAAAACTTGTCTTCCAACCTCCAGACATCTGTCATGGCCTAAAACCCCATAACAACATAATACAGAGACACACTCCAGAAATGTGTCTTTTAAAATTAATTCACATGTGCCGGGCGCGGTGACACATGCCTTTAATTCCAGCACTCGGGAGGCAGAGACAGGTGGATCTTTGTGAGTTCGAGGCCAACCTGGTCTACAAAGCGAGTCCAGGACAGCCAAGGCTACATAGAGAAACCCTGCATCGAAAAACCAAAATAAATAAATAAACAAACAAATAAATAAATAAAATTAATTCACTTTACGTTCAGAATGTAACCCCCTCCCTCCCTCTTCCCATATCTTCCCTCCCCAACTCCTCAGATAAGGGGACCCCCCTTCCCAAAAAAAGAAACCCACAGCAGCACATCAAGTTGCATCAGGACTGGGTACATCTTCTAACCCTGTGGCATGGTGGAAGTGATTGAAAAGCAGGCAACAGAGTCCATGTCAGAGGCAGCCCCCTCTCCCCTTTCTAAGGGACCCACATATTGGCTACATATGTGGGGGGGGATGGGCTAGGTCAAGTCCATGCATGGTCCTTGGTTGGTGCGTCAGTCTCTGAGCCCAGAGACCAGGTTTACACCCACACACCATTTCTAATACTTACTTTCTGCTTCTTAATTCCGGTTGAGGTGGTGAACTCTGAGCTTCCTGCTTTAGCTGCCATGTGTGACCCTTGTAGTGATGCCTCTTTCATGGTGTGGAACCCTGAGCCAAACTAAACTCTTTTTTAAGTTGCCTTAGACACTGTGTTTTAACACAGCAACAGAAAAGGCACCAATACATACTCATAAAGTTTTACACCTGTGTGACTTATTTCACATAGTTGAGAAGAATTGTAAAATCTAAAAGGCTGGCCTTATTTGAATTCATGGGGCTTTTTGTCCATATGCATTTGCAGGTGTAATCAAAATAAAAGGGAACATCATAATGTTTGAACAGATTGTTGACACTTGTCAGATTTTCTGCAGAATAAATAATCCTGTGTAACTAAATTTGTGTTGGATAAAGATCTTACCAAATACTTTATAGTCACGGAATCCCTACAGTATGACCTCTTTCCAGTCCTCAAAGACTACCATGATACACAAAGGCTTTAACGGGCTGATAACACACTAAAGGTTTTTTTTTATCTTGTATAAAGATGCCATGAATTACAAAACTTTACCACACAACTTATGGGGTTTCTCTGCAGTAGGACTTTTTCTCCTAATTTCAAAGACTAACTGCTAGACGCAGAGGCTTT
Source organism: Acomys russatus (assembly GCF_903995435.1). Taxonomy (NCBI): domain Eukaryota; kingdom Metazoa; phylum Chordata; class Mammalia; order Rodentia; family Muridae; genus Acomys; species Acomys russatus. Next base: position 7,114,569 of record NC_067143.1, on the reverse strand, counting down.
ACCACATTGCTTACATTCACTGGGTTTCTATCCAATACATTTTTGGGTACTCGACAATGACTATGTTATGCAAATGTCAGGAACAGGAAAAAGAAAAAGAAACTGGTCCTAAGTACTACCTTTGTGTTTTCAGACTCCGGCCCGCTAGGGTAGAAGTCTGACCTGGAAGGCCAGAGCTTGGTGCAAAGTGACGGACTCCTTCCAACCCTGCCCCACCTCCAACCCACCCAGCAACCCTGCCCTCTGTAGAACTTTGTCATTGGGATCCCAGACCCCACACCCTCTACCTGAGGAATGTCACATAGCTCTTAGGGAAGCTACAGGCTTTCTCCCAGTAGAACCTGTTCAGCCAGCACCCGGGATTCCTAGCATATAACTGAGGCATCTCAGTACCCTGGCCCCTCAGCCAATGACCTTAGGTCACCCTGGATTGCCCCACCACCTCCCCAGTGTTCTATGTATTCTCCTCAGCACTGGAATAAAGTTGCTCTGTCTCCCCTCAGCTGATTCTAGATCATTCTGGATCATCCTGGATCACGTTCATGGCCCTCGGAGTCCCTGTAGCCTTGCCCGCCACCCTTCCCCTGGCTCCCTTTGTCATCCTGAGCAATTCCTACAATCCCCAGGGACAGGGACTCCAGGCCACCCAGAGAAAGTGAGTGCCCTCTCATAGGGTATCAGCATTTTTGGCCTGATCATCCCTTCTGAAGAACTGTTATATCTTTAGCTTTCTTTGCCTCTCCTACCTATCATGAGAGGCATCTTATCTCATAAAAAATAAAAATAAGAACAAAAACAAAAGCAACCAACAACAACAACAAAAGAAACCCAAAAACTCAGATTAGAATATGGGTCCCATCAAATCCCTCTATAAAAAAATTTATAAAACCAGCACTTAGAGAGGCAGAGGCAGGCGGATCTCTATGAGTTCCAGGACAGCCAAGGCTACACAGAGAAACCCTGGCTAGAAAAACCAAAACCAAAGCCAAAACAAAAAGAAACTCACATTAGAGCCATGTAAACCCTCAACACCAACACCAAGTGCTGCCCCACCTCCAATCCACACAGCAACCCAGCCCTCTGTAGAACTCCTTTACAATGGTGAATATGGGACACAGGTCCACACCCCCAGCCCCCTCTCTTCTCTCCCAGCCATGTAGGACATATTCTTTAGGAAAAGGAGAGGAACCCTCCTTCCCAAAGACAGAGGCAGAGAGGGTACCTGTTGGTTCCTTGACTGGCCCTGCCTCTCCCTCTGTCCTTATGGTGCCGCTGGGAGTCCTGAGCTCTGTACTTTCCCGGTTGGGGTAAATAAAAAAGGGTTTTCCACAGCTCAGACAAGGTCTCACAGCTTGTTTTGGGCTTGAGAGGAAATCACAGGGTCCCCTCTGGATTAGGGGACTAGCAGGCTGGCTACTGGACAGGGTGGAGCTGAGCCCCAGGTCCTGCCAAGAAAGGGATGCCTGGGCCTGCACATGTGCCTGCCTCTTGCCACCAAAGGGCTAGGGGAAGGGCCAGAGGCAGCAGGAACAACTTGCTCTCCAGAGACTCTGGTGGTGGTGGTGGTGGAGGAGGAGGAGGAGGGAATGGTGGTGGTGGTGGTGGCGGCGGCGGTGGTGGAGGAGGTGGTGGAGGCAGCGGTGGTGGTGGAGGCGGAGGTGGAGGTGGTGGTGGTGGAGGTGGTGCTGGAGGAGGCGGTGGTGGTGGTGGCAGCGGCAGCAGCAGCAGCGGCCATCTGTGTGGTGCCCTACTAAGATGCCCGACCCAAGACACCATTCGTCTCCCTCCCCTACCCACTGAACCAGGAGATACCTGAAAAGTACAAAAAAAAATTTTTTTTTTTAATAAGAAACAAAAAAATTGGGGCTGGACAGTTGGCTCAGTGGTTAAGAGCACCATCTGCTCTTCCAAAGGTCCCAGGTTCAATTCCCAGCACCCACATGGCAGCTCACAACTGTCTGTAACTCCAAGATCTGACACCCTCACACCAATGCACATAAATTTAAACTAAAAAAAATTTTAACTCCTGGTTCAATTCCCAGCACCCACATGACAGCTCACAACTATGTAATTCCAGTTCCAAGGGATCCAACTCTTTCACGAATGCAGGCAAAACACCAATGTACATAAAATAAATATAAATATATTTTTTTAATTTTCCGGACATGGTGGCACACATCTGTAATCTCAGCACTCAGAAGACAGAGGTAGACGGATCACTGTGCCTTCCAGGCCAGCCTGGTCTACAGAGCAAGTCCTGGACAGCCGGGGCTACACAGTAATACCCTGTCTTGAAAAAGAAAAAACAAAACCCTGCCTTACTGGGAAAAGGAGACACTTTAGTTCCTTGCAATCATGGTTCTTTGAGTGAAGTCATGCATCCAGCCTCCTGCTCTGCAATTCTAATGATTGTTTTTACTCTGCTTACCACTAATGAGCCACAGCTTCTACCAGAAGCTAAGCCTGTGCTAACTCACTGTTGTATAGGAAAAACAAACAGAAAAGTAAATAGGATTGAAAACATAAGTTAATAACCTCCAGACTGATGGATTCCCTTCGTGAACACATAGTTAACTCCACAATTTGGTTTCTAACACTTATGGACCAGTCAGTTTCAAAATGATTACCAAGACACACAGAGAATCTTTTTACAAGGTCACATAATGAACATGGTGTTTCACTCATCGGGTACTTTGAGCAGGTGGGATAACTGATGAAGGATGCTGGACCAGGATGGAGATTCCTCTAACACCTGCAGCCTGCTTTCCGCAGGGCCCACAAACACCTCTGTGATAACCCCAGCCAGAAGAAATGACGCCCGTGCACACCTTCAGGATTGTCCCCATTTTAATGAGACATCTACTCTATCCCCTCTGCAGGACACACTGCCAATCAAGGCCTTACTGGCTTACCTGTGCATTTAACCTCCTGCGCAGATATCCCCTGACATGCTCTGCACCCCTGTGTAACTATTTCACAGGCCTGTGTCTACAAGGAAGAGGAAACTACTACAAACCAGACAGAGATGAGAGCTGTCCCTCCCTGAATATATGATCCCCCTTGATCAGCCAGGACTGCGACAGCAGCCATCTTCCAGACAGGATAAACCAGGCAATGGCTTCTACAAACTGACTGGCCCTGAATACGTCCAGGGACTGATGCCTCTGACTGGGGCCCTGACCCAAAACAGGACAGCATTAGACCTAAACATGGGCGGACTTCCATAGCACTGGGAATGTTTCTGTGCAAATGTATCAATTGTTGTTTGAGAAAAGCTCTCAGGCTCAAACTTGCTCTCAAGAGTTCAACCACCTAGTGATCAGTTGGTCCAGCAATACCTTGTGTTCCTGCCCTACCCCTTATTAGTCCTCTGGTGATGCTGTTTTGTTGCTTGTACCCATCCTCAAACAAATGTTTTGTTTTGTTTGTTTGTTGACAAGGTCTCTCTCTCTGTTAGTCTTTGGCTATCCTGGACTCACTTTGTAGATAAGGTTGGCCTCAAACTCACAGCAATCCACCTGCCTCTGCCTCCCAAGTGCTGGGATTAACTGTGTGCACCACCACACCCAGCCCTCAAACAATTTTTAAAACTACAGATTGTAGCATTGCAAAAATCACTGCCAAAAACAAAACAAAACAAAACAAAACAAAACAAAAAACTCACTACCAATCTGGTGTTGGTTCCCTACCAAGCTGAACACAGCACAGACGCTGAGGACCACAGTGACACCTCTCCATTATGAAACAGAACAGGGGGAGATCACGGAAACCCTGCTGCTAAGGTCCAAGTCTGACATTACCTGGAAGCCATGAGCTCCTTGAACAATGACAAACACACTTTGTCAGAGAGGCTTCCTCTGGTCTTCCTGGGGAGGTCCCAGACTCCACACTACCAGAGAGACACCACATAGACCATGGGAAAAGTACAGGTCCAACCCCCTCTCTTCCAGTGAACCTGTTAGGCAAGTACCTGGGATTCCTCCCACATAACTGAGGCATCTCAGTACCCTAGCCCCTCAGCCAATGACCTTAGGCCACACTAGATTCTCCCAACCACCTACCCAGTATCCTATATATCCCCTCACCTCTGGAATAAAGCTGATCTGATTTCCCACAGCTGATCTGGGATCATTCTGTCATGCTTTTTGGTTTTTGAGACAAGGTTTCTCTGTGTTGCGGCCTTGCCTATCCTAGACTCACTTTGTAGACCAGGCTGGCTTCAAATCCACCTGCCTCTCTTACAGGCTGGGATTCAAGTCATGTCCCATCAAATGCTGCAAACTTTTTTCTAGTCTGTGCTCTTTTCTGCATTTGGTGATAACTGTGATGGGCAAAGGCTTTACCACATTGCTTACATTCAAAGGGTTTCTCTCCAGTATGAAGTCTTTCATGATGATGAGGACAACAGGAATGTGCAAATGCCTCAGCATATTAAATACATTCACAAGGTTTCTCTCCACTATGACTTCTTCCATGACTTTTGAGATGATTTTGCTGTACAAAGGCTTTGTCACATTGGTTATACTCACAGGGCTTCTCTCCAGTATGTGTCCTTTTATGTATTCGAAGACCTAAAACATACAACAGATTGTAGCATTGCAAAAATCACTGCCGATCTGGTCCCAGTTCACTACCAGAAATGTAAAGTTGTACCCCATAGGTCACATTCATAGGGTTTCTCTCTAGAGTGTGTCATTTTATGTATTCAGAGATGACTGTGACACGCAAAGGCTTCACCATACTGAATACTTTCTTAGGGTTTCTTTTGAGTATGAATTCTTTCGTGCCTTTTACGATGACTCTGTTGTACAAAGGCTTTCCCACACTGCTTACATCTGTAGGGTTTTTCTCCGGTATGTGTTCTTCTATGTCTGTAGAGATGACTGTATTGCGAAAAGGCTTTACCACATTGATTACATTCATAGGGCTTCTCTCCAGTATGTGTTCTTTTATGTATTTGAAGAGGACGATGATATGAAAAGGCTTTCCCACACTGACTGCATTCATAGGGTTTTTCTCCGGTATGTGTTCTTTTATGTCTGTGGAGATGACTGGATTCTGAAAAGGCTTTATCACATTGATTACACTCATAGGGCTTCTCTCCAGTGTGTGTTCTTTTATGTGTCTGAAGAAGACCATGATATGCAAAGGTCTTACCACATTGATTGCATTCATAGGGTCTCTCTCCAGTATGTGTTCTTTTATGTATTTGGAGACCACTGCGTTGTGAAAATGCTTTATCACACTGATTACATTTGTAAGGTTTCTCTCCAGTGTGTGTTCTTTTATGTCTTTGGAGACTACCATGTTGTGTGAAGGCTTTACCACATAGATTACATTCATAGGGTTTCTGTCCAGATTGTTTTCTTTTCTGTATTTGGAGACCACTGTGATGCACAAAGCCTTCCACGCAGTGAGTAACTTCACAGGGTTTCTCTCCAGTATGAATGATTTCATGCCTTTGAGGGTGACTGGGATATGTCAAGGCTTTTTCACCTTCAGTATCTTCGTCAGGTTTCTCTCCAGTACGACAGCTTTCACACCTGCAAACATAATTGGCACATGTGAAACCTTTACCACATTAATTGTACTGATGAATTGTTTTTAAATATTTTATTTATTTATTAAATATACACACCAAAAGAAAGCTCCAGATCTTATTACAGATTGTTGTGAGCCACCATGTGGTTGCTGGGAATTGAATCAGGACCTTTCAAAGAACAAACAGTGCTCTTAACCTCTAAGCAATCTCTCCAGCACCAAATGTTTTTATCTGTATGATAATTTTAGACTCTGGTCTAATTGTAAAGAGAAATCATATCTTAAGATTTCATCACTTTGATTAAATTCACAGTATTCCTCTTTATTATGGATTGTTTTGCATCCCTGAAGTTACCTGTGACGGTATAAACATTTATTACACGGCTCACATTTATACCATCCTTTTTCTATATGAGGGTTTTTATATTTGAAAAAAACTAAAAGAACCCAGACCTTTACCACACTCGTTGCATTCATAATTTTCCTATAACGTGAGTCATACCACATTTGCAAAGTGACCCGGGACAGACAGAAAAAGTCCTACATTATTAGTACTCAGGGCCGGTTGTGGTGGAGCACATCTTTAATCCCAGCATTCGGGAGGCAGAGGCAGGCAGATCGCTGTGAGTTCAAGGCCAGCCTGGTCTACAAACCAAGTCCAGCATAGTCAAGGCTACACAGAGAAACCATGTCTGAAAAAAAAACAAAAACAAAAACAAAACAAACAAACAAAAAAAGTACTCAGAAATTTTCCGTAGTATGAGTTTGTGGATGTATGCCTGATAAAGTTGGAAAACCAAGTAACTGCAAACTCAGAAAGTCTACACAAAGTGGGGCCTCCTACACATCTTCCAACTGTGCTGGGGCAGAGACAGGCACGTTTGCTTCTTCCAGTGTCCCTGTGCTCACACGCCTGTATCCGTTGTGACACACGCTCTGCCCACTGAGAGAAGAATGACAACTGGCAGGTGCCCACACTGCACTCACAGTTTGTCTTTCTGTTCCTCGGGGCCACGTGGGGAGGGATTAAGCTTTCTCCACAACAACACTCTTCACTCTCATAAACCGCCCCGCCCCCTCACTAAACTTATCATCGTTAACTACAAGTACATAAGTAAAACCAGCTTTACTATGGATTATTTGATTATCAGAAGTCTTTGGGCACATACCCATCACCTGTTCTATATGTATACCTCGGGCAGTACCTTAGTGGTGTGGACTAAACAGACTGGCATTTGTACAGCCTAGCTCTAGTGGGGCTATGATTCAGATGGTGCTATCTGCTAAGGCCGTGTTCCCATGTCTTCTTCCTTAGAGGAATGCCTGGCAGACATAACTCAGATACCTGACATGGAGGTACATGGTGCTGGGAGAATTTAATAATCATCGACATACCTAAAGCAGTATTTGTTTTTTTTACACTGCTGCTTTTCTTTAAAACTTCCAGGGCACATTTCTTCAGTGAAATATTTGTAACAGGTCACACATGAAAATTACCTTCCAAATCTTCTAGAACTTTGACCATGTTCTTCAATATCATGTTCTTCCCAACTGGAGCCTGAAATATAGTACCAGAAAATTTGTGATATATTATTAGGAATTAGGCAAAATTTAAGTTACTAGCTTCAGTGAACCTTAGAACCATGGCTGTTTTATGCACATTATTCTTCATCATTCTCAACTGAATTTACAAAAGAGCACCAATAACCAAGTACCGGCCGTCCCCTTATTAAAAACCACAAATGTAAATTCACAGTTTTACCTATAGCAGCGAGGTTCCTGTAGGTCTCCAGCATCACATCTCTGTAGAGGCTCTTCTGGGAAGGATCCAGCAAAGCCCACTCTTCCTGAGTGAACTTCACATGCACGTCTTCATAGGTCACTGCACCCTAAAACATGCCAACACGTGGACGAGAGACAGCATGATACTGACAGCACCGCAAATACTTACTTCATGGACATACAATATGGTCATACAACTATGGGGCTTGCCCCACTTACTCCCTGACACACAGGCTTGACTGTAATCACCAGGTCATTTCAGAAGGAAACTGAGTAGTGAGTTTATCCTGTCGCTCCTGCACCCTTTGAGAAGGATGAAGATTTGCAAGAGAAATGCTGAGCAACAGGCACAAAGAGAGAGACAACCAAAGAGACAAACAGTACTGGGCACAGAGCACAGAAACTGTATGAACAGTAACAAACAGTATTGGCTCATGTCTGTCATCCCAGCACTCGAGAAGCAGAGGCAGGTGGACCTCACTGAATTGGACGCCAGTCTGAACTGTGCAACAGTTTCCAGGACATATAAACACTTCCAGAGGTATAGATAAAGACCCTGACTCCCTTGTAAGAATCAAACAAACAAAAAAGACAGGAAGAATTCAGAGGTTTGATTTTTGTGGGGTTTTTTTTTTATGCTTAATATTCTTTTTTGTTGTTGTTGTTGTTTAAATAATTTATTCAAATTACAACCCGGTTGTTATTCCCATACTTGTATCTTCCCTTCCCCTCTCCTTTCTTGTATCCTATTCCCCTTCCCTAGACCTGTGACAGAAGGGGACCTCCTCTCCCACCATAGAATCACAGCCTATTAGGTCTCATCTGGCCAGGCGGGGGTGGCGCACGCCTTTAATCCTAGCACTCTGGAGGCAGAGGTAGGTGGATCATTGTGAGTTTGAGGCCAGCCTGGTCTACAAAGTGAGTTCAGGACAGCCAAGGCTACAGAGAGAAACCCCATCTCAAAAACAAACAAACAAACAAACAGGTCTCATCTGGATAGCCTGCTTCCCCTTCCTCTGAGTGCCACCAGGCCTCCCCACCCAGGGGAAGTGGTCCAATAGGGGGCACCAGAGTTCATGTCCGAGTCAGTCCCCACTCTCCACACAACTGTGGAGAATGCTCTGACCTTTGGCAAGATCTGAATAGGGGGTCTAGGTTTACTGCATGCACTTGGTTGGTAGAATTCAGAGGCTTTAACAGAAGTTCTTACAAAGAATTATACATTTACTCTAGTTCTCTATTCATATTACAGAACTGAAGTGTCCCTGTTTAAATGCAACATAGGATCGTCCTAAAAGAGAATACATGTTTAAACAGATATAAATAGATAAATAAAAATATTAGCAATGTAAACGTTGATCATAAATGAGCACCATGGGGCAGGAGAGACGGCTCAGCAGTGAAGAGCTCCTGCTGGTCTCGGAAATAGTTGGGATCAATTGCCGGTGCCTACACAGGGAATCACAGCTACCCACGACTCTAATCCAGGAGTTCCAAGGCCACATTCTCACCACTGGAGAACCAGCCACACATGAGGTAAATATTCACACATTGGGGCAAAATACTCACATTCACTCAAAAGCATTCAAAACAAACAGCGCAGGTAAGAAGAATGTCAGGCACCAGCAAGTCACTGACTCAGAAAGCTCAGACACTATTAATATCATGATTACATGCCATCGTTACAAATAGAATATATTTTCTGCCAAATTTCAAAATTCAACATGTGGGTGAAGCTCCAGACAAGAGCATATGCTTGATATGAGCAGGAACCTACATTGTAGGCCCATCAGCCAATACTATAAAAACAAAAATAGCCGGACATGTTGTCTCACTTCTAGTGCCAGCACGCTGGAGCCACAGTCAGATGGATCTCTTAAGGTCGGGGCCACCTGGTCTACACAGCTACTTACAGGACAGTCAAGGCTACACAGAGAAACTGTCTTCAAAAGCAAAAACAAAACTAGCAAAATTAAAACAAAACAAACACACACACACACACATCAGGCTAGCAAAATAGCTCAGCTTTGCATAGGAACTGCTTTTACTGGATGTTATATGAATTTGGGATAGACTGTATAAGGGGGAAAGCATGACAGCACAAGACACATCAAGAACAGGAAATGGGTTGAGTCCATAGACATTTGAGTCCCGTCCCCAATAAGTAGGCTAGAAAAGCTCCAACTACAAGGCTTCCATAACAGCCCCAAAGTAAGCCACAATGTGTTAAAAAAACAAACAAACAAACAAAACATCATCCTATCTTCTCGCTTTCTGATTCAATCAACTACATCCTGACTCCGGTCATTATAGGCTCATGGTCATCCCATGATGAAAATGCATTAAATCTTACTTCAATGATCGTAAGAATCGGCAGCTGCCTGTACCCTTCTGACACTCAAGACAATCTCCTCACTACCACATCCTGTGAAATCAGAAAACCGAACCTATCTTTCCAACGCCTCCCTTCCCATCCAATAGAGAGTAATTGTGTACAGAGTGAGGGAAGAGTGGGCTAAGGCTAGAAACCCAGCAGGGAAAGCATCCCTCCTGTGGCTTTGTCTCAGACACGCAGAGCTTAGATGGCCCTACCCCGGCAGCCTCTCTTCACCGCTCCGTGTGATGGCTTCCACCCCCTATAGGCAGCTCTCCATGGCAGGTGGCTCATAGCTTAGGTTATCTCAGCATCTTGTGGTCTCAAAACGCAGCTCAGGCTTCATCCGCACAGCCTCGTGCACTGAACTCTCACAGTATCCTCGCCGGGGCTCTGACTCTGCCAAACAGACATGGCCGGCACAGTGCTGAACTGGAGCCAGAGAGGAAGATTCCTCTGGGCACATGCTGCCCAGGAAAATGTGCATCTTTCTTGTCTCCAGAACCAGCACAACATGGGTGCGCCTGTCAAGCTTGGCTTCTAAGTCGGGATTGGACCCTGTGCCAGGCTTGGGCCACCGTTGCAGCAGGTTTTCCTTCCTGGAACTAGGAGTCACTTTGCCGACTCTGTCCATTTCCTGAAGGCTTAGCAGGGGAGTGTTATTGTCAGGGCAACTTCTTCAGCTTCCAGCCGGGAGCGAAGGCCTTCTCTTCAATGGTGATCGTCACCTTGGTCCTTTCTGCCTCTTTCAGCACTTCACTGCCATTTAAAATGACCTAGTGGGAGCTGGAGAAGTGGCTCAGCGGTTAAGAGCACTGACTGTTCTTCCAGAGGTCATGAGTTCAATTCCAGCAACCGCACGGTGGCTCACAACCATCTATAATGTGATCTGATGCCTTCTTCTGGCCTGCAGGTGTACGTGCAGACAGAGCACTGTATACATAATAATAAATAAATAAATATTTTTTAAAAAATAAAATAAAATGACCTAGTGCTGTTTTTCTCCACAGACCAGTCTTTTCATTTATTTCTGCCCCACTTGTCGCTTTCTTTCACTGTGGTCCTGAATGAGTCACTAGTAATAACGGTCCAAAGATTCACTAGTCCACCCAGGAAATCTGCTCACTATTTTTGACTTATCCCTTACACAACTTCTCAGCGCATGGACAGAGTAAGAAAGATAAACTTCTCATGGTGTCTGCTTTCCACTGAAGTCCTGTGACCTGAACATGTCCTGACTGCATTACTCTCAACACCCCGCTCTTCCCGGTCCTACGAGAGCAGCCGATGAAGCTCTGCGAACAGCTTTCCGTGCCTTCTGCATGTCAAGCCCTGACGTGTTCCACACTCCTCCGAAGGAGATATTCCAGGCTGTGTGCAGCAGCAGGAGCAGCACTTTTTTCATTCTATGTGTTGTTCTAACTTGCTACTCTGCTGCTGTGATTGAATCCTCTAACCAAAAGCATCTCAGAGAATGGAAGGGTGTTTTAGGTGGTTCTGTCAGATCATTGCCCATCATTAGGGGAGGTGAGCATAGGAACTCAAGACGGAAAATGAAGCTCCTTCCTCCAACCCGAGCAAGCATTCCCTCTAGAAAACATCAGCCAATCCAACACAAGCAAGCATTCCCTCTAGGACACACCAGCCAAACAGGTCAGTGAAAGAGGCAGCCCTCAGGCAACACACTCTGAAAATCCAGAGAGCAAAGGGAAACTCAGGAACAAACAAGACAAATTCAGAAATCAGACCTACACATATAGCTGCCCCAAACCCAACTGCCCGTGTACCAGCATAGGATCAGAACCAATGACAGCAGGGAAATATGTCACCAACAGAGCCAGCTATCCTACCACAGCACGTCCTGAATATACCCACACAGCTGAAGACATAAAAATAAAAATAAAAATTTAAGAAAGGACCTGAAAACCATCTGTATGAAGATGACAGAGGTCATTAAAAAGGAAATGCATAACTCCCTTCAAGAAATCCAGGAAAATAGAATCATACAATTGGAGGACACATGGAAGACAGTTTTATGTAAATATGGAAACAGAAGCAAGAAAGCAAGCAAAAACTGGCTGGGTGTGGTGGCTCACACCTTTAATCCCACCACTCAAGAGACAGAGGCATGCAGAGCTCTGTTCTAGGAAGGTTTGTTGAATCATGACTTGAGAGGCAGTGGAGTTGAGTCTGTGAAATACGCAGGCAGTTTTAGTGAGAGAATTTTACAAAAAGGTTGGAGAGAGAATGAACCAGACACAGGTAAAGACAGAAGGAGCCAGAAGAATAGAACATCTTGCCAACACCTGTAGCCTAGCATCCTAATCTCTAAGAGGCGTGGCTAGCATCCTACTTCTCTGCGGGGTGTTTTAGAGGCAGTCCTCCCTCGCTAAATTCGACTTGGGTAGCTTACTGCTTCCTAAGCGTTCCTAAATCCTTTACACCACCAATTCTACTCTTCTACATCACAGCTTTCTATTGGAGTGCTACACCAACACGCGAGATGCCTTTCACAGCCTCCGCAAAATTACCTCCAAATCCCTCTTACACCTAATGGTAAATGCAAAGGGCAGAACTTGTAGAAGATACTAGAGAAACTAGGGCTCTCCGAGTTTGGCATCCTGATGAGGATGGTTCTACACATAAGCCCTTGCTGCAAATGCTGTGTGCAGACACAGCCCCCCACAGGGAAGTTGTTCACAGGCCACCGCTGGGTCCAGGGAGTGACTAGGACTAAAAGGTTCCGCACAGGTGGCCGCTACTTTCCACCCAACCCTGGGAAGACCCACCACACCAGCCCCCACCGCTCAGCCGCCTGCTCCAGCCTGTTGCGCTCACCATGTCATGGCTTCGGAGTTTCCCGGAGCTGCCTCTCAGCATCCAGCAGCACGGCTCACAACACACCACACTGCAGCATCCTCACAGCTAGCTGAACCTGCCACAAGGCACCCGGAAGAACACTCCTCCTCGACCTCCCCGGAACGCCTGGGGGCTCTGATTGGCCAGTGAGTCTTGATTGACTTGAGGAACTCCTCACCTCCCTTAGGGTTAGAGTGTACTGAAGGGACACAGCACAGTACAGTTCCTGGCCTGGGCTTCCAGTCCAGGGCCAGACCTTTTCCATGTCTGCAGAGATTGACATTTTAGTTGCACTCCTGGCTTGTCCTCCTATAGCCCACCTCTCTATCTTCCCACCTAGTCCCAGGGAGCACCCAACACTCTGCCCCTGGCCCCTCTGCTCCCTGCTCCTCCCCTTTGTGGCCAGGGACCCTGAGCTCCCCAAGTCAGGACTACAGAGCTTGCCTGAGCTCCCCTCACAGCACTCAGGAGGAACCTCCCCTTCTTCCTCCTGGAATCAAGGCAGATAGCTTGCAGAGCCCACTCCTCAACTGGCTGCGGAGTACCAAGCTGTCCTACAAGTGGAAGAGTGTCTAAAAAATTAACAATTCAAGAAGAGCTTTTAGGAAACAAGTATTTGTTTTGGGACTTCGTGAGGGGTTCAGGTACACTTCAGGTACTTTTCACCTGAGAGAAAAGCAGCTAACATATGACAAACCCTGTGGAGCAATACTCTTAGCAGGCTCATCCTCACCAGTGGGAAACATACACACACACACACACACACACACACGAGAGAGAGAGAGAGAGAGAGAGAGAGAGAGAGAGAGAGCTGTATTATTAAAGACTCTCCGCATGAGCAGAAGTGATAGAATTGATTTATGTATGTAGAAAGAGGGTTTATTGGAATGGCTCACAGGCTGTGGTCCAACCAGTCCAACAATCACGGTCCACAACGGAAAGCTGAGGATTCAGTGTGGAAGGCTATTTCATCACACTGTGAACCCTGACACTGTGTCCTGGAAGACTCTGTTTCTAGTGTGGTGTGGCTGAGCCCTAGCACACACACCTTCAACCCAATAGCTTTCTGTAAGCAGGACTAAATAGGTCAAGAGGCAGAGCAAGCAACCAGATGACGTGGAGTGAACACAGGACAAAACCTTAGAGACTGAGAGGAAGTCAGAGGATGGATAGAGATGCACAGGAAGTAGAAACGAGGGACTTTCAGCAGGAAGGGGTTTTAAGACAGCATGAAGGGGAAGGAGGGGCTTTTTTTCCTTCTGAGACATCTGCTCAGTAGGATTGTCAGGGACTGCACAGATGGCTCAGAAGTTAAGAGCACTGACTGTTCTTCCTGAGGTCCTGAGTTCAATTCCCAGCAACCACATGGTCACCTACAACCATCTGAAATGAGATATCATGCCCTCTTCTTGCCTACATGTGTAAGATCAGCTGGGTGCTCTCTCTGCCTCAGCTAGCAGGCATTTGCCCCAGCATCTGGCTCCTGAGTCTGTTTTCGTAAAATCAAACATTTGGGATTTTGCTTAAAAACAACAAATCCAGTAAGGGTTCACTCCATGTGGCTGTGGCTCCATGTCTCAGCTTGTCTCCAGTACACAGGAGAACTCTCAAGCAGTGGGCTCTAATGCTGGGGCGGGGGGCGGGGGTGGATTAGCTTTCTAGTCAGAACTAGGGCAAGCAGAAAAGAGAAAGAGCTCCCATCTTCAATGGCCTTTGTATATGTAGGCTGCCACCAAGAGCTGTGGCCTAGAAAAGTATATCTCATCACCTCAGAAAATCCAGATTAAGCCGGACAGTGGTAGCACATGCCTTTAATCCTATCACTTGGGAGGCAGAGGCAGGCAGATCACTGTGAGTTCGAGGGAGTTCAGGGAAGCAGGGGTAGGCAGATTGCTGTGAGATCCAGGACAGCCTGGTCTACGAAGCAAGTCCAGGGCAGCCAAGGTTACACAGAGAAACCCTGTCTGGGAAGGAAAAAACAAAACTCTGTCACACTGGGAAAAGGAGACACCCTAGTTCCTTGCAATCATGGTTCTTTGAGTGAAATCATGCATCCAGCCTCCTTCTCTGCAATTCTAATGATTCTTACCCTGCTTACCACTATTGCCGCCACAGCTCTCCACAGCTCGCACCAGAAGCTAAGCCTGTGCTAACTCACTGTTTTATAGGAAAAACAAACAAAAAATAAATAAGATTAAAAACACAAGAACCTCCAGACTGAGCCAGGCGTGGTGATGCATGCCTTTAATCCCAGCACTCAGGAGGCAGAGACAAGCGGATCATTGTGAGTTCGAGGCCAGCCTGGTCTACAAAGTGAGTCTGGGATGGCCAAGACTAACACAGAGAGAGACCCCGTCTCAAAAAAACAAAACAAAACAAAAAACTCCAGACTGATGTATTCCCTTCGTGAACACACAGTTAACTCCACAATTTGGTTTCTAACACTTACGGACCAGTCAGTTTCAAAATGATTACCAGGCAAATTTTTTTACAAGGTCACATAATGAACATGGTGTTTCACTCATCGGGTACTTTGAGCAGGTGGGATAACTGATGAAGGATGCTGGACCAGGATGGAGATTCCTCTAACACCTGCAGCCTGCTTTCTGCAGGGCCCACAAACACCTCTGTGATAACCCCAGCCAGAAGAAATGACGCCCGTGCACACCTTCAGGATTGTCCCCATTTTAATGAGACATCTACTCTATCCCCTCTGCAGGACACACCGCCAATCAAGGCCTTACCGGCTTACCTGTGCATTTAACCTCCTGCGCAGATATCCCGACAGACTCTGCAACCCTGTGTAACTATTTCACAGGCCTGTGTCTACAAGGAAGAGGCACAACTACAAACCAGAGAGAAATGAGAGCTGTCCCTCCCTGAATCTATGATTCCCCCTTGATCTACCAGGACTGCGACAGCAGCCATCTTCCAGACAGGATAAACCAGGCAATGGCTTCCACAAACTGACTGGCCCTGAATACGTCCAGGGACAGATGAGCTCTCTGGCTGGGGCCCTGACCCAAAACAGGACAGCATTAGACCTAAACATGGGCGGACTTCCATAGCACTGGGAATGTTTCTGTGCAAATGTATCAATTGTTGTTTGAGAAAAGCTCTCAGGCTCAAACTTGCTCTCAAGAGTTCAACCACCTAGTGATCAGTTGGTCCAGCAATACCTTGTGTTCCTGCCCTACCCCTTATTAGTCCTCTGGTGATGCTGTTTTGTTGCTTGTACCCATCTTCCAACAAACTTTTAAAGCGTCACATGTAGCATCAAAACATAGTAACTGTGCCTCACCACAGCTTCTGTTAGTCCCAACACATAACGACTCACAAAACAACAAAGCAGATTGGATTGGTTACATTGTAGAACTTACATTCTTCTGTATCAGTTGACAAAATTCAACAACATAAGGAAAGCTCCTACCCCTTAATCCTGATTGGTGGAAACATGTAACTATAACTTGGCACAGATGTTTGTGGTTTTCTAGCTTAAAAATTCAGTAACATTCTGGCTTCTGGGTAGAGGGGTTGGAGTTCACTTCCTCAGTCTGTTCTGCAGCCCTGTTGAGTAGTGATTTGATTACAATAAATCCTTGTTATCCTCACTGACCTGGTATTTGAGTTGTGTTGGATCTAGGCAGGCTCTGGAGCAGTGTACATCCAAAAGTTTTCTTTTCTTTTTCTTTCTTTCCTCCTCCTCCTCCTCCTCCTCCTCCTCCTCCTCCTCCTCCTCCTCCTCCTTTTTGGTTTTTCAAGATAGGGTTTCTCTGTGTAACATCCTTGGCATTCCTAGACTCACTGTGTGGAGAAGGCTGACCTTGAACTCAAGAGATCCACCTGCCTGTATCCTGGAGGCTGGGATTAAAGCCATGCACCAACACACCCAACAAGGTTTTTTTTTCTAGTATGTGCTCTTTTCTGCATTTGGTGATAACTGTGATGGGCAAAGGCTTTACCACATTGCCATTGCTTACATTCAAAGGGTTTCTGTCCAGTATAAATTCTTTCATAATGATGAAGACTACAGAAATGTGCAAAGGCTTCAGCATATTAAATACATTCATAAGGTTTCTCCCCAGCATGATTTCTTCCACGACTTTTTTTTTTTTAAGACACAGTCTCTCTGTCCTGGACATGCTTTGTAGGCCAGGTTGTCCAGAACTCCAAGATCAGCCTGCCTCTGCCTCCCTGAGTGCTGGGATTACAGGCCTCCACCATCACACCCAGCTCTTCCATGACTTTTGAGATGATTGT
This sequence comes from Acomys russatus, assembly GCF_903995435.1. Taxonomy (NCBI): domain Eukaryota; kingdom Metazoa; phylum Chordata; class Mammalia; order Rodentia; family Muridae; genus Acomys; species Acomys russatus. The sequence continues at coordinate 7,097,753 of NC_067143.1, read as the reverse complement.
GTTGTACAAAACCTTTATCACACTGGTTACATTCATAGGGTTTCTCTCCACTATGTGTCCTTTTACATATTCAAAGACATAAAACATACAACAGATTGTAGCATTGCAAAAATCACTGTCGATCTGGTTCTGGTCACTACCAGAAATGTAAAGTTTCATCCCATAGGTCACATTCATAGGGTTTCTCTCTAGAATGTGTCATTTTATGTATTCAGAGACGACTGTGACATGAAAAGGCTTCACCATACTGAATACTTTCCTAGGGTTTCTTTTTAGTATGAATTCTTTCGTGCCTTTTAAGATGACTCTGTTGTATAAAGGCTTTCCCACACTGCTTACATTTGTAGGGTTTTTCTCCGGTGTGTGTTCTTTTATGTCTGTAGAGATGACTGTATTGCGAATAGGTTTTATCACATTGATTACATTCGAAGGGTTTCTCTCCAGTATGTGTTCTTTTATGTATTTGAAGAAGACCATTATATGCAAAGGTTTTGCCACATTGATTGCATCCATAGGGTCTCTCTCCAGTATGTGTTCTTTTATGTATTTGGAAACCATTGGCTTGTGAAAATGCTTTATCACACTGATTACATTTGTAAGGTTTCTCTCCGGTATGTGTTCTTTTATGCCTCTGCAGATGACTGTATTGCGAAAAGGATTTCTCACATAGATTACATTCATAGGGTTTCTGTCCAGATCGTTTTCTTTTCCGTATTTGGAGACCACTGTGATGCACAAAGCCTTCCACACAGTGAGTAACTTCACAGGGTTTCTCTCCAGTATGAATTATTTCATGTCTTTGAGGGTGACTGGGATATGTCAAGGTTTTATCACCTTCAGTATATTCGTCAGGTTTCTCTTCAGTATGACAGCTATCACGCCTGCAAACATAATTGGCACATGTGAAACCACACTTATTGCATTGATGAATCTTGTTATCTGTATGATAATTTTACAATTTGATTTAATTGTAAAGAGGAATCAAATCTTAAGATTTTATCACTTTAAGTTCATGGTATTCCCCTTTTTTATGGATTGTTTTGCATCCCTGAAGCTACCTGTGACGGTATAAACATTTATTACACGGCTCACATTTATACCATCCTTTTTCTATATGAGGGTTTTCATATATTTGAAGAAAACTAAAAGAACCCAGAGCTTTACCACACTCATTGCATTCATAAATTTTCCTATAGTGTGAGTCATACCACATTTGCAAAGTGACCCAGGGTTAGGGTCAGAAAATTTTCTACATTGCAAGTAAGATGTGGTGGTACATGCCTTTAATCCCAGCACTGGGCAGGTAGAGGCAGGAGGATCACGCGGAGTTCCAGACCAGTCTGGTTTACAAAGGGAGTCCAGGACAGCCAAGGCTACACAGAAAAGCCATCTCAAAACAACTCAAAACAAAAACAAACAAACAAACAAAAAACCTTTTTTTCTATATTGCTAGTGCTCAGGGATTTTCTGCAGTGTGAGTTTGTGGATGTGTTCCCAATACAGTTAGGAAAGCCAAGTAACTGCAAACTCATATCCCACTCAAAGTCTACCCAAAGTGGGGCCTCCTACACATCTTCCAACTGTGCTGGGGCAGAGACAGGCACGTTTGCTTCTTCCAGTGTCCCTGTGCTCACACGCCTGTATCCGTTGTGACACACGCTCTGCCCACTGAGAGAAGAATGACAACTGGCAGGTGCCCACACTGCACTCACAGTTTGTCTTTCTGTTCCTCGGGGCCACGTGGGGAGGGATTAAGCTTTCTCCACAACAACACTCTTCACTCTCATAAACCAACCCGCCCCCTCACTAAACTTATCGTTAACTACAAGTACATAAGTAAAACCAGCTTTACTATGGATTATTTGATTATCAGAAGTCTTTGGGCACATACCCATCACCTGTTCTATATGTATACCTCGGGCAGTACCTTAGTGGTGTGGACTAAACAGACTGGCATTTGTACAGCCTAGCTCTAGTGGGGCTATGATTCAGATGGTGCTATCTGCTAAGGCCGTGTTCCTATGTCTTCTTCCTTAGAGGAATGCCTGGCAGACATAACTCAGATACCTGACATGGAGGTACATGGTGCTGGGAGAATTTAATAATCATCGACACACCTAAAGCAGTATTTTTCTGGTTTTGTTTTTGTTTATTTTTACACTGTTGCTTTTCTTTAAAACTTCCAGGGCACATTTCGTCAGCGAAATATTTGTATCAGGTCATACATGAAAATTACCTTCCAATTTTAGGACTGTATATTGCTTGTGAGAAATTATATGCTTTCAGAACAAAGCAACCGGACACTGACTTTGGATCAGACCTGACAGGATGCATTCCTCTCAGCATGCTGGACACTGACATCCTGTATCCTTCATGTTCCAGCACCAAGGGCTTTAATTGTTGTTCCTCATCAGAACAAGACAGCTCCCAGGACACTTTGAAAGAACGCTTATAATCCCAACTGATCCAGCATTTCAGACTGTCCCATACAGGACTCTAATTAAGCCTGGAATTTCTCAATATTTAGAAACTGGATCAAAAATGTGATTCCTAGCTTGCTTAAGCATTTCCCTGTTGGGGAATGGTCTGATATATTTTGATGTTAATTACTGTTTGCTGTCTGTGTGACCCGACCTTTTGTTTAATAAAAAGCCATTCCGCCTAGGCAGGACAAAGGAGATAGGTAGGACTTAGAGAGAGAGGAATTCTGAGAAGAAAAAAAGAAGAAAGACCACCATGAGGAGAAGGAGAGAGACCTGAAGTGAAGAGAGGAAGGCTGCCATGGTTTAGATGGAGGAGAAGCACATGGCTGGCGTGGATGGAGAATCCAGCCCAGATGAAGAACATGAGCAAATATATGGGATTATAGATGGGAGGTTGCTTGATATATTATTAAAAGCCTATATGGCATTGGATTGTGACAGGGATCCCATGCCTGAGGCCCTACTATGGAAAGTAGGTTAGAGGATTGATATCTGCCCTGCCCCAGGTTAACTAAGGCTATTTTAAAATATAACATGTGTGTCTGTCTTGATTGATCGCTAGCCAGGCCTATAGATAACACAGGTAATACAGATAATTTTAAAAAACAGTATTTCCCCAATTTTATTTGAGCCCCTACAAAGATATTATTCATCCCAAAACAGCTGGAAGAAACCTTAAGAGAATGACGCCCCATTTCCTTTAAGGGGGGTCAGGTAGGTTCTTGGTTGCTTTCTTGGGCAATAGAAGGTTTTTATCGATGGGAGTTGGTTACAAGTTATTATAGGTCTTATTTAGAGAGAAAACAAGGTTAGAGCTAGTGATTTGTCTCTTTTCCTTTATCTTATATTCTTAGGTTTGGAGAAAGGGGTTGAAAAGAAAGAAAGGGGAATGTAGAAATATGTAGGGAAGAAAGAACAAAAAGAATCTTAGTGCCTCAATTGTCACTCCAAAGGCTATTTTTAATTCACTGGTATAGAATTTTGTATATATATATGCAAAATAAGTTTAATTCTAGATACAGTGGTATACAATTAAAATATAAGATTATTCTTCATACACATGAGAGTGTGTGTGTGTGTGTGTGTGTGTGTGTGTGTCTGAGTGTGTGTGTGTGTGTCTGAGTGTGTGTGTGTGTATGTGTGTCTGGGTGTGTGTCTGAGTGTGTGTGTGTGTGTGTGTCTGAGTGTGTGTGTGTGTATGTGTGTCTGAGTGTGTGTCTGAGTGTGTGTGTGTGTCTGAGTGTGTGTGTGTGTGTGTGTCTGAGTGTGTGTGTGTGTGTGTGTGTGTGTGTGTGTCTGAGTGTGTGTCTGAGTGTGTGTGTGTCTGAGTGTGTGTGTGTGTGTGTCTGAGTGTGTGTGTGTGTGTCTGAGTGTGTGTGTGTGTGTATTTCTACTCTAATATGAGGCATTGTACCCATATAACACAAGTATAATGCAAAGTTTACTTCTAGTGCTTTTTTTTTTTTTTTTTTTTTTTTTAAGATTTATTTTATTTATTTATTATGTATATAGTGCACACCAGATCACATTATAGATGGTTGTGAGCCATCATGTGGTTGCTGGGAATTGAACTCATGACCTCTGGAAGAGCAGTCAGTGCTCTTAACCGCTGAGCCATCTCTCCAGCCCCACTTCTAGTGCTTTGAAAGCGCTGTTGCAGGCTGTTTAGGAAAAATAAGTTATACAAGTTAATTGTTAGTTGATCAAATCATGGTCATGCCAATTGCTAGTCGACTTTTATCACAAGAATATACATGTTAGTGCAGCAGATAGATATGATTCTATAGAAAGATAAGGTAGGATAGTTAGATAAGGTCTTCAGAAACCTCAGAGACATGCAGAATATGCCATTTTAAAATGATTTTATTGCCAGGTGATGGTGGCGCAAGCCTTTAATCCCAGCACTTGGGAGGCAAAGGCAGGTGGTTTGCTGGGAGTTCGAGGCCACCCTGGTCTTCAAAGTGAATGCAGGATAGTCAAGGTTACACAGAAAAACCCTGTCTCAAAAAAGCAAAAAATAAATAAATAAAAATGTTTTTACTGCCGGGCATGGTACCACACGCCTCTAATCCCAGCACATGGGAGGCAGAGGCAGGCAGGTTGCTGTGAGTTCAAGGTCTACTAGGTAAGTACAGGACAGCCAAGGCTACACAGAGAAACCCTGTCTGAAAAAACCAAAATAAATAAATTTTAAAAATATATTTTAATTATTTTAAAGATTCAGTGACAATGAAACAGGTTAACTCCTGGAAACACTCAGCCTACCTCAAAGAGGACGATGAGCATCAAAGAACCTCTTTATGGAGATGGCTTCAAATATGGCAAACAAGCCACTGGGCAAAATGTCCTCATTTCTACCACAGATAGAATTCTGCCTAAAAGGGGAAGCTTGGATGCAGGCAGAGTCGAAGACAAAACTCTGCCAAGACAGGGTAAGGAAGTCCTCACTAGTTCCTGCCTCACAAATATGTCTGTCAGATATATTGGGCCAGAAGGCTGAAGAAGATGCTCCAACATTATAGAGAGTTTTGGGTGACTGTTCAGGTAGCAAACTGTCTCTGCCATCTTCTCATTTAGAAAGCTACTAACCTGCACTCCCAGCAGACTCAAATAATCAAGTTTATACTTTCTCACGTATCTGATAGAGTTGAAGACCAGGTAGCCTAGTTTTACAATGAAGCTTAGTTGTTTAGGGGTTAAGATGTTTTTAAGCCTAGATAGGTGTTTTTAGTTGATAATGACAAGACGTGATGGAGATTGACTTACATTCAGAAATTTAGATGTACCAAGAAAGGTGTTTTCTTCAAGGCTGTCAAATACAAATAGCCAAAAAACTAAGAATGTAACATCTATGTAATTCCTGTTCGTATTATGGTTCTTCTAGCTATAGGTAATCTATTGTATATATGTGTAATACTATAAATGTATATGTAAAAAAATAAAAAATTTAAAAAAAATTTTTTAAAGAAAATTACCTTCCAAATCTTCTAGAACTTTGACCATGTTCTTCAATATCATGTTCTTCCCAACTGGAGCCTGAAATATAGTACCAGAAAATTTGTGATATATTATTAGGAATTAGGCAAAATTTAAGTTACTAGCTTCAGTGAACCTTAGAACCATGGCTGATTTATGCACATTATTCTTCATCATTCTCAACTGAAATTACAAAAGAGCACCAATAACCAAGTACCGGCCGTCCCCTTATTAAAAACCACAAATGTAAATTCACAGTTTTACCTATAGCAGCGAGGTTCCTGTAGGTCTCCAGCATCACATCTCTGTAGAGGCTCTTCTGGGAAGGATCCAGCAAAGCCCACTCTTCCTGAGTGAACTTCACATGCACGTCTTCATAGGTCACTGCACCCTAAAACATGCCAACACGTGGACGAGAGACAGCTTGATACTGACAGCACCGCAAATACTTACTTCATGGACATACAATATGGTCATACAACTCTGGGGCTTGCTCCACTTACTCCCTGACACACAGGCTTGACTGTAATCACCAGGTCATTTCAGAAGGAAACTGAGTAGTAAGTATAGCCTGTCGCTCCTGCACCCTTTGAGAAGGATGAAGATTTGCAAGAGAAACGCTGAGCAACAGGCACAAAGAGAGAGACAAACAGTACTGGGCACAGAGCACAGAAACTGTATGGACAGTAACAAACAGTATTGGCTCATGTCTGTCATCCCAGCACTCAGGAAGCAGAGGCAGGTGGACCTCACTGAATGGACGCCAGTCTGAACTGTGCAACAGGTTCCAGGACATATAAACACTTCTAGAAGTACAGATAAAGACCCTGACTCCTCTGCAAGAATCAAACAAACAAATAAAAAAAGTCAGAAAGAATTCAGAGGCTTTAACAGAAGTTCTTACAAAGAATTATACATTTACTCTAGTTCTCTATTCATATTACAGAACTGAAGTGTCCCTGTTTAAATGCAACATAGGATCGTCCTAAAAGAGAATACATGTTTAAACAGATATAAATAGATAAATAAAAATATTAGCAATGTAAACGTTGATCATAAATGAGCACCATGGGGCAGGAGAGACGGCTCAGCAGTGAAGAGCTCCTGCTGGTCTCGGAAATAGTTGGGATCAATTGCCGGTGCCTACACAGGGAATCACAGCTACCCACGACTCTAATCCAGGAGTTCCGAGGACACATTCTCACCACTGGAGAACCAGCCACGCATGAGGTAAATATTCACACATTGAGGCAAAATACTCACATTCACTCAAAAGCATTCAAAACAAACAGCGCAGGTAAGAAGAATGTCAGGCACCAGCAAGTCACTGACTCAGAAAGCTCAGACAGTATTAATATCATGATTACATGCCATCGTTACAAACAGAATATATTTTCTGCCAAATTTCAAAATTCAACATGTGGGTGAAGCTCCAGACAAGAGCATATGCTTGATATGTACAGAAACCTACATTCTAGGCCCATCAGCCAATGCTATAAAAATAAAAATAGCCAGGCATGTTGTCCCACCTCTAACCCCAGCACACTGGAGACAGTGTTACAATAGATTGTATCAGTTCAGCCTAGGAAGCCAAGAACTGACAGAGAGAAACTGAAAGGTATTTTAAACCAGCAAGCACTATGCTGGGCAGAATCTAAACTAATCTACTCATAAATTAAAATAAGCTACTTTAAACCTCATAACATACGTATATCCTAAGCACTTGCCAATCTGATCCTCAGAGACTTCTTTGCTCCTTCTGCCATCAGCTCTCAATCCTCCCTCCACTGTCATCTGCCAATCCTTGGCTCCTCCCCCTCTGCAGGAAGTCCCGCCTTCCACTTCCTGTCCTTCTGCCCAGCTGATTGGCTAAACAGCTCTTTATTGACAGTTGTTACATCCACTCAAGACATTCCTCTACAAGCCAGAGTCAGATGGATCTTTTAAGGTCAAGGCCCAATTGGTCTACACACCTACTTTCGAGACAGTCAGGGCTACACAGAGAAACTTTGTCTTCAAAAGCAAAAACAAAACTAGCGGAAATTTTTAAAACAAAAACAAAACAGGCACATACACAAGGCTAGCAAAATAACTCAGCTTTACATAGGAACTGCTTTTCCTGTAACTTACCCGATTTTGGGATAGAGTCTATAATGGGGAAAGCATGACAGCACAAGATGGAAGCTGACATATCATTTCAACCAAGACAAAGTAGAAACCAAGAACAAGAAATGGGTTGAGTCTATAGATACTCAAGTCCAGTCCCCAATAAGTAATCTAGAAAAGCTCCAACTACAAGGCTTCCATAACCTCTTTAAAGAAAGCTACAAAGTGTTAAATACAAGTGTTAAAATACATCATCCTAGCCAGGCGTGGTGGTGCACACCTTTAATCCCAGCACTCCAGAGGCAGAGGCAGGTGGATCTCTGTGAGTTTGAGGCCAGTCTGGTCTACAAAGTCAGTCCAGGACAGGCAGGCCTATTACACAGAGAAACTCTGTCTTGAAAAACCAAAAACAGAAATCCTGGAAATGAATACCTTAGGACTTACTGTAATGCTAACCACTGCCAAAGCAGGAAAGCTCTTAACTTCCTTCCCCGACCCCCTCCTCCTCTCCCCCCCCCCACCATCCCTCTCCGTGCTGGTGCTGACTCTACCAGCTTGAAAGCTGGGCAATGAACCCAGTTTTTACACAGGTCCCTCTTTATTTGTGATTCCCCCACAAGATCCAGGGACATTGGAGGAGCCCCATTCACTGGTCACTTTTCCTTTAAACTGATCAGTCAGGGCAGGGCCCCACCTAAAAGGAGATGCAGCATTGTCCTGCAGGCACTGGGCCCCAGAGACAGGATTTCATGTTCAAAACCAGTCTTTTTGTTTGTTTGTTTGTTTTTGTTGTTTTTGGTTTGTTTGTTTTGGATTTTTCAAGACAGGGTTTCTCTGTGTAGCCTTGGCTGTCCTGGACTAGCTTTGTAGACCAGGCTGGCCTTGAACTCACAGCTATCTGCCTGCCTCTGCCTCCCGAGTGCTGGGATGAAAGGCATGCGCCACCATACCCGGCTTCAAAGCCAGTCTTAACTCCACAACATGTAGAAAGGCTGAGCTTCAGGAGACACTGGTCTAAACAGAAACAAATAAACAGGCACTTGAGGAAAAAAAAAGTAATGAAGCTGGGCGTGGTGGCCCATGCCTTTTATCCCAACACTAGGGAGGCAGAGGCAGGTAGACCACTGAGTTGAGGCCAGCCTGGTCTACAAAGTGAGTCCAGGACAGCCAAGGCTACACAGAGAAACCCTGTCTCAAAAAACAAAAGAAGAAGAAAAAGAAGAAGAAAAAGAAAAAAGGGAATGAAATCGGTTGGTTGGGGGTTTTTTCAGACAGGATTTTTCTGTGTAGCCTTGGCTATACTGGACTCCCTTTGTACTGGCCTCAAGCTCACAGCAATCTGACTCTGAGGCAGGCACCACTATGCTCAGCCCTTTTTTGTTTTGTGTTTTGTATTTGATTCCTCAAGACAGGGTTTCAGTATGTAGCCTTGGCTGTCCTGGAACTCACTTTGTAAACCAGGCTGGATTCTAACTCACAAAGATTTCCCCACATACACCTCCCACCCTGAGTGTTGGGATTAAAGGCCTGTGCTACCACACCTGGCTCTGAAATGAAATCCACCCCACCTCCCCTCAGGAGACAGGGTTTCTCTGTACAGCCCTGACTGTCCTGGATTCACTTGGTAGACCAAGCTGATCTCCAACTCAATGATCTGCCTGCCTCTGCCTACAGCAGGCTGGGATTTTTTTTTTTTTTTTTTCAAGACAGTTTTTCTGTGTAGCCTTGGCTGTCCTGGACTCGCTTTGTAGACCAGGCTGGCCTCGAACTCATAGAAATCTGACTGCCTCTGCCTCTGGAGTACTGGTATCAAATGCCTGAGCCAACACACTGGCTCTAGAATGAAGCTCTTAATGACACAGAAATTTTGGAGAACGGAAACAATTAAGAGATTAGACAAAAAACTGGGTGCAGAGGCATACACCTGTAATCCCAACATTCTAGGAGGCAGAAGTAGACAGACTGTTGAAGAGCGCCTGATCTACAAAGCAAGTCCAAGACAGCCAAGGGTATACAGAAAAACCCTGTCTCAAAACAACCAGAGTGAGGGGAGAGGAGAGGGAGAGGGAGAGAGAGGGAGGGAGGGAGAGGGGGAGAGGAAGAGAGGGAGAGGGAGAGAGATTAGAACAGTGATACATAAAGAAATTTAAATACAAAGAGTAACACTAACAATTGGCTTTTTTAAAAAAGACAGATACACTTGCCCTTCCTTGTTAGCAATGACATTATTGAGACACTGTTACACCTTGTCTCTCTGTGTAGTGTCAGGGGCTGAGGTCTGTATGGAGCCTGACACACACAGCTACACCCAACAGCTTGGCTCTCAAATTTCTGACCTGACTTAACTGTGTCAATGAGGGTTGCACAGATCTACATAGTACAGTCCCAAATTGGAAATTTCATATTCACTGGCTGAAGCTAACCTACCCAAATTGTACACCCACCAACCCGCTCTGTTTCCATTCACAGGCGTAAATTAATTAACACATGCTGGGAAATTACAAACTCACCCTGTCACCCTTAAGCTAATTTTAGGCTCAGGACCCAGGTTATGTTTTTGAACAATTTAAATATTTACACACCAAAGATATTGCCAGAATTACTTCTTTTTTCTATTTTTTCCCCCCGCAAGACAGGTTTCTCTGTGTAAACAGCCCTGGCTGCCTTAGACCCTTCCTTGTAGACTAAGCTCAAAATTATTTCTTAAGTAGCAGCACTCTTCACTGGCAGGGCCTCCTCTACTTGCATAGTGGATGGACCAATGGAGGAAAAGAAAATGCAGACGGGGGGGGGGGGGGAAGGGCGGACTTGGGGGGCTGTGTTGCACAAGCTGTGTATGCCACATAAGCTTCTTAAAAATAGCATCTTGAGCTGGGCATGGTGGCGCACACCTTTAATCCCAGCACTCGGGAGGCAGAGGCAGGTGGATTGCTGTGAGTTTGAGGCCAGCCTAGTCTACAAAGCGAGTCCAGGACAGCCAAGGCTATACAGAGAGACACTGTCTCGAAAAAAAAAAAAAAAAAAAAATAGCATCTTGAAAAAGCAAGCATGGTGGCACTCCCCTTTAATCCCAGCACTCAGGAGGCAGGGGCAGGTTTGAGGCCAACCTGGATTACAAAGAGTCCAGGACAGCCAGAACTACAAGAGAAACCCTGTCCCTAAAAATATACCAAAAAAAAAAAAAAAGAGAGAGAGAGAATAGCATCTTGTATACTGCTCAGAAGGGAAGAATAAAGAAATGGGAGACATCTAGGAAGTCACCAGAAACTATCATACAATGGGAGAAACGCAGGAGGAGTATAAGAAACCAATGCTGCACAAGGGGAACACAGGGAATCTCAAGAATGTTACTGACCAGGCTCACAGTGGACTTGGGACTCATCACCACAGCTCCATGTGGTGGGAAGAGTTGGGTTCTCAGCATCTGGAACAACCCCTGGCCCCATACCATTACCAGCTCTTGCAAACATATTCCTGGCTTTAGAGAAACAGCTCCATTTTATTCTCATTACACTGGGGTACAAGGGAAAGGTCCCAAGCTGTTCTTGGCTCTGCCAAGCATGCTCCTGGGTTTTAGAGAGAGCTAGGTCATTTTCCATATAGGAGGGCCTCATGGAAAGCCTAGCTTCATCAGGCCACCCTTCAACACACCCATGCTTTTCCTTCTCAAAGAGTTTTCAACTGGTGTACATGTGCCCATGTGGTAAAACTTTTTTTTTTTTCCACAAAAAACTGGAACTTAATGTAGAGGAATTTTAATTCAAGACATGGCTGCTCTGGGAAGAGATCACATCCAAAGACCTTCTAGGTCTGTGTGGCTCAACCGGAATACAGACCTTTATTTAACCCAGGGGCTGAGGCAAGCAGATCTCTGCGTTCCAGGGCAGCCTAGTAAAGAGCAAGTTTCAGGTAAAGAAAGATTTAGGTACAGGTGTGGGGGCTCACACCTTTAATCCCAGCACTCAAGAGACAGAGGAATGCAGAGCTCTGCTCTAGGAAGGTCTATTGAATCCGTGACTTGAGAGGCAGTGGAGTTCAGTTTGTGGAATTCACAGGCAGTTTTACTGGAAAAATATTACAAAGAGGTTGGAGAGAGAATGAACCAGACACAGGTGAGGACAGGAGCCAGAAGAACAGAACATCTTGCCAACACGTGTAGCCTAGCATCCTAATCTCTAAGAGGCGTGGCTAGCATCCTACTTCTCTGCGGGGTGTTTTAGAGGCAGTCCTCCCTCCCTAAATTTGACTTGGGTAGCTTACTGTTTCCTAACCGTTCCTAAATCCTTTACACCACCAATTCTACCCTTCTACATCACAGCTTTCTATTGGAGTGCTACACCAACACGCGAGATGCCTTTCACAGCCTCCGCAAAATTACCTTCAAATGCGTCTTGTAGTAAATACTAGAGAAACTAGGGCTCTCCGAGGTTGGCATCTTGCCAAGGATGGTTCTACACGCCAGCCCTTGCTGCAAATGCTGTGTGCAGATGCAGCCTCCGATAGCAAAGTTGTTCAGATTCGACCGCCAGGACCAGGGAGTGACTAGGACTAAAAGGTTCCTCATAGGTGGCCGCGGCTTCCCACCTAACCCTGGGAAAGACCCACCACACCAGCTTGCACTGCTCAGACGCCTGCTCCAGCCCGTTGTGGGTAGTGACCCTGAGCTCACCATGTCATGGCTTCAGAGCTTCCCTGGGCTCCCGTCTCAGCGTCCAGCACCACTGCTCACACCACACCACACTGAAGCATTCAAAACTGATGAACATGTGAGCTGAACCTGCAGCAACGCACCCGGAAGAACACTCCTCCTCGACCCCCACGAACGCCTGGAGGCTCTGATTGGCCAGTGAGTCTTGATTGACATGAAAACTTGATTTAGGGTTAGAGTGTACTGAAGGGACATAGCACAGTACAGTTCCTGGCCTGGGCTTCCAGTCCAGGGCCAGACCTTTTCCATGTCTGCAGAGATTGACATTTTAGTTGCCTCCTGGCTTGTCCTCCTATAGCCCACCTCTCTATCTTCCCACCTAGTCCCAGGGAGCACCCAACACTCTGCCCCTGGCCCCTCTGCTCCCTGCTCCTCCCCTTTGTGGCCAGGGACCCTGAGCTCCCCAAGTCAGGACTACAGAGCTTGCCTGAGCTCCCCTCACAGCACTCAGGAGGAACCTCCCCTTCTTCCTCCTGGAATCAAGGCAGATAGCTTGCAGAGCCCACTCCTCAACTGGCTGCGGAGTACCAAGCTGTCCTACAAGTGGAAGAGTGTCTAAAAAATTAACAATTCAAGAAGAGCTTTTAGGAAACAAGTATTTGTTTTGGGACTTCGTGAGGGGTTCAGGTACACTTCAGGTACTTTTCACCTGAGAGAAAAGCAGCTAACATATGACAAACCCTGTGGAGCAATACTCTTAGCAGGCTCATCCTCACCAGTGGGAAACACACACACACACACACACACACACACACACACACACACACACACGAGAGAGAGGGAGAGAGAGAGAGAGAGAGAGAGCTGTATTATTAAAGACTCTCCGCATGAGCAGAAGTGATAGAATTGATTTATGTATGTAGAAAGAGGGTTTATTGGAATGGCTCACAGGCTGTGGTCCAACCAGTCCAACAATCACGGTCCACAACGGAAAGCTGAGGATTCAGTGTGGAAGGCTATTTCATCACACTGTGAACCCTGACACTGTGTCCTGGAAGACTCTGTTTCTAGTGTGGTGTGGCTGAGCCCTAGCACACACACCTTCAACCCAATAGCTTTCTGTAAGCAGGACTAAATAGGTCAAGAGGCAGAGCAAGCAACCAGATGACGTGGAGTGAACACAGGACAAAACCTTAGAGACTGAGAGGAAGTCAGAGGGTGGATAGAGATGCACAGGAAGTAGAAAGGAGGGACTTTCAGCAGGAAGGGTTTTTAAGACAGCATGAAGGAGAAGGAGGGGCTTTTTTCCTTCTGAGACATCTACTCAGTAGGATTGTCAGGGACCGCAGAGATGGCTCAGCAGTTAAGAGCACTGACTGTTCTTCCTGAGGTCCTGAGTTCAATTCCCAGCAACCACACGGTGACCTACAACCATCTGAAATGAGATCTCATGTACACATGCAGGCACAGCACTGTATACATAATAAATAAATAAATCTCTTTTTTAAAAAAATAGGAAGATCAGCTGGGTGCTTTCTCTGCCTCTCTCAGCTAGCAGCCATTTGCCCAAGCATCTGTTTTGGTAAAATTGAACATTTGGGATTTTGGTTAAAAACAACAAATCCAGTAAGGGTTCACTCCATGTGGCTGTGGCTCCATGTCTCAGCTTGTCTCCAGTACACAGGAGAACTCTCAAGCAGTGGGCTCTAATGCTGAGAGGGATGAACTTTCTAGCCAGAGCTAAGGCAAGCAGACAAAGAGAAAGAGCTCCCATCTTCAATGGCCTTTATATATGCAGGTTGTGGCCTAGATTAAAGTGGGTCTTATTGCCACGGACTGTCTCAGTTGGGTATAGGTCCTTGGGAACAGGAGTTCTGGAAGTGTTGGTGGGCAAGGATTCGGCGGTGACAGAGTCAAACCCAGAGGAAGTTTGAATCTGAGTGTATTTTTGCAGGCAAGCAATCTAGAGTTTTATACACATTTTTTTTTTTTGAAACAGGGAGTGTTTTGTTGCTACATTTCCCATGGAGTAGATTCAAGGGAGTCAGTAAGTAATCAGGCATACACAGTACAGAAAGCAAAGTAATAGTATTGTCATTTTTGAGTTACCGACTTGAATGAAAACAGTGCAGGGTACAGAATGCAAAGTGTTTTGTTTTGTTTTGTTTTGTTTTGTTGTTTTGGTTTGGTTTGGTTTGGTTTGGTTTGGTTTGGTTTTTCGCGACAGGGTTTCTCTGTGTAGCCTTGACTGTCTTAGACTCACTTTGTAGACCAGGCTGGCCTCAAACTCACAGTGATCTGCCTGCCTCTGCCTCCCAAGTGCTGGGATTAAAGGCATGAGCCACCATGCCAGCTCTCTGTAACTCTTCTTGTAGTGTCTTTGACCCTTCCAGTTTCCTCCCACTCTTCCAGAAAACTCCCTGAGCTCAACCTAAGGTCTCTGCATCTGTTTCCATCATCTGCTGGATGAAGCCTCTCAGAAGGCAGTTATGCTAGGCTCCTGTCTGCAAGCATAGCAGAGCATCGTTAGTAGTGTCAGGGGTTGGCTCTCTCCCAGGGGTAGGTCTAAAGTTGAGCTGGTTATTGGTTTGCCATTCCCCCAATCTCTTTTCCATCTTTTTGGTTTTTGGTTTTTGGTTTTTCAAGACGGGGTTTCTCTGTGTAGCCTTGGTTGTCCTGGACTCACTTTGTAGACCAGACTGTCCTCAAACTCACATGGATCTGCTGGGATTAAAGGCATGCACCACCACACCTGGCCTCTACTGGTAAAGTCAAGAATTTTGGGGGCACTGCTTGACAAAGTTCCAGTGCCTGACCACTGAGAGCCTCTGCCATACACCCTGATGGCACTGCTTGGCAAAATTCCAGTTCCCCAACAACCAGGTATCCTTAAGGACTGCCTGGATGCCTCGAATTGACCCTTTACTGCGGAAATTCCTCACTGTTAGAGGCTTCTCCCCAAAGGCTAAAATTAAAAAATAGTGAAAGCTGATGCTAATAAAAACTAATAAAGTTATTGGTGATTTCCTGGGAACATACAGCTATGTAGAAAATTGAGTCTTTTATATAATTTATTCAGATTCATTGTTAGATTACTAATAAATGATTTTGGTAAATGACAGAGGATTTTTAGAAGAATTAATAAAGAAGAAATATTTAGGGGAATGTTGAAAGCTGACACACTGTAATTAAAATCACTAGGTCTTTATGCTCAGCTGCAGAAACTAAGAACTAGTTTAGAAAGAAAGAGATTTTGATCATGCCATTATCAACAGAACTTGGTCCCTGCTTAAAAACAAAAGAAAACAGTTTTAAAATTCTAATGTTCCTTCACAGGATTATAGTAAAGATAGAAACTGTATTGAAGTAAAAGTTCATGATGAGGTTAAAGAAAACCATTGGAAACAGTCCTAAAGTCCTAATAGTTTTCTATTCTTTACAAAACTACAGTAAAGATAGAAATTGTATTGGTAGAAGAGTTCAAGACGAAGTCACTGAGACAGGCATGTTGGCTCAGTGAACTGCCTGCCCTTTTGAACAAACTTGACATGCCAGGACCTTCCTGATGTTTTGGAAAAACAAAAGGACAGGCTGTCTCTAAGTAAAAAGGCTACATCATATTTTTAAATGATAGTTTTATTTTAAATATATAAAAGGAAAAGAAAGGCTAACTAAAGATCAGGAAGACAAGTTGGTGGTAGGATTGATCTTTGATTTATTAACTATATGCCACCTTAAAACAAAATCAAACAGAGTCACTTTGTTTAACATCTTTTGTAACCACAACGCTTTACAGTACTAATCATAAGGAAGAAAGTTTTAATTTAAAAGAAAACTGATTTTGCCAGGCGGTGGTGGCGCACACCTTTAATCCCAGCACTCAGGAGGAGGCAGAGGCAGGCGGACGACTGTGAGTTCGAGGCCAGCCTGGTCTACAAAGTGAGTCCAGGACAGCCAAGGCTACACAGAGAAACCCTGTCTTGAAAAAAAAAAAAAAAGAAAGAAAAAGAAAACTGATTTTATCCTAAAGTTAATTTTTAGTTCTCAGGAAATTTGTTGTTTGCTTGCTTTGTTCCCCTTGTTCCTAATATACTTACGTAACCAAAAAAAAATATTTCAAGCTGTGTAATCAATGATTAAAATTTCTAAGGAAATGATTTTGTGAATAAATAAAGCTTACAAGAGATACAAGTTGTCAGAGCAGATAAAGCCACTAAGGCTTCCTCTTTGTCCCATCTCTCATCAAAAGTAATTAAGTGGTGTCCCGTGTCTGATTCTTTCTTCCCTCCTCACTCTTACATTCACCCTTCTTCAGGGCCTGACCCTCATCTGGAGCTGGACTCTGGCACCTTACTCCACCTTTATCCCTACACTTCTTGTAGGCAAGACAAGTTTTGGGTTGCACGTTTTATGGATGGGTTAGTGCCATCCTGTATCCACTGAAGTCCTACCTGGCTACAGGAGATGTCTACTTCAGGCTCCATGTCCCCTGCTGTTAGGGAATCTCATCGAGGGTCACCCCAACAGATTCCCTGGGGGCCTCCTCTATCCCAGAGATGCTCCTCCACTGATTTCTGTTCTCTCAGGTTGAGAGTATTTGAAAAATGGTATGAGGAAGCAGGATTCCTTCTTGTGGGATGGCAGCTGAGGAGGAAGGTCAGCTGGGTGGTATTTGTGCCTCCCAAGGGCTGGAATTAAAGGCTTGCAACACCACACTCGGCTGGTGGCCTAACTTTTAAAATAATCTAGATGCTCACTTGTTGAGGACAGGCTGGGTGCCTCAGGAGGGCATTGTGCTAAATAAATGAAGACAATAGCAATAGTTAAAGGATTATTACTTTAAAAGTACTCTCACAGTCAGTGCTGTATGGATTACAAAACAGCATGTAATTATAGCTTAGGCAGTGTCCACCAACTCTCTTTCTCCCATTTGATTTTAGTACTTAATATACTCCCATTTGTCAGATTGTTATGGGTTTAGGAATTGCTGCACACTGACCACTCAAACACCAGACTCAGATTGATGAAAATTTATTGAACGGAGAACAAATACAGACTGGTTAGAACTACAGCTTGTATTTGGGAATCAGACTGACGTCCCTCTGTTTTGTTTGGTTGTTTTAATTTATTCATATTACATCTCAATTGTTATCCCATCCCTTGTATCCTCCCATTCCTCCCTCCCACCTTCTTTCACCCTATTCCCCTCCCCTAGGTCTGGGACCAAGGGGGACCTCCTCCCCCACTAAATGGTCACAGCCTCTCAAGTCCCATCCTGGTAGCCTGCTTATCTCTGAGTGTCACCAGGTCTCCCCACCAAGGGGAAGTGATAAAATATGGGGCACCAGAGTTCATGTCACAGTCAGTCCCCACTCTCCACACAACTGTGGTGAATGTCCTGTCCATTGGCTAGATCTGAGTAGGGGTTCAATATTTACTGTATGTATTGTCTTTGGCTGGTGCAATAGGTTGAGCAGACCCCCTTGGATCTAGATCTGCATGTCATGATGTTCTTCTTGTAGGTTTCTAGGACCCTCTGGATCCTTCTATTTTCCAATTCTCCCATTTTTCCCTCACCTAGAGTCCCAATAGGAAGTCCTTGCATCTGTCCCGATCTCCTGGTAAGTGAAGACTTTCATTGGACGTCCCTTTTGGGCTAGTGTCCAATTATAAGTGAGTATATACCATTTGAGTCTTTCTAGGTCTGGGTTAACTCACTCAGGATGATCATTTTTAGTTTCATCCATTTTGCCTATAAAGTTCAGGATCTCCTTGTTTTTAATAGCTGAGTAGTATTCCATAGTGTAAATGTACCACAGCTTCTTTATCCATTCTTTGACTGAGGGACACTTAGGCTGTTTCCATGTTCTGGCTATTATGAATAAGGCTGCTATGAACATGGTTGAGCATATGTCCTTGTTGTGTGCTGGAGCATCTTTTGGGTATATTCCAAGGAGTGGAATAGCTGGGTCTTGAGGAAGCCCTATTCCCAGTTTTCTGAGAAAGCACCAGATTGATTTCCAAAGTGGTTGTACAAGTTTTCATTCCCACCAGCATGGCACTGGCATAGCAACAGGCTGGTTGACCAATAGAATTGGTCGAATTGAAGATCCAGAAATAAATCCACACACATTTGGACACTTGATTTTTGACAAAGAAGCCAAATCTATTCAATGGAAAAAGAATAGCATCTTCAACAAATAGTGCTGGTCTAACTGGATGTCTACAAGTAGAGACATGCAAGTAGATCCATATTTATCACCATGCACAAAACTCAAGTCCAAGTGACTAAAGCAGGTCTCAACAGAGGGGCTATAGAGTTTAAGCAGGTGAGGCAGTTTACAACACCTGTCCCGTGAGTGCTCATGTCCTCCTGAGAACAGCCAAGCTATTTCCAGGGTTTTGCCGAAACACTTAAGCCTGCAGTGAATACCGTATACATGTCCTTGTGCAAGAGTGGCTGTTATGTCGGTGGATTGTCCTACATTGGAATTGCTGTGTCACGGTGCAAAAAAAAAAACTTCATCTGCCTTAGAAAGTACAAAGTGTCCACAGATGGAGACTTGCCAGGCCCATCATCATCCTGGCCTTTTGCTTTTAGTATTCTTGCCTTCCAGTTGTATGGGGAAATGCGATTGTGTCACTTGATGGCCTCTGGCCCTTTAGTCCACCTCAGATATCTTGGCTGTCTGCTGCTCCCGCAGACCAGCTCCAGGAAGAGTGAAGAGGAGAGAAGAGAAAGTCTCGGTGGATCTGCGGTAGGGAGGATTGAGCCTGTGGTGAGCAAATGCTGGTTGAACAGCTAGCTAGAGGAACCAGTTGTTGAGGAGTGTGGGCTCCTTTCTCCAGGAGGCTGGACTGACAATCTGGTCACAGAGTTTTCTTCAGCGTTCTGGAGGCTAGTTGAATAAGGCTCTGTCCTGAGAACCAGTCATGAAGAAGGCCTTTTGTGCAGGGAGGGGGCGCAGGGCAGCCACTTGGTTAAAATAAAGACAGTCCTTATCTTTTATCATTAAGCTAAATGTTCTCTAATAAAGAAAAAATGAGTTACTCCCAGTCCCAGACCAACAGGTGTGCTATCTAAGCCTAGAGTAACTGCCAAGGGGTCCTCTATTGTAAAATATCTGTAAAGCATGATGTTCCAAGCCCACCTTCTATTGCTCTCAAAGCAGATTCTAAAGAAACTTTTCTCCAGATAACAGTATTGAGCCAGGTACTGTTATGTCAAGGTGCTAACTTTCTTCCAAGCAGTTTCTGCCTGACGGCACATAGAGCCAAGAACTCTATCATCGTCTCTCTGGAATTATTTTATCAGGAAAACATTGATAGAGGACTTCAGGATAGAGTCAGTGCTCTTGAGGAAGCAGCTTTATATGTGGGAAACCAGATTCAGAACATCAGGGACTCTGGAATCATTCTAATTTAGTAGTTAATCTTGATGTACTTCATGGAAAGATAATTGATATTTGTAGCTCACATTTAGGTTCTGCCTCTCTTGAAGAAGTGGCAACTGCATTTTCTTCTGTTTTTGTTTTTTCCATACAGGGTTTTCTGTGTAGCCTTGGCTGTCCTGGACTCCCTTTGTAGACCAGGCTGGCCTTGAACTCACAGCGATCCGCTTGCCTCTGCCTCCCGATCAAAGGCATGTGCCACACGCCCGGCTTCTGCATTTTCCTCTGACTTGGATAGCCTATTTCAACACCCTCATACAATTAGATGTTAATTAATGGTGCTTTTGCCATTTGTGTTCCAGTCATCATCCACCTGCCCAAGGCCTCTATGGCAAAGATGTCGCAGACAGGAGGACAAATTGTCAAGGCTTTGCTTGACAAAGTTCCAGAGACCTCCAACTGTCCAGCATGACCTCTAGATACACATCTAGAACAGCTGTTGAGACTTTGCTTGCCAAAGTTCCAAAGATCTCCAGCCCATCACCGCTGCCACTAAATATTATGTATGGTCCAGGTATGATTGAGGTATTGTCTAAAATCTGCCTTTTCTCCTAAAACTGTCTTATTCTCTTTATATCTCAGCCTTAGTGAAAATCACAGCGGTGGGGGGGAGAGAAATGGGGAGTGCACCCCAAACCTTCTAGCCCCTAGGTTTTTCAACTAAGCTACTTGAATAGCAGCACTCCCAGGACACGTCCCCCAGGCTTGTCTCTAGGGCACCTCTGACATGTTTTCTTCAAAGAGCCAGCTTTTCACACCTTTTGTGTGGGTTAGGGTCTGCAAGGAACTATCTTTTTAACGCGTTTGGGTCTGATGGGTTGTTATCAGCAGGGGGTCGCTCACCTATCCCAGTATGAAGCTTACCAGGATGGAGCATCTCCTCCCTCAGACACTAACTTCCAAACATTATCTATATTAAGAGGCTTAGGACAATGAGACAATGTCCTAGGCAAGGGTTTTGGAGTCCATTTAAAATGAGTATCATTGTAAGCCTGGGGTAAATGTAATCTAAGGAGCCACACATCTCTGGGCGTATTATGCTTCAGATCCAGAGAATCAGATAAAGGAGGAGAATGAGCTACTGAAGTATGTTCCTTCAGTGGGAAAAAATCTTTTTTTCCTTTATTTTTGTATTGATAATATTCATATTAAATCTCGATGGTTATCCCGTCCCTTGTATCCTTCCATTCCTCCCTCCCTCCCATTTTCCCCTTACTCCCCTCCCCCATGACTGTTCCTGAGGGGGACCTCCTCCCCCTGTATGTCACGACCCTTCCAACCAGCGGAAAATAAGGACACAACCCGAGCGTTCTTCTCCAGGTGGTTTATTCAGGAATTTTTTCAGCAAGCTTCTCTCCTTTTCCAACCCCGGATCCCCGCTAATATGCTATGCCTCATCCAATCAGCAGCCCTTACGTCGGTAGCTCCAATTGGTTCCCGACAAGGTGGGATGCAAAGCGCGGCCCACAACCCAAATAAGGACTTGTTTACCAGGAGCAGAATTGCAAGTCATCTTGCCTGGCAGGTTGCCAGGCACCATCTTAGCAAGGGCAATAGCTTCAGCTTCCCACACCTGTATATGCTCATAGGGTATCAAGTCTCTTCTTAGTAGCCTGCTATCCTTCCTCTGAGTGCCACCAGGTCTCCCCCTCCAGGGGACATGGTCAAATATGAGGCACCCGAGTTTGTGTGAAAGTCAGACCCCACTCTCCACTCAACTGTGGAGAATGACCTGTCCATTGGCTAGATCTGGGTAGGGGTTCGATGTTTACTGCGGGTATTGTCCTTGGCTGGTGCCATAGTTTGAGCAGGACCCCTGGGTCCAAATCTGCCTATCATAATGTTCTTCTTGTAGGTTTCTAGGACCCTCTGGATCCTTCTATTTCCCCATTCTCTCATGCTTCTCTCACTTAGAGTCCCAATAGGATGTCCTCCCCTCTATCCCACTTTCCTGGCAAGTGAAGACTTTCATGGGACATGCCCCTTGGGCAGGAAACAATCGTGAGGCACTGCTCTAACTGTAAAACAAATGGGCCATGAAGGAGCAAAGCCCTCAAAAATAAACTTATTTTCTGACCGCTGAGTCAAATAGTTGTTACTCTCTCCACCCAGCAGGTCAACATTGTCAGTAGTGACTTTCCCTGGGTCAGTATCCCACGGAGCTACATGAAGCATGCGAGGATCAGGTATGTAGCCCAATAGGGCAAAGAATTTCCAAACTCCTGAGCACTGGCCACAGAAAGCAAGAAAAACATCCCTCTACTGTCAAAAGAGCCAACAAATGCTGTGGGGATGCAGGGAGGTTATTGGTAGAAACCAAGGCCTGGGCTCCACTAGCGAAGGCCTTGAGCTGACACCATGTAGGAACCAGATTATCACATGTGGCTGCTGCAACTAGAAAATATTTCTGCTCCCCCAACTTTAACTGAGGAAATGATGCAGCCAATGCATGGTCTGCAAACCGATCCAACCAGGAGGATGAAGCCATGTTAGCTGTGGAGTGAGGTGCTGTCTTGCTGCTCTGTGACTGGTCGGATGAGGCGGTCTGGGATCCAGTTTGGTGCTTCAGAATCTCTTGGGAAAACACAGGCATCTCTTTGCCCACTTGTTAGTAAAACATCTGGTCCTTTCCATTGTGAAGTTAGCAAATCTTTCCACATAACTTTAGGTTTATTCTCAGTTTGTCACCTCCAGTGTCTTTCCATGGCACTTAAGCCATCTCCTCCCTTGTTTAAATAATTTAAAAGATGGAATGTGCCAGAATATGAGCTGGGGAATAATAACACAAATCACCACTTTTTTAACTTCATCAATTGGGCTTTAAAAGTTTTATTTGGGGCTGGAGAGATGGCTCAGTGGTTAAAAGCACTGTCTGCTCTTCAAGAGGTCCTGAGTTCAATTCCCAGGAACCACATGGTGGCTCACAACCGTCTATAATGAGATCTGGTGCCCTCTTTTGGTGTGCAGGCAGAACACTGTATATGAAATAAATAAATAAATCTTTTTACATTTATAATCAAAATTTAAAAATTAAGAGTTTTATTTGCTCACTCCACAATGGCTTGTCCTTGAGGATTATAAGGAATTACTGTGGTATATTTAATATTAAAGGTAGAGCAGAAATGAGCAATGCCTTTACTGGAAGAAGCTGGAACATTATCTGTTTTTAAATGTTTAGGTGTTCCTAGGTAAGAAAAACAAAGAACAAATGCTGTATAACATACACTAAGGCTTCTCCTGCATGGGCAGTGGCCATCAGTAAAGGCAGTAATGGCACCAAAAATCAGTTGTTGCTGAAAAAAAAAAATCCAGGAAAGGTGACAGGCTGTAATTTGAGAAACTGCACCAAAGGGTGATGAGGAAGATGAAACTTTGTCTTGTATAATTCAGAAATGTCAATTGCCAATCCCCTGACATATTTACAAGCCAATCAAACTGAGCTAAAAGTAAAGTCTGCTCCTAATAATTCTCTGCTTCATTTCCTTGCTTTCATAATTACCATAGCAACCAAGGTACTATAAGCAGTTAAATTTTTTCTTGGAGCGGCTGACAAATGGACCCTTTTAGAGGACCTTCCTGCCAAATGACCCCAGTAGATGTAAAGTGAGCAGACAGGACCAGAAATCCTCAGGGGAAAAGCAGGGAAATTCTCTGTAACCGATGTTTATTTAATTCCTGATGTACAAGTTGCAAAACAGCCTTTCCCTCTGGCGGTAACTGACGAGGGTAGCTTGGATCTGAAGGTCCTTTTATAATATTAAATAATGGTTCTAAGTCCTCAGTAGTCAATTTTAAGTAAGGTCTGTCCCGTGCCAGGTGGTGGTGGTGTACTCACCTTTAATCCCAGCACTCTAGGAAGCTGAAGCAGGTGGATCTCTGTGAGCTCCAGGCCAACCTGGTCTACAAAGACAGCCAAGGCTACACAGAGAAACGCTGTCTCGAAAAACCAAAAAAAGAAAAAAAGAAAAAAAGGGGAAGGAAGGAAAGAGAGAGTCTCATCTGTAGCCCAGACTGGCCCTAATTTTATGTTTTTTAAATCTTTCTGCCTTAGCCTCAAAAATGCTAGGATTAGCCAGGTGTCGGCACATGCCTTTGATTCCAGCACTCAGGAGAAAGAGGCAGGTAGATCACTGAGTTCTAGGCCAGCCTGGTCTACATACATACAGAATAGCCAAGGCTACACACAGACCCTGTCTTGGGGGTGGGGGAATGCTAGGATTACAGATTCCTTCCATCAGAAGCCCATGACACAAAATTATAGTCTCCTGTTTGTTTTTTGTTTGTTTGTTTTTTGAGACAGGGTTTCTCTGTGTAGTCTTGGCTATCTTGAACTCCTTTGTAGACCAGCCTGTCCTCAAACTCACAGCAATCCATCTGCCTCTGCCTCCCTGAGTGCTGGGATTACAGGAGTGTGCCATCTCACCTGGCTCAAAATTATAGCTTTAATAAACATATTTGTGTATTTACATTGAAGTAACCACTCATATCTTTCTCTTTTTTAAGATTTGTTTATTTATCATATATACAGTATTCTGCCTGTATGTGTGCCTGCACACTGGAAGAGGGCACCAGATCTCATTATACTGTAGAGACCAAACCAACGCCATTTTGTGTTCAGGGCCTGAGCACCTGACACCCCACCCCCAACCCAGAAGAGCCACAAACATACAGCTAGTAACTGTTTTTAGGAGCGTGTACCCAGGGCCAACCAATCAGAGCTGCAGATCACAGTGACCAGAACAAAAAAATCCCTCCTGCGGTCTGGCCTGGTACCCTCGCTTAGCCCTGGTCCCCTAGCCAATCAGCTCAAAGGGCAACTTTCCTGTACCCCTCTAACTATCATGTAACAGCAAGGCTTGAAAACGGCTTGGAAGCCCCCAACCCCCTACAGTTTTTTCCTCTAAAAACCCTGTTCCCTAGTACTAGGGACCGCCATCTTCCCTCCTCATGAAGGGGCTGACTGTCCAAGCTCCAAGCTCGACTAATAAACAGGACCCTGTGTAATTTACATCTGGCTGATTCCTGGTGGTCTTTGGGGGTTTCAAAACTTGGGCATTACAATAGATGGTTGTGAGCCACCATGTAGTTGCTGGGAATTGAACTCAGGACCTTCAGATGAACAGACAGTGCTCTTAACCTCTGAGCCATCTTTTTTCTTTTTCTTTGTTTTTGTTTGTTTTTTGTTTTTGTTTTTAGAGACAGGGTCTCTCTGTGTAGCCTTGGCTGTCCTAGACTCATTGTAGACCAGGCTGGCCTCGAACTCACAGTGATCCGCCTGCCTCTGCCTCCCAAGTGCTGGAGAGTTCTTGAATCATCTTTTAGAAGCCTCTGGATTCCACTGGAGGACCCATGAGCCTCAGAAGAGGATGACCTTTAACTCCTGATCCTTCTGCTTCCCCTTCACAGCTGACCTCCAGCTCTCAGCCTTCTGCTAGGCAGGCTTCCAAACAAACACCTGGGATTGAAGAGCTTTCTGCAGGCCCTATCGCTGTCTGTCTTCCTCCCAGCAGCCCCAGGTCACCTTCCTTAATTGCTCATCTCTTTCTTCCATTTCCATCTAGCTTAAGTTACAGCACGCCCACACACACCACACACACACACACACCACACACACACACACACCTTTCTCCTCACACTTCATTAACATGAGTCCTCTCTTCTTCCTTCACCATTTGCTAAAGCCTCTTTAAAAGTACCTTTAATCCCAGCACTTGGGAGGCAGAGGCAGGCGGATCACTGGGAGTTCGAGGCCAGCCTGGTCTACAATGAGTCTAGGACAGCCAAGGCTACACAGAGAAACCCTGTCTCAACAAACAAACAACAACAACAAAGTAATGTGTCAGGGTGAGGTGATTGAACTGTGGAGAAATGATGCTGAGGCAGCTGAGCCCACAGCCTGCCCTGAGCCCCGCCTGAGCCCCTGCTTCCCACTAAGGTAACCACCGCAGCAACATTGAGGCCCAAAGGATGCTTCTTGCTGTAAAATAGCTCTCAGAAAGGGGCAAACACTGTTAAGGTTGCCCTCGAGGACGCTTTGAGGAAGAGCCCACTATAAAACACTGAGATATCGTTATCTTTTTTTCTCAAAAGATAAGACCAAAATAATATTTAGAAATGGAAATATTTATATAAGGGAAAACACTCAAACAGCAGCCATGTCATGGGAAGCCCACTTCCTTCCTGCCTGGGACTGATTAGATCTTCTGGCTGAAGTCTTTCAGCTGTAACCTTTATATAGACAAGCATATGTGTGGATATACTTTAAACTCATCTTTTTTTTTTTTCATTTTTTTTTTTTTTTCGAGACAGGGTTTCTCTGTATAGCCTTGGCCATCCTGCACTCACTTTGTAGACCAGGCTGGCCTCAAACTCACAGCGATCTGCCTGCCTCTGCCTCCCGAGTGCTGGAATTAAAGGCGTGCGCCACCACGCCCGGCTTAAATTAATTTTTTAAAAAACTTAATAACCCAGCAGTGGTTTAATCCCATCGTTTAAAAAAAAAACTTAATAACCCAGAAGTGCCTTTAATCCCAGCAATTAGGAGACAGAAGCAGGTGGATTTCTGTGAGTTCAAGGCCAGCCTGACCTACAAAACGAGTTCCAGGACAACCAGAGATATACAGAGAAACCCTGTACCAAAAAACAAAACAAAAGCCTTTAACTCTCTTTTGGTGCTGGGGATTGAGCCTGGAGCTCTGCTTGTGCCAAGCACGGGCTCTAGCACTGAGCCGAGCCCCCAGCACTCTTAGACTTGCTTTCTTTTAGGACATATTGTATTTCATCGTACTTATTTTCCCTAGCAGCGTATCTCAGGGATCATTCCTGGTACAGATATTGATCTATTTCCTTCTTTGTAGGGTATACAAACTTCCACCTCAATGTCTCCCAGCTAACAGGCATACGTGGCCTTTTTCTTTTTTGTATGTGTATTTTAAAAATGTTTATCTCATCACTGCCATTATTACATACTGGATATACTGGATATATATACACATATACTGGGTATTTTCCATGACATAAGAGCAACATATGAGGTGTTTTCAATGTTTTTTTTTTTCCTTTGTTAAAGTTTTTAATTGCATTCTATGGCATGTGTGTGGTCGGGGCTGAGTGAGTGTGGATGTACATGCCATGTGTAGAGATCAGAGGACAATGTACAGATGTCAGGCCTCTCCTTGCACTGTCTGGGGCCTGAGGCTCAAACTCAAGTTGTTGGACTTGGTAGCAGGAGCTTTGTCGCCAACCCAGTCCTCTGCCCGTCTAACCCATGCCGCAGCAAGTACCTAACTGTTCCAGGGACTTTGCATATCTGAGTGTATATTTTGGTAGAACATACATCTAGAAAAATAAGTCCTACATCCAAGCAGTTACATTTAAAATTTTAAATTAAAAGTATTGAGAGTGGGGCTAGTGTGGCACTTAAGAGCACTTTCAGCAGACTAGAGTTTGGTTCTCAGAATACACATCAGACAGCTCACAACTGCCTGTAACTCTAGTGCCAAGACACCAGATGCCCTCCTGTGCTCAGGTATGCAGACACACATGCATACACATAGTTAAATTATGAGACCAGGCATGGTAGCACATACCTTTAATCCCAGGGAGGCTGAGGCAGGTAGATCTCTGAGAGTTCGAGGCCAGCCTGGTCTACAAAGAGAGTCCAGGCTACAGAGAAACCCTGTCTCAGAAACAAACAAACAAACAAAACAAAACAAAACAAAGCAAAAAAACTGGGGGTTGGGTGCGATGGCTTAGAGGTTAAGAGCACTGTCTGTTCTCCCAAAGGTCCTGAATTCAATTCCCAACAACCAGATGGTGGCTCACAACCATCTATAATGAGATCTAGGGCCCTCTTCTGGCCTGCAGGCACACATGGGGGCAGAGTACTGTATAAATAATAAATAAAATCTTTAAAAAAAAAAAACCAAAAAACTATACAACACAATTTAGGTAGTTATCTGACCACATGTAATAGGGCTGCTGTGAAAATCCAATTGCTTAATTTGTAACTACTTAAAAGAGTGTTTGGGGCACAGTCAACATACCTGTGGCACTAGGTTTTATGATATTTTGCCAAATTGACTTCAAATATTCCCATGATAGGGTATTTCCTTGGTCCTTATCTGCATTGCTTCTTTGCAAAGCTCTCCCCAACCCCCCCCCCCTTTTTTTTTTTTTTTTGGTTTTCCGAGACAGGGTTTCTCTGTGTTGCTCTGGTTGTCCTGGACTTGCTTTGTAGACCAGGCTGGCCTCGAACTCACAGAGATCCACTTGCCTCTGCCTCCCAGAGGGCTGGGATTATAGGCATGTGCCACCACCACCTGGCTTGCAAAACTTTTGATTTGTCAATGTGAAAGGAATAAAGAGTATGTTGTTAGGACTTTAATTTCTTCCTGCCTGACTGCTCAGAGTCTCACTATGTAGTGGAGGCTGTTCTGGGTTGTTGTTGGGTTTGTTTGTTTTGGTTTTTCAAGACAGGGGTTCTCTGTGTAGCCTAGGCTGTCCTGGACTCACTTTGTAGACCAGGCTGGCCTCAAACTCACAGAGATCCGCCTGCCTCTGCCTCCAGAATGCTGGGATTGAAGACATGCGCCTGGCGTGGAGGCTGTTCTGGAACTCATTCTGTGAACCAGGCTGGACTCGAACTCAGAGATCCTCCTGCCTCTGCATTCCAAGTGTGGGGATTAAAGTGTCCTTGACTGGGTCTTGATTGCTCATATTCAACTGCGACTCTGTTAATTCTTAGCTTGTCAGCTGAAGGACAGGAGACCCAACTAAATCTAATTTCGGAAGCATAAACAAATGTTTTAACTGCTCTTTTCCTTGCAGACTCTAACAACTCTCCACTCTGCACTTTCCTTACTCAGAAGTTACTACTTTCCGTGTTAGGCAGTTACTGGGGATCATGACGATTAAAGCCTGGGTTGGACAGGAGCTGAGCCTTTATATCTTCCGTCAGTGGGAACACATAATCCCTTCTCTGGAACTATCTGGTAAATTCATTGTGTCTCCTCATGAAGGTAGGCATTCTGCCTTTCCCTTGCTCCTTACACCAGCAGCAGCAGTGACTTACCATCAGCTGCTCTCCCATACACACACACATATATATGATCCTTACTATGTAATTAGTTACTGATGCTATTTTATCTTCACGGGTACACATTAACAGCAGTTCAAATGGGTTAATTAACATGTGGAAAGAGGCGTGCCCTGTTTAGTGGTGCACACCTTTGACCCCAGAATTCAAGAGGTAGAGGCAGACAGATCTCAAAATGAGGCTACCCTGGCCTACACTTTGAGTTCCAGACCAGCCATGGCTACACGGTGAGACCTTGTCTTTAAAACAGGAGTGGAGTGGAAAGGGGGCTTGGCGGCTGATAGTGGACCAGGCCTTAGCACAGCTGCCTCCATGATGGAAGGACCACTCAAGCTATAAAACTCAGCACATTGTCAGCATCACCTGCCAAACCAAAAGCAGAAACCGAATCCATCAACATCCATAGTTCAGGGAGAGGCCCTAAATGTACTAACTTTGGCTTTTGGCATCTTTAGTTCTGTTCTGGTTAACTCAAGTATGTCAACCACAGGTATGGTTTGTGCTGAAAAACTCACCCTGAGAAAGGCTCAGTGCCACACTGGCATCCTGAACACCCAGTGTAGTCACGGCTGGCTAATAAAGACTGTTGGCTTAAACTTGTATCTGAGTAACCTTCACTGGTGGATACCTCACAGCAGCAGAAGGCAAGCCTGTCTGACTAATCTCTTTCTGCTGCCCACTAAGTATACTGCAGTTATTTTATCTCTTTTAGGTCCTAGGTCTTCATGGCCTGCAGCAAATAAGTGGGGGAAGTCAGTTAAGACTGAATCAACTGAGCTGGTGAGAAGGTTCGGCAGGTGAAGAAAGGTGCCTCCTGCAAAACCTGAGAACTTGAGTTCAAACCCAGGGCCCACATAGTGGAAGGGAAGAATCAGCTCCCACAAACTGCCTTCTGACTTCCACATGTCCGCTGGGGCGCATACTCAAATGTGACACACACACACACACACACACACACACACACACACACACACACACACACATGATTATTTATTTATTTATTTGTTTGGTTTTTTGTTTTGTTTTGTTTTTTGGATTTTTCGAGACAGGGTCTCTCTGTGTTAGCCTTGGCTGTCCTGGACTCACTTTGTAGACCAGGCTGGCCTCGAACTCACAGTGATCCGCCTGCCTCTGCCTCCTGAGTGCTGGGATTAAAGGCGAGTGCCACCACACTCGGCTGATTTTTTTTTTAATTTAAAATAGACTAAATCACCTAAGATTTAACCAGACAACCCACATATTAAACGTATCAATTCACTAATGTGCATGGGCAGAGAAGTAAGTATTTTGGAGATGGGAACAGTGACAGGTAAAGGGGTTTGTTTGGGTTTTTACAGATCTTCACATTTAACCTGAGGACTAGTAATTAGAAGGAAAAAAAAAAAAAGAACAACATGTGTTAAGTCTCTAATTACAAACTGTGAAAGAAAACACTGGGAGCTGTAGGATTTTAATAAAGATGATGGCTCGGTGGCTAAGAGCATTTGTTGCTCTTCCGAGGACCCAGCTTGGATCCTCAGTACTCACCTGGCAGCTCACAACCATCTCTAACTCCAATCCTAGGGGATCAGATGCCCTATTCAGGCCTCCATGGGTACCAGGCACTGCATGCATGTGGTAACCTAGACATGCAGGCTGTGATGGCTGTTCTTGGTTGGCAACGTGACTACATCTGGAATGAACTATAATCCAGAAACGGAGGCACACCTGTGAGAGACTGTCTGCTTCAAGTGGGTGGAGCCACTTCTAGTCCAGACCTTTGAGGTTGGAAGACACACACCTCTGATCCTGATCACGAGGTGGGAAGACACACCTTTAATCTGGATCACGTTTTTTCTTCTGGAAGTCTATATAAGGAGAGGGGGAAAAAAGATTTCGAGTTTTGCCTGCTTGCCCTCACCTTGCTAACACACCCATTCCTTCACTGGTATTGGAGCCCCCTTCAGGATTCCAGTGTAATACAGGGGATCTGCTGAGACCCCAAACTGAGCTACTATTAGATTCTTGGACTTGCCATTCACAGCTGGTGAATGTTGTATTTCCTCAGATGAGGGGGTAGAAGCCGTTCCCAAGCCCTTCTAGCTCTTTCTGAACCCCTGTCAGCTGGTTCAACACAACGGTTCTGGCCTAAACTCCTCTCTAAGCTGACTGATTCAAACTGCTTTCTCTTGACCTCAAACTAAGTCTGGCTTTCTCAGTCTCTGGCTCGGTCTGTCTTCACCTGTGACTAGCTTGTTCTCTCTGAAACCTGTAAAACTCCCCTTCTCTCTCCCTGGCTGTTTTTAATTAGCCTCCCTTTTCTGTCCTCTTCTAATGAGAGTTGGGTGTATCCTATCTCCGACCCATTCTGTCCATATTTTTCTCTGATTTGTCACTTTGTCTGCCCCTCAATTCTGCCGGGCAGTGACGGCAGAGGCCTTTAATCCCAGCACTTGGGAGGTAGAGGCAGGTGGATCTCTGTGAGTTCAAGGCCATCCTGGTCTATACAGAGCAAGTTCCAGGACAGCTAGGGCTACACAGAGACTCTATAGTGAAAAAAAAAAAAAAAAAAAAAAAAAATCTAGGGTGAAGGAAAGCTTCATCTTGGTGCCTCTTTGTTTTTCGAGACAGGGTTTCCCTGTGTAGCTTTGGCTGACCTGGACTCGCTTTGTAGAGCAGGCTGGCCTTTAACTCAGTGATCCGCCTCTCTCTGCCTCCCTGAGTGCTGGATTACAGGCCTGCAACCCCACACTCAGCTTCATCTTGGTCTCTTTACCCAGCCTCAAGTGGAGCCGGTCCCATACAACAGTCAAACATT
Source organism: Acomys russatus (assembly GCF_903995435.1). Taxonomy (NCBI): domain Eukaryota; kingdom Metazoa; phylum Chordata; class Mammalia; order Rodentia; family Muridae; genus Acomys; species Acomys russatus. The sequence continues at coordinate 7,066,195 of NC_067143.1, read as the reverse complement.
AGTTCACAGAATAAGGCCTATAGGGCACACTCATCCTTTCAACCGTACAACAATTGGTAAACAATTAGCCGCCCCACACAGTCCAGATCCATGAACCACTCTCACCCCCGGACCCAGGTATACCTAGTTATTCACGTGTACTTTATTGGGCCGAAACGACTACAAACTCAAGATAATTCTAATGAAAGCCATGCTAGACTCCTAGTGAATGCACGCATGTTCTGCAGTGCGTCAGAGTCGATGTGTGACTGAAGCCTTCGCTCATTCCTCAGGCTTTTAAAAAAAAGCAGTAAGCGCCTCTGTGAGATAACTGGCATCCGAGGACCAAGCTGAGAACAGGAACCGTGTGCGCATGCGTAGTTTCGGGGCACCGAGAAACGCAACCGAAATCCCCAGCTCCACACCTGTCCAACCAGCCGCCATTTGTGGTCTCTGAACACCCACGCGTGACACCTACATATAGCCCAGACCTAGAAAAGGGCCCCGTCCTTCCTCTTCGACCAGCTCTTGCACGGAGATCTTCAGGCTGGGATAGATCCTCAAGGCGGATCACGCTCACCCATTAGCCACACCCCCTAACTGCCATATTGCGTCTGGTTGGCTGGAAGCGCTTTAATCCCGCCCATTTGGGCCAATGCCAACAGCCACGTAGGCTTTTTAGGCGTCTTGCCCCCGAAAGCGGAAGTTGCGCAAATACTCGCGAGCGCTGCGGCGGCGCTGTGCGGTTGTGTACATATATATCTACACACATACACTGGGTTCGGCTGCGGCGCGGGGGCGGCACACGGCATTGGAAGGCGCCGGAAGTGTCCGTGTCGAGGGGCGGCGGGAGAGGGGCCACCAAGGCAAGTCAGTCAGAGGAGCTAGGCTCAGCGGCGAGACTCTCATCCGCCGCGTCCGGAGCGCCCGGCTAGCAGCCGGGCTTTTCTCTTCGGCCAGACATGGACTTCAGGGAAATCCTCTTGATCGCTTCCAAAGGACAAGGTGTCAACCATGTACCGGTGAGTCTCCGGGGTTGCTTTAAGAAACCGGGGCGTCAAGTTGGTGGGAGTAGGTGGAACTTCTCGGCGAGCGCCTGTCGGCCTCGAGGAGACCTGAACTACGCCCTCTTCTGGAGTTTATGCGCTGATTTGAATACAGAGGGCCTGGGGGTGCGAAAAGGGAGTTTTCTTGGGGGCTGGTTTCTCCAGCTTACGCGTCCTGGAAGGTGGGCTTTGCGGCTTTGGGGTGGGGGGAGCGATTTAGAGTTGCGCAAAGTGGGTGAGTGAGCCACGCCTGGCAGATCGCTGTCTAGTAGTTTTTAAGCGCCTGGCATTCAAATAAACTTCAACCCCTAAATTGAGGCCCAGTATCCTCAGGAAGTTCGGGGGGGACTTTAAGGACGTCTCCTGATGGCCTTTTGGATCTTTTTAGCGGGCCTGGTACGGATTTTTTGCCTGAGTGTTTAGTGATTTCTTGAAAGAGTTCTCTGCTTCGTGGCCCCACCCACTGAGCCAAAGATGTTATCCCCCTGCCAAGGAGGTGCCTTATGTTGGGAGTGAAAAGTTCAGAGTATTGCTGGAAATCCGTAGACAATTGTGAGGTGACCATATGGGCTGCGTGTGTGTGGTAGACATTTTATTTACCTAAGGTGCATGAGGTCCTCGGATCTATCGATCTCCTGTGCGAGCGGGTTGGGCAAAGCCGATTTCAGCTTTCGTTTCCTTGTGGACTTCCAGATTTGTAGGCTCCGTTTGCTAAAGTAGATGCGTCAGTTCGGTGAAATTCTCAGAAGTAAATGCTGAGGTCTGACGTCTGGTTTCCGGGGTTATAGCTGTTTTGCATAAACTAATCATTTCTGGATCACCAGAAGGTACCCACGAAAGAGCTATAAACCGATGCATCACGTTGTGGTATCTGCAGTTTGGTCAGTGAAGTGTCCAACTCAAAACACTTCTTTTTTCTTCTTTCTTTCTTTGGTGTTTTTGTTTGTTTGTTTGTTTGTTTGTTTTTTGTTTTGTTGTTGTTGTTGTTTTTGAGACAGGGTTTCTCTATGTAGCCTTGTCTGTCCTGGACTCAGAAATCCGCCAACCTCTGCCTCCCAAGTACTGGGATTAAAGGTGTGCCCCACCATTGCCTGACACCAAACACACCTCTTAGAGTCAATCAGTCAGCTGGAATTTGAGATCTCACTTGGACTTGGCATTTCCTAGTTTTGTATATTGCAGTACTTTCCCCCCTCCCTTGCCACTTTCTTGTCAAATCCTGCTCATTTTCTTTTTACTCTTTTGAATATATCGGTCCAAAATAATGAGTAGAAGGTAGTTATGCTTACATATGTGTGTGCATATACACACACACACATACATTCGATCAGTCATTTCCCACCTTGATAATAAGCACTCAGAGTAAGATTTCTCTTAAGTCACGTCTCATAAGCCTTGCAAGGTTGAAGCTGTGGGCTCAAGCCTTTGAAACCTGGAGCAGCAATACTTCGTGCATTTGTAGGTTATCTAGTCAAGTCAGTGTTAGGTCTAATAACCATTCATATTTGCATAATTTCATCTTAAATCTTCTTGGATTTTGAGAATAGTTACAAAAAAAAAAATACTAGCTTTAATGCGCAAGAATTGTCTTGTGGAAGAATCAGAACCAGATTTTAAAAACCAATTGCTGGTTGGGTGTGGTGGCTCATACCTTTAATACCAACACTTACAGAGGCAGAGGCAGGTGGAGCTCATGAGTCTCAGGCCAGCTTGGTCTACATAGTGAGTTCCAGGACAGTCAGAACTATGTAGAGAGACCGTATCTCAAAAAAACTAAAAGAGAGAGAGAGAGAGAGAGGATTAAAAGGCAATACTGTTAGGGGAAAGGCAAACAAACAATCCTAAAGCAGAAGATTTCAAAATACAAGATATTTCAGAGTGCGTGTTATTGGTTGCTCTGTGATTGTACTAACAGGGAGTAAAGAAAGGTAAATTGGTGAAGTAATTTAGAATTTAATAGTTGAATAACAGATACATTTTATGAATCATCCTTCCCTTCTCCTAACAGAGTTAGTAAACAGGTTTGAATCATTAACTTGAGCTAATGATCAATTTACATCATTAACTTTTTTTTTTTTTCAAGACAGGGTTTCTCTGTGTAGCCCTGGCTGTCCTGGACTCACTTTGTAGACCAGGCTGTCCTGGAACTCACAGACATTCACCTGCCTCTGCCTCCTGAGCACTGGGATTAAAGGCGTGCACCGCCACGCCCAGCTTCTTTATATTTTACATGAAATGAAAGGGATTAAAAAAATTGGAACAAAATAAGCTAAATAATACCAAATTTAATCCATGATCTTGCCTAAGCTGATCCATCTATCCAGCTTAATTTTATCAGCTCAAAATAATTTGAATACTGATAAGCACAGAGTACTAACAAATTCCCCTGTTCCCTGCTTTATATTTAACATACATTAGCATTAGTATTGCATATGGGCGTTGCTTTCTTTTTTGTTTTTGTTTTTTTGAAGCAGTGTTTCTATGTGTAACCTTGGCTGTCTTGGACTCTCTTTTTTGAGCAGGCTGGCCTGGAACTCAGAGATCCACTTGTATCTGCCTCCCAAGTGCTGGGATTAAAGACATGTGACACCACGCCCACCACCATGCCCTCGTGTGTTGCTTTCATGTTATTGTTTTCTCCGTGATGAGATTGGGCCTAGGGCCTCTCACGTAAGGCAAGTGAGTGCGCTGCCACTGAGCTTTCACTTCTAGGCTCTATCCTCAAGTCCCTTTTATGTTCCTGAAAAATAAGACTGTCTCCAAATTTGTATTTCCTGTATTTAAATGTTTATTTTACTTAAACAGATGGCAATGCACCAATTATAACGTATTTTTACAAAACGCATACCTTATCCGCGACTGTAGCCTGTGGGCCACTGAAAGCCTGTGCTTGTAGCACTTGGGAGGGACAGGCAGGACAGCAGGCGGTCAGGACCATCCTTAGCTACAAGACAGTAGCAAGTCAGCCAAAGCTATGTACATAAATACTCGAAATGTCTCCAAATAAGTAAATAAATACTTGCGCCGTGGAGACAGACAGACACAGAGAGATCTTCTGAGTTTAAATAGGGTGGCATACATGAGCATGGGTTGGGCGCGGGCAGTGTGCCAGAGGTACACCACCAGAGACAGTATTCTCCCTCTCTCCTGTCGCTGTGATAGGGCACCATGACCCAGGCAACGTATAGAAGGGTTACTGAGGGCTTACAGCTTTAGACCCCATGCCCATCATGGCAGAAAGTACGGCAGCAGGTGCTACAGTGGTAGCTCCTATCTTGGTCCACAAGCAGGAAGCAGAGAGCTAACTGGGAATGTTATCTCATGGAACCCAATGACACGCCTCTAACAAGTCCACACCTCTTCATTCTGCCAGCTGGGGACTAAATACACAAATATGTGAGCCTTTTCACACTACCAGGTCTTGTGAGCCCCTCCCCCCACATCATGTTGGGAATGTCAAGTACATTGTGTGGGTCTTGCACGTACAGCATGAAGATTCTTTTTGTACAGGATTTTTAAACAATTCTTTATTTTATGCATATGGCTGTTTTGCTTTCATGTGTTTGTGCACTGTGCGCATACAGAGCCCCAGAGTCCAGAAGAGGGCATGAGATCCCTTGGCACTGGCATTACAGAGCGCTGTGAGCCTCAGTGTGAGTACTGGGACTCAACCTGGGTCCTTTGCAGGAGAATTACTTGTTCTTAGCCACTGAGCACCTTAGAGTGCCTCTGCATTGACTTTAGCCCATGGTGTGAAGTGTGGAATTTTCCACTTGTGTTGTTCTGTTGTTGAGTGGTCAGAGTTTGTGTTGGGTGTTTTCAGGTTCTTGGCCTCTTGTTCAAAGAGTTGAAAATAAAGGCACACGCACATTTGGAAAAAAAAAAAACAAACAAGGATTTTATTTGGAGTAAAGCAAAAGTACAGATTAAAGACAGTACTTGACAGCACAAGATTGAAGATGCTCAGTGTCCCAGTCAGCGCCTGGGGAAGAGTGGCCTGGTGTATTGTGGGTACAGTTAGAGAGCTCCTTATTTTGATTGATGGATAGGTTATATAATCATTTCTCTACTGTGCATGCCCCTCCCCAAAATGCATCAGATTTTAATCCTGTGCACCTCCCAGTTATACACAGGCATTAGATGGTAACTAGAGATTCTCCCTAAAAGGTTACAAGAGGATGCAGTTTTTCTTTGCTGTGCCTGTACCCAAAACCAGGTTCAAGCCTCATTGGCCCTTCTAATTGTCAGCCCTATGAAGTCAGAGATACACTTGAATAGAAAGGATAAATTTGATTGTTACCAGGGAGGGAGAAGTACACCATTATTTCAGAGATGAGAGAGGTGTAACCCATGCCAGTGGGGGGTTGGATAGCTTTGAGGTCGCTGGGTCCATTGTTTGGGGTGACTACGTGTGAGTGCATAGTATGTGCCAGCAAAGGAGCCAGGCTGCCAAGTGCCTTTCCTTAACTAAATGGGGGCTCCCAAACTAAACTGCCTTCTGCGCTTTTACCGACGTCACTATCAAGCCTTAAAACATTTCAGATCTTGGAGCATGTTGGATTCTGGATTTTTGGATTAAGGATGCCTAGTTTGTACTAACATGTCCCTCATTGCTTTTGTATTTAAATGAAACAGTCATCTTGATGTTTTAGTTAAAACAAAGGTAGGATTGCATCATGTGTGGAAGTATTAGGCATACACTCTTTTCTCAGTGGAATTCCTAATACAAAAATAACAGCTGATCAGGGTGATGCAACCAGTCTTTGTCACTGCCTTTTTTCTTTTCTTTTTCTTTTTCTTTCTTTTTTTTTTTTAAAGAGAGGGCCTTACTATGTAGCCCTAGTTGCCATGTGGAACTCATTATGTAAACCAGGCTAGCCTCAAACTCTCAGATATCTGTCAGCCTCTGCCTCCCGAGTGCTGGGATTGTAATGGTTCCTCATAAAGAATGGCATGGGCTGACACAAGTTTTTGCTGAGGTAGTGATGGCTCTGTGGAAATTGGCTTTTCGCCTTCCACTAAGTGCTGACTGACCATCCCTGCTATCCCAGACAGCTGTTCCCTGGTGCAGAGCAGTACTTCTGAACCTGGGCTTTCTGGGGGAGGTCTTTGGAACTGCTGCTCCTCCCTTGCCCACAGGGGCTCCTTGTCTCTCTTCCCCTAACACCTTAGAGAATCTCTAAGCAATGGTGATAGCAGTTAGCATCATTGTGCTGAGCCTGTGCCAGGTACTGTTCTAAGCACTTCATGTGTCAGTTAATTTAGTCACCATGATGAACATATGAAGGAGATTTTAAAGGCTGAAGCCTAGTGGGGTGTGAAGAAATTGCCTGAGGCCACACAGTGAATTATGGGAGCTAATCCAACAGGCTGCTCAGAGTCCCTGCTCCTGACTACGGCCCTCTGTTGAGGGAATGTATTGAAGTGAGAGAATTCATCATCTTCATAGACAAAGCTCAACCTCCTTGCCTCAAGCTCTTGTGTAGCACCGCTTTAAGCAATAATACTGTTGGCTTTTTTTTTTTTAATGACATTCTTAATATAAAGATGGAGAGGAAATAGCAGCAGCATATAAAAACCAGTGGACTCTATGACCAACCACCTGAAGAGGCCAATCTATCTGATCTTGTCTGATTTCTGAAGCAAGCAGGATTGAGCCTGGTTAGTCCATGGATGGAAACTGCTAGATGGGGATATTGAAAGTCAGTTCCAAAAAATTGTCAGCCTGGTTGTTCTCCCAAAGGGGAAAGGAGAAGAGCATAGAGATCAGTGTAGACCTGTCTCGGGTAGAAGCGCATGGAGATTAGGGAATTCCATTTAAGATTGAAGTGTGAGCTGGCAAAAAGGGTTGGAGTTAAATAGAAAGTAAAGTGTACAAATATGTTTGTTTGGTCCTGAGTCAGAAGACAGGCCTTCACATGGATTCATCTGCAAAGCCTAAGCACCAGGAAACCCAGTCATCCCCCTTTAAGGCCATTCCTAGGAAAGATGTGTGATTTTATGCCAGATTTGAATGATGCACTAAGGATTGAACCAGGGCCTCCAGCATGCCAACAGGTATACTACCACTGAGCTGTGCCCCAACCCTAACCAGGTGTTTTACAAACCGCTAATACTTGATTTTGGCATTAAACACCATAGCCAGCACAAATGTTTTATTCTCACTGCCCTTTTTCCACCCCACTGAGCTAGCTTAATGCAAAGAGCTGTTTCCCTGCCTCTGTTCCCTGACTCCCTGACTAATGTATCACCCTGTTTAAGGCTGTGGTGTGGATTAAAGAATGTATTATTTGACTACTCTAACCAATAATAAGTGATGTAAAATCATCAGAAAATGTGTATTTTCTACAATCATAAGAGTCTTCGATTCTCCTAAGGAGCCGCTGGGGGTGGGGTGGGGAGGAACGTGCTGGCTGTCACTGAGCACACTTGCTTAGCAAGGTTTCCAGACTGCATGCTGCTGCTTAATCCCATCTTGACAGGCTGGCTTCCACAGGAGGAATGTTTTTAAATAGCTTGATATTTTCTAAGCCTGTTGGCTTTAGAATTACACACCTTGGCAAACTCTCTGGTGCTATATTAAACGACAGAAGTGCCACCATTGCGGGCCTTTCTTCAGAGTCCAGAAGTGTGATGTGATTGGCTTTGCAGGTTGATGAGATGGCTATGCTTAGGATACAAGAAACATGTCCAGCTGGGCGTGGTGGTGCACACCTGTAATCCCAGCACTCTGGAGGCAGAAGCAGGCAGACCGCTGTGAGTTCAAGGCCAGCCTGGTCTACAAAGCAAGTCCAGGATAGCCAAGGCCACACAGAAAAACCCTGTCTCAGAAAAAAAGGAAGAAGAAAGAAACCTGTCTAGCTGCTTTTTATGAAGCCCAGACAGTGAAGCAGCCTGGTGTCTTGAATCAAAAGTCAGAATTGCTGGGTACATCTTGGTGTGCTGCTGCCATGGCCAGGTATAGCCATCTGATGCGGGGGACGTGCCAAATCACTCCTCTGCCTTAAAGAGAACACTTTGTGTTCTAACCTCAGTCTTTCCACACCCAGTTTTTTGTCTTTGTTGTTTGTTTGTTTGTGTTTTGTTTTTGTTTGTTTGTTTGTTTTGGTTTTGGTGTGGGTTTTTTTTTGTTTTTTTGTTTTTGTTTTTGTTTGGTTTTTGGTTTTTGGTTTTTCGAGACAGGGTTACTCTGTGTAGCCTTAGCTGTCCTGGACTCACTTTGTAGACCAGGCTGTCCTTGAACTCTCAGTGGTCTGCCTGCCTCTGCCTCCAGAGTGCTAGGATTAAAAGCGTGCACCACCATGTCCAGCTCTTTGTCTCTGTTTTTGTTTTTTGATTTTTGTTGTTGTTGTTGTTTTGTTTGTTTTCTTATGCTTTATTTAGCAGTTGCAGGTCATCCCATGGGTTAAGTGGTAGATATACAACAGCAGGGCCAACACAACCTCCAAGCCTCTCTTTCTGACTCCAATAGGGTGAGCACATCACCCTCTTGGACGGGGTGTTTGACATTTCAGATGACAGAGTGGTTGGTGTCATCCATAAACTCCACACACACTTGCCCAGCACTTTGGTTACTCTAGCCAGCTGCTCTGTTTCTGTTTTTTAAACATTTGTTTTCTACCATGAGTTGGGGGAAAATCTTATGAAATCTTCCATCAAAACATATTTAGGAAGGACCGGGCGTGGTGGCACATACCTTTAATCCCAGCACTCAGGAGGCAGAGGCAGGTGGGTCTTTGTGGGTTCAAGGCCAGCCTGGTCTACAGAGGGAGTCCAGGACAGCCCCGGCTACACAGAGAAACCCTGTCTTGAAAAACAAAACAGAACATTTTGGTCTGCTCATAGCCCTTTTCGGAAAGGTCAAGTGAGCTTAGTGCTAAGATATATATAATCATACCCAAGAGAAATTTAAACATACACCCGCCTAAAATGTCATGGCAGCATTTTTTATGAAGCCAAAGAATGGCAATTGGCCAGATAAGTAATATGCTGAGTTATCTGTATCCTGCAATGTTATTCAGCTATTGAAGGAATGAGCTCCTAACGAGTGCAACACTACCCTTGAAGCCTCTATGTTCACGAAGAGGCCAACTGCAAAGGACTGCTCTGTGCGATGGGGTTATTCAGAGAAACAGACAGGCAGGAGTGATTTGAAGGGATTATTTGTAGGGCTGGCAAGTCCAAACTTTGTATGGAAAGCAGGCAGTCTTGAGTTATGCCCTCGTCCTGAGGGTAGTTTCTTATCTGCTGACCCCAGCGCTGTTCTGAAGTCACTGAACCAGGCAGGGGACTACTGCAGATGTTAATTGCATGAGTAAAATTCTTCCAGGCAGCAGAAGCTAAGCACCTGGCTAAATAGTGTGGTTCCTCAGCCAAGTGAGCACCCAAGGTTGACAATCACAGCCACATTGTAAGATTTCATTCCCATTAAATGTATAGACAAATGCACAGCAATAGAAAGTTCACTGGTGGTTGCCAGACCCATCACTCAATGGCAAGCAATTTCTTCTTGACATGGTTACAATATTCTGAAAACCAGTAATGATTGCTCTGGAACTCTGAATATACCAGAAGAAACTTAAATTGTGGAGTGCTGCCTGTGAGCTGTGTCTTAATACACTTGAACCAGGTGTCATATTCATGGTAGTATTTTGAAGCAAAGAGCTCTCAATTCAGTTTACAAAGATGTCAACTAATTATAGGATCTAATTATGTCATAGCCTGGGTGACTAGAAAATAATTGGTGCTGTCTTAGGGTTTCTAAGTTAGGGATGAGTCAGTCTTCACTGCCATCCATCATGCGGGATTTTCAGGTTGGATGAGGCCTGTTTTCTTGCCCAGCTGCTTTTTTAGTTGACTAATTTAGTTGGAACTCGAGCTTGTTTCAAGATACATTGTACTTGTCAGCCCTGTAGTAAGCAGATCCTTTGGCTTTTCTCCAAGGGTGTCATACATGGGATGAGAGAGCATTAGAGTTTATAAACTGCTGGCTTCTCCCACAGAGATAAGTTTTACTCCAACACAGACACAGATTCAGTAGATAAAATGGGTGTCTCTTACATAACAGAGAGGGCTGGCACATGTGAGGCTCTGGGTTTCTTCTGCTCTGTGATTAAAAAAGAAAAATTCCTGTCTCATAAATTATGTCCCATGGTCCCAGACAAAAGAATTAGTTCTGTTTATCATGTTTCTTAAATAGTAAATACTTAAGAAATTGAAGTATTTTTCTTTCAGGGGATCAAATCGTCATTATTCCTGTTTTAGTCGTTTTCTATATGCAGTTACTTAAAAACTGAAGTCTGGAAAAACATCTGTGTCTGGCCAGTATTTATGATCTTGGTAATATGGAAACCAGTCTAAAGGAGCTTATGTAGCAAATTAACCTTTTCTTTTTTTTTTTTGTTTTTTTGTTTGTTTGTTTGTTTGTTTGTTTGTTTTGTTTTGTTTTTGTTTTTTGAGGCAGGGTTTCTCTGTATAGCCTTGTCTGTCCAGGACTCACTTTGTCGGCCAGGTTTGCCTCGAACTCACAGTGATCCTGTGTGCCTTTGCCTCCCCAGTGTTGGGATTAAAGGAGTGCGCCACCACGCCCAGTACAAATTAATCTTTAATAAATTTAAATGCTACATGTAAAGATTACAGAGAACTAGACCCTTTGTTTAGAAGTCTTGTTTTTCTTTCCCTTCCACTTCCCCTCCTTTCCTCATTATCTTTCTACATTTCCTGCAGTATTGGGGCTTGAACTCAAGAGTTGATATATTTTAGACAAGCAGTCTACCACTGAGCCATACAGCCCAGCAGCATGGCTGTTCTGGCAAGGGATCACATCCAAAGACCTAGGACTGTGTGATCCAGCTGGAATACACACCTCTAATCCCTCTGGCTGGAATATAGACACACCCTTAGTCCTAAGCAATCTCTAATTGAGGGACTGACAAAGTGACGGATTGGAGAAATGTTTCACAGAATGAGTCAGAGATAGGATATTCCCAATGAGGGGGGCACTGCTTACGAGCAGCACGTAGAGTGTGTTAGACAGTACTGTACAGAGGAGGAGAGTACAGTGCAGGAATACAATAGAGCAATTCACAGACTTTGAGAGAAGCCAATTTAAATCAGTCAGCTTGGAGAGGAGTTCGAGCCAGAACAACTGAGTTGAACCAGCCATGGAGCGAGTTCAGAAAGAGAGGGTGAGTCTTAAAGGCTGACAACATTCTAGGCCCAGGTTAGCAGAGAGAGGCTGGAAGCTGAAGCCTTCAAGGTCTGGGCTTGCAGAAGATGAGGTTATATAGGGGCTAGACGCTTCCAGGCCTAGGCCTAGGGAGATTTAGATAGCAATGCTCTGGGCTCAGCCCAAGCCGTGGATTAGTAAAGCTCGGGTATGGCTCTCAGCTCATTCCTCACATCTGAGAAAATTAAAAACAACATTTACACTGTAGACTATATATTTTTTAAGTTGAATTGGTTATAGCTTTTATTCTGCTTTCGTTTTTAGAAAAGGTATAGCTTGGCAGTGGGGCCTCCCAAGAAAGACCCAAAAGTTAAAGGTGTCCAGTCGGCAGCCGTGAAAGCATTCCTCAGGAGGAAAGAAGAGGAGCTTAGACAAAAAGGTATGTGTTTGTACTTTTGTCAGTCTCAGTTCCTGCTGCCAAACCAGTGTGTGGTTGTAAAAACATCCTAACAGCTTAGCAATTTGGGGGTGATGTATACATGTCTCTGGGTTAACTTTATGGAAATATACACATACGCATGTGTGCATGTGCGTTCATAGGTTGTTTGGTTGTATAGTTTTATCTAACCTCATCCTACCCACCACCCCCCACCCCAAGGCTTTTGATAATCACTTGTCCTCTCAAGTATTCAGCAAGCTGAGGCAACATCATTCCTTGAGCTCAGGAGCTTCAGAGCAGTAGGGACAATACAGTAAGGCCTCATCTCTTGAGGAAGGTGGGGAGGTGAGAAGGCATGGCATAGCAGCCGCTCGCCTGGCCGGAGCGCGTCTCCACTCTTTCCCCCAGCTCTGGCATTGCTGTAGGTGTCCACTGACGCACTTAACAACTTCGGTGGGTGTCCCGTTGGCTTGCTGCATTTCTGAGCCGTTTTGTACATTTAAAGCAAAACCAAGTCCCTGACCTGCTTAGTCATAAAGAAAAGCTCATCTGTGACCCACTTGTGTAGAAATTACTCAGTTTTGTTAGGTGACTTCCTCATTTGATTTCTAGAGATCTGGAAGCTGTAATTCCACAGTGTCTGTGCTTTGTGGACTGGTATCGCATGAGCAGCTGCTGTCTTGAATCTGTTGAAATAATGTGCTTTTGTTTTATTCCTTTCAGCCTTGGAAGAGAAAAAGAGGAAAGAAGAACTAGTGAAAAAGCGAATTGAGCTCAAACATGACAAAAAAGCAAGAGCTATGGCCAAGAGGACAAAGGACAATTTCCATGGTTACGATGGGATTCCTATTGAGGAAAAGTCAAAGAAGAGGCAGGCAGTGGAAAGCCACCTGAACCAGGGAACTGACCAGGACTGTGACATAGAGGAGGAAGAGTTCCTGGACTACGGCGAAGCAGAGTTGGAACAGGACTATGAGGAGGAGCAAGAGCCTCCCAAAGTAGAAAGCAAACCAAAGGCCCCCCTTAAAAGTGCCCCACCACCCATGAACTTCACGGACCTGCTGAGGCTCGCGGAGAAGAAGCAGTTTGAACCAGTGGAGATCAAGGCGGTGAGGAAAGCAGAAGATAGGCCTATGACTGCAGAGGAACTTAGGGAACGGGAGTTTCTTGAACGAAAGCATAGGAAAAAGAAGCCTGAAACCGATGCCAAACTACCTCCACCTGTGTCCAAAAGGGCACCATCTCAGAAGGACATCATGGGCACAAAGCCCAGCAGAGGTGCTGGAGACAGGCAGCTTTCTTCCAAAGGATTGCCCTCTCCTCATGCTGAGAAGAAAGTCAGGCCCAGCACAGCCAATGAGAAACAAGCAGCGTTGTCTTCATCCAGATCCACGCCAGGAGAGAGGACCAAGGCTGGGTCTGCCAGTAGCTCCCAACCCTCGCTTCGGGAGGGCCACAACAGACCTGTCTTCAATGGGGCTGGAAAGCCCCGCCCCAGCACCTGTTCACCAAGTGTCCCAAAGACTTCTGCTACTGGGACTCAGAAATCTGCTTCTGAGCACAAAGCCAAAAAATCTCTTCCTTCTCATTCCAGCCATTCTAAGCCTGGGCCCACAGGTCTCTCCCACAACAAAGCAAATATTCCAGGTGTCCGACAGCCAGGCAGCAACGTTGGCTCAGCTCCTGGGCGACCTAGCCCAGGGGCAGCTCAACCCTCAGTTAGTTCTAGCCCTGTGCCCAGGCGCCAGAATGGCAGCTCCAGCTCAGGGCCTGAGCAGTCTTTCGGTGGGAACAGAAAGCTGGCCAGCAATTCACACGCCTCCGGGCGAACAGTCAATGGCACAAGTGGCCCTGGACGGCCTGCAAGCAGCTCAAGTGGCCCTGGACGACCAGTCACTGGGTCTACTGGTTCTGGGAGACCTATGGGCAGTGCTGGAGGCTCTGGACGGCCTGTAAGCAGCCCGCACGACCTTCGACAACCAATGAAAAGCCTAGGCTCCTCTGGGCGGTCAGTCAGTGGCCCTGGGAGAGCCATAAGTGGCTCCGGTCCAGCTGGGCGAACTGTCAGTTCAGGTCCAGGAAGACCCATGAGCAACTTAGGACCTGGACGACCAGTTAGTAGCCCAGGCCTCCCCACAAAGCCCAAGTGCACTGTTGTTTCAGAAACGATTTCTTCGAAGAATATTATTAGTCGGTCAAGCAATGGACAGATAAATGGAATGAAGCCTCCTCTGCCTGGCTACAGAAATGTCCAAGGTAAAACTGAGCCTCATTCTTATTTATTTTTTGTTTTGTTTGTTTTTTTTTTTTTTTTGAGACAGGGTTTCTCTGTGTAACAGCTCTGGCTGTCCTGAAACTCAGCTCTGTAGTCCAGGCTGGCCTCGAACTCACTAAGATCCACCTGCCTCTGCCTCCCAAGTGCTGGGATTAAAGGCGTGCACCTCTGCTCCCTGGCTAACTGAGCCTCATTCTGAAGAGTATATTTATCACTAGGCTATTGGAAAAAGCACCTAGCTTTCTGTAACCAGAAACCCCATGACCACTTCACACCCTTGTAATGCCCAATTGCTGAGAATAGGAAAGAGGCTGGTCAGCATCTGCTGCTCACACCCCCACCCCCACCTTGTTCTCTCACGTGCAGTAAACTTGGCTTTGTGGTTTGTGAGAGAAGGCTTATGGGTCCATGGGTAGAGTGATGGTTTACATGAAGGCTAAGACTTAAAGATGAGAGGGCAATTATGAGCCTCCAGCCTTTGCTGCAGTGTTAGTCAGCATATGTTTGTCAAACACCTGTCCTGTACCAGCAGCTGCTTTAGACTGTTCTGAAGAGACTTGTCATTGGTGCTTTAGGAATGTGCCATCTCAAAGTCCTGGAGGGCCAGGCCAGCTGCTTCCTGTAGATCCCGCACACTGCATGGGTACTTGTTAAAGCCCTTGTTAGCATCCAGGGAAAGTACAAAGAGAAACCAATGGCAAAATCCCTTGCTTTACATTTCACAGGCTAGAAAGTGGCTCTCACTGGTCTGTTGAGTTCCTGTCTTTTGCAAAAATTGTCCTGCTTTTGGTTTGTTTGTTGTTTTGGGTTTGTTTTTGGTGGGGGGAAGGAGGTTTAGGGTTTGTTTTGTTTAGACAAGATAGCCATGTTGACCTGGAGCTTGCTGTGTAGCTGAAGGTGACCTCTGATGTCCCATCCCCTGCCTCTACCTCCCGAGTGCCGGATTACATGTATGCAGCAGCCCCACTGCTCTGCTGCAGTGCTGGGATCCAAGCCCAGGGCTTCACATGTCCTGGCAAGCTTTCTGCTGAGCTACATCCCCACGTCATTTTTTTTGTTTTTCAATTTTTATCAGTCACTAGGCAAAAATAGGGTAATAAATGAATGTTTCATGCTGTCATGCTTTTAACAATCTTTGAACAATTATAAGTCTGAAAATGTGTTATACTTGGGATTATTTTCTTTACTAAGTTATGGTCTTGCTATGTTGCCCAGGGCTTCTTCAAACTGCTGGCTCAAGCTTTCAAGCCCAAATAGCAGAAGCTATAGGCATGTTAGGGCTTTGAATTTAAGTGAAATGACAGGAAAAAAATAGGGAACTACCTTTGATGTGTTTATTTGGTAGAATTAAATACTAATGATTCTTTGCCAGTTTGTAACTTGACTCAGTTTCAGACATTTTACTGACCTTTTTTCTTTTTTGGGGGGGGATAAGGGGGCAGGGAGGCAGGGACAGGGTTTCTCTGTGTAGCCTTGGCTGTCCTGGACTTGCTTTGTAGACCAGGCTGGTCTCAAACTCACAGTGATCCACCTGCCTCTGCCTCCCAAGTACTGGGATTAAAGGCATGCGCCACCACGCCCAGATTAAGGCTGCCATCTTATTGTCAGTTTCTCTGAATCCCAGGTGACGTAGTCACCTGTAGGAAGTATTTCGCCATACGGTATTCTTAAAAGTCATGGCTTTTGTTCTTAGGTCCTCAAAGGCCCTTCCCTACTGGCTATAAAAGGCATCGAGAATATGAAGATGATGATGATGATGAATATGACCCGGAAATGGATGATTTCATTGAAGATGAAGGAGAGCCTCAGGAAGAAATATCCAAGCACATTCGAGAAATCTTTGGCTATGACCGAAAAAAGTAAGTTGAAGATTTACCTAAATATAAATGTAGAAACATTAACAGTAAAGTCATTGAATGCTTACTTAGAAACCTTTGGGGTGGGCAGAGGCAGAGGAGGGGTTCTAAAAAGACTTAGTCGTAGAGCATGTGCTGACTAGTTTTTAATGTCAGCTCGCCAAAGGAAGAGAGAACTTGACACAGGAGCTTGAACTGAGAACACGCCCCTCACAAGTTGGCCTTTAGACAAGCCTGTGGTGCATTTTCTTGATTGCCAGTTGATTTGGGAGGGCCTCAGCTCACTGTGGGCAGTGTCGCCCAAAGGCTGGTGCTCCCAGTTCCTCTAAGAAGGCAGATCGAGCTAAGTGGTGGTGGCACACGCCTCTAATCCCAGCACTTGGGAGGCAGAGACAGAGGCAGATGGATCTCTGTGGGTTCCAGGACAGCCTGGTCTACAGAGTGAGTTCCAGGCTAGCCAAGGCTGCACAGAGAAAATCTATCTGGAAAAGCTAAAAAAAAAAAGAAAGGAGGAGGGGGCTTGGAGAGATGGCTCAGAGGTTAAAAGCACTGGCTCTTCTTCCAAAGGTCCTGAGTTCAATTCTCAGCAACCACATGGTGGCTCACAACCATCTATAATGAGATCTGTGCCCTCTTCTGGTGTGCAGGCAAAATATTGTATCCATAATAAATAAATAAAATCTTTTTTAAGAAGGCTCTATGATAAAATAAACTCTTTCCTCCTGGGGTTAGTTTTGGTCACAGCAGTAGAAATCTTAACTAAGATAGGGCACTTGATAATTTTTAATGAATTCAGAGTAGTTTATGATGTTATTTGTATGTAGTATCTTTATTTAACAGATAGGAAGTGAAGCAGGTTCACGTAGAAATAGATAGGCTTTGAAGTCAGAAAGTCATTCACGAGCCATAGTAAATAAGTCATTCTGATCTGACACCTGCTTTTCTTTGGTGTGATGTTTTGCTACTAAAGAATGTGGCCCTGGCCGGTGTGGGGCCATCGCTGTCATTGATGTGCTTAGGAGCTTATTACAACTTCAGGCTCTGCGCCGGGCGGTGGTAGCACATGCCTTTAATCCCAGCACTTGGGAAGCAGAGGCGGGAGGATCACTGTGAGTTCGAGGCCAGCCTGATCTACAAAGCGAGTCTAGGACAGCCAAGGCTACACAGAGAAACCCTGTCTTAGAAAAAAACAAAACAAAACAAACAAACAGAAAAAACCCTGCAGGCTGTCAGGCCCCACTTTAGTCCTACTAAATGAAAATCTATTTTATAAAGTCCCCAGGTAAGGGTGTGTGTGTTTAAAAGTTTGTGAACCATTAAAGTTAAAAAAAAAAAAGAAAGAAAGAAAGAAAGAAAAAGACCAGGACTTGAAATGATGCTTCACCACATCCTAATGAAGTAAATATTTCAGACAACACTTTGGAAGACTCAAGTGAAGTTTTATGTGTGTAAGATGAGACCCATCACGTTTCCTATGACAATCTGATTGCTCATCTTTAGATCCCCTCTAGAAACTGGGCCATCAGAAAAGCATTAACAAGAGACAGAACATCCGGGACACTTAGCACAGTGGGAGGAGCAGCCAGGTGTTCTGAGCGCAGGGCAGGCTGAGAAGCAGCAGCGCTGTCTGTTAGCCTTGCGCCATGCCATTAACTTGCTGCCTCAGTTTTCTGTTGGGAAGCTCTTATCTCCCAGTGGTCATGAAGGTCTAATGAGATTAATATATATAAAATTTCAAGTTGTGCTTTCAGGATTATAGTTACTAATTGTATCTGATTGAGGAAGCCTTGTTGGGGTGGGTGCTTTTGCTCTACCTGGGTTCAGGAAGAGTTGCTTTGTGAGCACCTAAAGCTCGTTTAATGTCTTTACTACAAAACATCTTATACTCAGTGTCTGGCTTCCTCCCAAACAAGGCAGGAGCGATCCTAAAACTGAGTGCTTTAGTTTTAAGCATGTTTGGTTTTGGTTTTGTTCCCTTTTTTTTTTTTTTTTAAATGAGAAGATTTAGCTCTTTAAGAAAACTGTTGCTGTGTGTCACAATTGTTATTTAAAGAACCAAGTATGTAGCCGGGCTTGGTGGTGCACGCCTTTAATCCCAGTACTCGGGAGGCAGAGGCAGGCGGATCGCTGTGAGTTCGAGGCCAGCCTGGTCTACAAAGTGAGTCCAGGATGGCCAAGGCTACACAGAGAAACCCTGTCTCAAAAAACAACAAAAAAAAAGAACCGAGTATGTATTGCATGAAAACATGACCTTTTCCTTAGTTTAAATAAACTCCAAGGTAACTGAACCAAAAAAAAAGGGGGGGGAAACTGAATTTCTGTTTTTTTTTTTTTTTTTTTTTGCTTTCTTTCCAGATATAAAGATGAGAGTGACTATGCCTTACGTTACATGGAGAGCAGTTGGAAGGAGCAGCAGAAGGAAGAAGCCAAGAGGTGAGCATGGCACTTGGTACATTATGTCAAAATGTCCCAAAAGGCCTGCATGGGGCTGTGCGCTGCCTGGCTGAAAAAGCCTTATGCAGATCCCCTGCCTGGCTAAGGTTTTCCCATTTGTGAAATAAGAACACATTGCTTGACTTACTTAAGCACTGTAAGGATTGCAACACTCTGTATCCCAGGTGCTTATAGTGTCTCAGGTGAAATGTGCAGTAAGGTTAGAAGCCTTCCTGAGTCTGCCGTAGCTGTGTGTTGTGCACGCCTTTAATCCCAGCACTCAGGGGGCAAAGGCAAAAAATAAAAGATTCCCTCCATCTTGTTTGGCTGCGTGGTCATAAGCTCCTGAGCACTGCTTGGGTAGGGTATAAATGAATGCTTTGCATAGAGTACTAATAATGACAAGTCCCTATCCTAGAAGACTATTTTCACCTCAGTCCCAACACAAAACACGAAACAGCTCTCTTTTCTCTTGATCCCTCCTATAGATAAAATGTCAAAATAAGGATTGAGAGCAGAATAATCTGGACTACTACTAGGGATTGTGTACTTTGTGTGTGTACATGTGTAGGGCACTTCTCTTGTCTTTATGTGGGTGCCAAGGAGCACACGCAGATCACAAGCATTCTCTTTTAAGTGTTTTGAGAAGGATAGAAGGACGGCTCTGGTTAAGGACGACAACTGTTCTTGTGGAGGTCCAGTTCGGTTCCCAACACCCATACCAGTGGCCCAGAACTACCTTTAACGCCACAGAATCTGCCCTCTTTTGGCCTAGACAGGCACCTACACTGACACGCACATATGGACACAGTTTTGAAACAGGGTTTCTCTATGTCGCCCTGGCTGTCCTAGAACTCGGTATATAGAGGAGTCTGGCCTCACGCTCACAGGGACCAGTCTCCCAACTGCTGGGATTAAAGCGGTACGCCACCATGCATGGCCTCACAATTTTTTTGTTTTGCTTTGTTTTTCGAGACAGGGTTTCTCTTGTAGTCTTGGCTGTCCTGGACTCGCTTTCTAGACCAGGCTGTCCTCGAACTCAGAGATCTGCCTGCCTCTGCCTTCCAAGTGCTGGGATTAAAGGCGTGCACCACCACACCTTGCTACAATTTTTTAAAAAATTAATATTTGATTACTTTAAATGTGTATATTGAGTTTTGTCATTCTTGCTGTGAAACCTTCACATTTTTGTCTAGGGTCCTGTTTTAAACTGTGTATATGAATTGAGTATGCATATGTCTCTATGAGTGCGTATGTATGTGTCCCTGTGTGTAAATGTGGATGTATATGTCCCTGTTACATTAATTTGTATCTGTTCGGCTTACAAAGCCAATAACTGACACAGAGTCTGAAATGTACTTTAAAGCTGTTAGCACTATGCACTGGCAAAATCTAAACGGATACAAATCTTCTCGTAAACTAAACAGACTACTGTAAACCTCATAATATGAATATATCCCAAGCACTTGCCACTGTGATCCTTGGGCCGTTTCTCTCCCCCATTTGTCGTCCTCCACTGTCAGCCATCTTCCCCTCTCCAGGAAGTCTGCCTTCCACTTCCTGTCCTTCTGCCCAGCTGAATGGCTAAACAGTGCTTTATTGACATTTGTTATATCCTCTCAAGACATTCCTTCACAGTCCCTCTGTATGAGTGTGTATATGTCCCTCTGTATGAGTGTGTGTTATGTCCCTGTGCATGGATGTGTATGTCCCTGTGCATGAGCACACTCATCAGCACAGTCCTCATGGAAGTCCCAGTTGAGATGCCAGTCTTGCTTTTTAAAAAGTTGTAATTTCATGCATATTAACAAATATCCTTTAAACAATTTCTCCATAGTTTAAGACTAGGTATGCAGGAGGACTTAGAGGAAATGAGGCGAGAAGAGGAAGAAATGAAGCGTCGAAAGGCCAAGAAGCTAAAGCGACATTAGCTGCTGCTGTTGAGTTTCTGAATTCTGGGACACTGCTGCAAGGATTTCCTGCCTTCAGACGGAACAAGCCCCTATCAGTTTAGATTCCCATGTGACCGCTGGAGGAAGGACTGCATACTGTCATTTGCAGGCTGCTGTTTTGAGTCAGAGTGGACTCTGTCATGCAATGCTACAATGCTGGCCGCGTGCTCTGTGCAGGGTCACCCTCCACAGGCGCTGGCCGTGAACCTGATGAGCTGTGCACGCTGACGTGGGAACACCTGCAGCCAGCTGCTCTTTACTGCTCTTCTGCTACTGTAAAAGGGGAGATTGGTGTGTGAGTAGGCACTACTCAGATCCCAGTCAGACTAGTCTTTCTGAAGGGCCTGGCCCTTCTGTGAGTGCTGCCAGCAATAAAGTGACCTGTCTCAGTCTATGTTTGAAGTGAAAACCCAGGAAAGAGTAAGCTTTATACATGGAGCTCATCCTTACGACTTTGACTTACAAAATAGAATGAAATATATTGTATTCAACATTATCTGTGAATTGGATGCTAAGCATTCCTAATTTATATTAGATAATAAAATTTTTTAAAGTTCAAATACAAATTTTGCCAGAACAAGAATATTCTTTTCCAGGATGCCGTTCAGGCCTCCTGTCACATTGACTTAGTGGGAAATAGGTCAGGGCCTTACTGTTATGTTGATTGGGTTTCTTTGTTTAATTTCTTTTTATATTAAAGAAAGATGGTTATTCAGATATTAGATTTGAAAGAGTAATAGTTTAAAAATCAACAAGTAAAGTGTGTTGTGGCCCCCTCTCCTTTTTTCTCCCCATTAAAAAGCTATTTGGGACCCCAAAGTGCCCCTGTACCTCTTAATGTTAATTAACATTGCATTTTTAGCTTAAATTCCTTAGAAAATGTTAATGACCAAAAAACCAAAAACTAAATATTTAGTGTATCAGGAGTATCACCTTCTCCTTTGTCCATATTGCACTTTTGTTTCAAACTATGCACTGTGACTGAGCTGAGAAACCTTAAGTTCTCTCCTGCTTCTAGTCAGACCTACAGACCTTACGTCACTTCAGCCTAGAGTCCATCCAGGCTGATCTGTGGTCTGGCTGGAAGGAAGCCATGTCCAAGGACAGCCAGCAACAAAAAAATGAAATAGGACGCTGGAGACTCAAGTGTGGAGGGTTGGGAGTGGCCAGAATTCGGTTTGTGGGACAATTCCACAATGAGTCTGGCTGTCTTAAGCTGTTAAGCCATGAGGGGTAGGGAGCTGGGAGAGGCTGTCCTACAAAAAAAAAAAAAGAAGAAGAAAGAAAGAAAGAAAGAAAAAGAAAGCCTCTTACTTTTCAACAGGTCCAGACTTTATTTGTATTTTGTCCATGGTATTCATTCTTTAAGCTTGAATATTATGAGTGATCATTTTTAGCCTTCCTTTGTGGGACCACTTGACCCAGACATTAAAACTAACTCAGTTTGAATTGAATTTCAAACTTTGAAAGTGCAAGGATTTAATGTTAGAGGCTTTAGAACTCTCACACTCCACGTAGACCTTTATGGACTAGTAGCAGAGAGCCTACTAACTTCCCGTCCCCGGTCCCATCCGTTATTTAAAGGGAGTAAGCTTTCCACTTGGTGAAGTAGGTTGGGAACATTATTGCATCCCTTGTGTCTCCCCCTCCTTCTGGATTGTTCTAGGGTGACCTTTTTCTCAGTAGTCACACTCAGGAATCTGTCATTGCAGCCCAGGTTTGTGGTGGCTGAAAGTTTACTGTACCCAGTGACAGGGTGCAGCTGTCTGCACAAAAAGGAGCCATTGTGCTAGATGAATGTTTCAGAACTTGGTAAGTCAGGCTGGAACGTTTGCCGTAGCTGAGTGCGTTCTGTAATCAACTTCTATACAAGTGTGCTTGTGTGGCTCACTGAGAAAACACAGGAAAGAATGACTGTAAGTCCAAATCATGTCTTCCATTTTGCTCTTCTGTATTCCCTGACCACCTTAAAAAAAAAAAAAAAGCCTTTGAAGAAAAGAGGGGCAGGCTATTATTTCTTTCAAGGTTTACAAATTAAGTGCTTGATTTTTAATGTGTTCTCTTTGCTGTTTTGAGTTTGGGATTTTGATTCAATATTTGAAGATGTGCCTTTTATCGGGTAATGTTAATTCTGGAATGTAGTGATGTTTCACAATTGTGATGGTACATGATGGTGGGTGTGGCGTCCTCTAACAAAGATGTGACAAGAAAGTAGTTTTCATAAAACTCAAGGCTCTGATTGCACAGTCCCGCTTGCTAAAGCAAAGGACACCTCTTCTTCTAAAGCGACTTCAGAACTGGCCTTTGTATCTTCCCTAAGTGATGTATGCAGTCACATCCATTTGGAGGCAGGGTACCACATGTCCTGGGCAGCCAGCCCTACGTGTGTGCCATGAGAAAGTTCAAAGACTGTAACCAAGTCTACGGGAACTCAAAATTTCATTTTTGTAATGGTAAGCCCCAAGATTTTCTCCAAGAAATAAATTATTTTGTATTTTATAATGTAAAGCAGCTAGTAGTACATTTCTGAGCTATAGCAGGAGACCAAAACATTTTTGGAAAGAGAGTAACTATATCGAGAGAGACTGGTGGTTTTATTTTCAGTGTGCTGATTAGACTATTTATTTTGTGAGTGGGTGTGATATGCCTATTCAGGTGTTTAGTGTATGATTTAAGAGTGGAATATAGATTTATTTGGAGTTATTAAATCCATAATGTCTTTTACATAATAGACAAATCAAATGTAAAAGCAACTTCAACATAGCTTAGCTTGTTTTCTGGTGCTGTTGATCTGCAGAAGAATATACTTTTGCACATACAGGTGAATGTTTTGCAATTTATGTATACAAGAAATTGTAGGCATTAAAATATTTTATTGATATTTTTACTGGTTTTCATTTATTGATCAAAAGTTGAAGCTATTCCTTATCACCTGGGACCCAGTCCTAGCTGAACACCTCTGTAGGCTTGTTAGGGCCTGAGGTCAGGCATGCGCCTTGCATGCACCTGCTCCTTGCCCCTTATATACTTGTAACTGGTCAGCCTTCCACTGACTTCTCTTCCACCACCACCTAGAGTGCCATTGTATTCTCAGACACCAAGTTTTAAAAAAAAAACAAAAAACACTAAACTAAAAGCAAGGGCTGGAGAGTTAGCTCAGCGGTTAAGAGCACTTGTTATGCTTGCAAAGGACTCAGATTCAATACCCAGCACCCTCTTGGTGGCTCGCAACCATCCATAACGCCAGTCCCAGGGGGCCCTGACACCCTCTTCTAATCTCCACAAGTACCAGGCGTGCAAGCAAAACAGTCAAAACATAAACATATGAAAGAAAAAAAGAAAAAGTGGTTAGAGCAATGAAATCTAGCTTTGTGACTCAGGGTTTTGAAGGCTTATTCAAATGGAAGAGAAACAGCAGAGCCGGTATATAATCTCTTGTCAGATATCATTTTAAATCTCTAACAGGAGTTTGAGGAGCAGAAGTGGCTCAGTGGTTAAAGTGTGCTCTCTATACAACCATGAGAATAGCGTGTAAGCCCCTGCACCCACTTGTAAGCCCAGCTCCAAGAGTGGCTGGACAGGACCACCAGCACTTGCTGGGTTCTAGCCTATCCTGGAAAACAAAAGGCTCCAGGTCAGGAACACACTCGGCCTGGAAGGAACAGGCAGAGAGAGAGAGAGAGGACACCCTATGCCTTCCAACCTCTGTGCACTCACTGACACATGAGTACATGGACAGATGGGTGGGTGACACTGAAAAGATGAGCCCTTAGGGATGTACCTGAGGCTGGTGGACACACCCATGGAACAGAGAACACAGATGACTAGACCCACTACAGTGTGCTGGGTCTAGGTCATGTGAGAAACACAAGAGATGCTAACAGTGTCCAGATCGCCAAATTCCTAAGAATTGCATGTGTGCATTTTGTATTCATGGTCCTTCCCGTAGGAAGGGTGATCTTGGGGGCTGGGGAGACGGACTGAGTGTAAAGTGTTTCCACAAGCAGGAGTCTCAGAGCTGCAGCACCCACCTAAGAGGGAGGCACGGTAGCATATATCTCCAGCGCTTGTGCCTCCCTGGCCACCCAGTCTAATCAAGATGGCAAGTCTCAGGTTCAGTGGGAAACGGTCTCAGCTCTCTTGGTGCAAAACCTTTTAACAAACAGCAAATAACAGTGTTTTCAGTGTAAACTGCAGGGCTGCTTTGCAGGCCAGGTTTGTTCTCTTGAACAGTAGAACCATCAATCACTGAAATATCTTTCTTCCCTCCTCCCAGTCCCCCCCAACCCCACCTCCCACACACATCTCAATTTTCGACTCCTGTGCTTGGATCTTACAGTTTAGGGTCCCATTCCTGGGCTCAAATTCACTGCATCATATTGAGAGTTAAGTTGTTTTTCTTTTTGCTTTTTTAAATTAATTTATTCGGATTATATCTCAATTGTTATCCTATCACTTGCATCCTCCCGTTCCTCCCTCCCTCCCTCCCGCTTTCACCTTATTCCCATCCCCTTAGGTCTAAGACTGAGGGGGACTCCTCCCCCACTATGTGGTCATAGGCTATCAAGTCTCATCTCGGTAGCCTGCTTATTCTTTCTCTGAGTGCCACCAGGCCTCCCAAGGGGAGGTGGTCAAATACGGGGCACCAGAGTTCATGTCAGAGTCATTCCTGCTCTCCACATAACTGTGGAGAATGTCCTGTCCGTTGGCTAGATCAGAGTAAGGGTTTGATGTTTACTATTTGTATTGTCCTTGGTTAGTGCAGTAGTTTGAGCAGACCCACCTGGGCCGCGATCCACCCGTGACGATGTAAGTTCTGTTTCTAAATTATGTTACCTTTTAAAGGATCATCAGAGGTCTAGAGAGAGGGCTCAGGTTAAGCATGAACTACCCCAGAGCTCTTGCAGAGGACCTGAGTTCCATTCCCTGCACCCACATTGGGCAACTCACAACTACCTGTAACAAACTCCAGGGGGATCAGAGGCCTCTGGCCTCCAATACACCCTTAAACCCAGTCCTCCAGAGGCAGAGGCAGGCAAATCTCTGAGTTCAGGATCAGCCTAGTCTACAGAGTTAGTTCCAGGATAATCAGAGAAACCCTGTCTTGGAAAACAAATACATTGAATAAATAATAAAAGTAAATCTTTTAAAGGGATCTTTAGGCAACGTCTGCTTTTTGGGTGAGGGAGCTATTTAGGCAGCAACCTCAGTCTTGTCTGACTGTTGCCTTAGCACATGAGGCATGGTGTTCCTGGAGGAAGCCTGCATCTAAATCTCTACTGTGCTGGCAAGACACCTGAGCCCCTTAGCTTCTCTTTAGTCACTTTGTAAAATGAGGCCAGCACCCAGCTTCAGCAGGTTTGGGTGGGGATTAAAATTTCTCTTTATCAATACTTGGGAGGCAGAGGCAGGTGGATCTCTGTGAGTTCAAGGAGCGCCTGGCTGTCTTTAACATCTCTCCCAATACTGAAATAAGTCATCCACACACAACTCCCCATCCCACATGGGGTAGTTTTTACTTTTGGACCCTGGACTTGGGGTATGTTACTTAGGAAGTGGGTTTAAAAATCATTACGTACAAGCCGGGCGTGGTGGCGCACGCCTTTAATCCCAGCACTTGGGAGGCAGAGGCAGGCGGATCGCTGTGAGTTCGAGGCCAGCCTGGTCTACAAAGTGAGTCCAGGATGGCCAAGGCTACACAGAGAGACCTTGTCTCGAAAAACCAAAAAAAAAAAAAAATCATTACGTACAATTACATAACAGGGGACAATTTAAACTAGGTGTCTTAGCCTTCGATCCCAGGCATAAAGAGGCTTTGACAAGTGGGACCTGGTCATCACTTACTCCTACCGACTCACCCTCCGTCCCCGTTTAGGAGAATGTCTTTGTTCATCTTAAAAAGTGTGGTAAACTACACAGAATATCACAAAATAATGTGCGATTACTTTATGTGAAACCTACAACAGGAACTGTGCGGTTTGGTGATCTTCACAGCTGCATGACTTCCCCAGGGTCATCTTTGCTTACTTCCAGAGGCGTCTGAGGGGAAGAAAAGCAAGTGTACGTCAGGAGGCTGTAGCATCGCCAAACTTAAAGAGGGGACTGCCTGAGCCTTTCACCCAAAACCTTTCATGCCGGCCGCCAGGAAGTGCTCGGCACTGTTAAGAACTGACATTTCAGAGATGCCTGCCACCAGAACCCCACTTTGGCTTGGTGTGCAGAAGTGGGCTGATCTAGGAAATAATGTTGAAGGCTAAATGTTTTAAAACACCCTGCCAGCACTACAGAGATTAGCTTTGGCCCTGGGCCAGAAAGACTTTTCACTTCCGTTCTTTAATAAGTCGTGGAAGAAAGCACCTAAGCCAGGCGTGGTGGTGCACACCTTTAAGCCCTGCACTCAGGAGGCAGAGGCAGGTGGATCGCTGTGAGTTAGAGGCTAGCCTGGTCTACAAAGCGAGTCCAGGACAGCCAAGGCTACACAGACAAACCCTGTCTTGAAAAACCAAACAAAGAAGGCATCTAAGAAGCTGGCGGTGTAGCTCAGATGGTACATGCCTCACATGCGGGAGGCCCTAAGCCTCATGCCAGCGCCACATGAATTCCGCAGTCAGGAGGACCAAGGCAGCCTTGGCTCCACTGCTAGCTTGAGACCAGCCTAGGCTGTGTGAGGCAACTGGTCCTTAAAAGTACATGAAAGAAGCCTGGGGCTCTCCCAGTTCTAAGTAGAGAAGCTAACAGTAGACGCAGGTGAGGTTCAGGAGCTTTTACTCAAGTACTGAAGGGAGTCTGTTTCTAAAGCCACCAGGGTTAGATTTGCATGCCTCCTGTGTTAATGCCAGGGACTCTCTAGTAGTAAAGATGTCAAAGGGGCTGAGGAAGTGGCTCAGAGGTTAAGAACACTGACTGCTCTTGCGGAGGTCCTGAGTTCAATTCCCAGCAACCACACGGTGGCTCACAACCATCTATAATGTGATCTGGTGCCCTCTTCTGGTGTCCAGGTGTATGTGCAAGCAGAGCGCTGTATACATAAAATAAATAATATTTTTTTTTTAAAGGCCGGGCGGCTGGGCGTGGTGGCGCACGCCTTTAATCCCAGCACTCGGGAGGCAGAGGCAGGCGGATCACTGTGAGTTCGAGGCCAGCCTGGTCTACAAAGTGAGTCCAGGATGGCCAAGGCTACACAGAGAAACCCTGTCTCGAAAAACCAAAAATAAAAGGCCGGGCGGTGGTGGCATACACGCCTTTAATCCCAGCACTCGAGAGGCAGAGGCAGGCGGATTGCTGTGCGTTCGAGGCCAGCCTGGTATACAAAAGCAAGTCCAGGACAGTCATGGCTACACAGAGAAACCCTGTCTCGAAAAACTAGAAGAAGAAAAAAAAAAAAAGAAGTCAAAAGTACACTTACCCCTCCTGGGGGATATTTATATCCCTTCCACATTGTCCCTGCAATGAGAACCATCCATAAGACAACTATCATCGTTAGCCCTCTTGGCTGCTGGTGGCGGGGTGGGTACCGGAAGGTCTGGTTCTGTTTGTGGAGTCCTAGGGATCTCTGGCTTCATTCCATCCCAGCATGGCAGTTCCTGAGAGGTGAGCCTTGCGATGTACGGTGTGTGGTCTAAACTAAAATGGCCATTTTGGGCGAGGCAAAGCTCAGACACCAATTGTGACATCACTCCCTGTGACACAACGGGGGGGGGGGGGGGCTCCTCAAAGGTGAGAGCAGCACTGGGTCGGGCCAGGACACTGGGAAGGTTCTCGGATGAAAGAAACCAGAAATGGGAGCTACTCCCATGCCTCCTCGCCTCGGTTTAGAATCGTAAAAAGCCATGATGTGATAAGATATGTGTTCGCTTAAACTAATCAAAGGCAGCAAAAGATCTCTGTGAAAAACAAATCAAAACCACCGGGGCGGGGCGGGGTGGAGGGGCTTAGCCAGCCACGTGGACAACAGCTTTAGCGTATTGTCTGTCTAGAGGTTAAGGTAAAGCTAACCAAGTGGCAAACCAGCCCTCATCCTGCCTCAACCAGCCTGAGCCTCCTAGTAAGCTCCCTGGGGACGGACGAGAAGATACCAGCTGCTTTAACGGTGCTCTTTCACAGCTGGGGAAATGGGCACAAAAATCACTTTTGTGGCTGAGGTCACACTTTCTGCGGCAGGGGCTGAACTAAGCCACTGTCACGTCTTCCATCACAGCCACACAGTGTGACTGCTCTGAACCACTAGAGTTGAAGGGAAACCAAAGGCCAGCTGTCGCTTCCTGTTCTTAGAACACCTGAGGCTGGGGCTACCCCTGCCTTCTCGGGTAGTTTCCCCTAAATCGGTCTGCTCTAGACTCAGCATATTAAGAATCAACTTCCTCTGACAATGGCACTGCTCTAAAATAAAAAATAAATAGGGATTCCTTCTTAATAAGAGACACTCAGAGGGTCTGACTTGCACCTTCCCCCACAACAATGAGGTGGTTGTGTGGTGTTATGTGTACCCGAGGCCACTGTCACCAGGAGACGTTCCCTGATTGGGTCTCATTCCACTTAGTTCAATACTGAGTTTGTAATTCTCAAGCTTTGCGTTAAACACCTTACACAGATTCCCAAACATGATATTCGCAAAAACAGTAAAAGACCGAAATTGTGCCAGTGAAGAAACTGACACGCAGCAGACTTGAACCTCTCAAGTTCACTCAGTAAGTGGCAAAGTTATGGCTTGATCTCAAGCATATGTTAACTACTTTCACAGTCCTTCAGAAGGGGCATTAGAAGTGCTCATCTTACTGGGCAGTGGTGGTGCATGCCTATTGGCTCTGTTTCTTAACAATTAAACTTTATTATACAACCCAACTAGCTTACACAAGAAGGAAAAAAGGTTAAAGGGACAAAAGAGTGAACCTTCCGGTATCCGTTCCACGGGACATGGCGGGGGGGTGGGGGGGGGAGATGTCTCTCTGGCCCGCGTGCTGGTCCAGCCTGCCCGCTGCTCCCCACGCACTCAAACCCGGGCTGAACCTGTTGTTCTCTCCTCCCCACCTGCCTGAGTCACATGGGAAGGGCGGTCTTCTTCTCCCGTTGAGGGTCAATTAGAAAAACAATAGCCCAGTTGGGGTTCCCAGGTCTGCTTCCTGAATTCCAGGCCCAGGATGGCTCCACTCAGTCTGTCACAAGGTATTCATGGGGTGCCCCAAGAGTAAAGCCCGCCAAGACTACTTTCACCTGTGACAAAGCTTAATGTTTCCCACACACGCCTTTAATCCCAACACTCAGGGAGGCAGAGGCAAGTGGATCACTGTGAGTTTGAGGCCAGCCTGGTCTACAGAGTGAGTTCTAAGACAGCTAAAGCGACAGACACACAGAGAAATCCTGTCTCAAAAAACCAAACAAGAAACCAAAAAAGTGTTGATCTTGAAATGATCCAGGAAAGAGAAAATGACCAACAACCTTGCCAACTAAGCCAACTAAAGGCATATGAGTCCTTTTATTAATGGCCAGACCAAGAGCGGGCTTGTGCCTCCAAAATGTCTCTTAGTGCACAAGCTCAGGTGTACAGTGTTTTTAACGACAAAAGCCACAATTACGCCAGTGAGGGCGGGTGGTCACATCAGTAAAGGATTTGGGGTGGCCTAGTAACTAACATCTGCTTTCTTGCAAAACTCAGCAGTGCTTTCTAGACACCGCATGACAATTATCTTTGATTTACCCTTCCTCTTGGTTATTTCAGTTGTATGTTTTAGCTCACTTGCCTAAACATCAATTATTTTGGTTTAATACGTCTGGACATGGTCAGGGTCACAGACAAAAAGTGCTGCCAAAGCAGGAGTGGCTGTTGGGGAGTCGGATAGAAGGCTGAGAAGTGTCGAAGCGGACACAAAATAAAGATGTGGCAAGTTGGCATTTCGCTCTGAGCCATGTATGGTGGCGGCACATGACCTTAACGCCAACACTCAGCTGGCAGAGGCGAGTGGGTCTCTGCGTTGGAGTACAAAGTGAGGCCTCATCTCAAAAGAGAAAAAGGCCGTATTTAGGAAGAAAAGGGAGGTGAGGGAGAAAAAGAGAGAGTAAAGAGGAGGGATAATACAATCAAGATGTTATATACGTGGGTATATAGACCCTTTAATTTTTATATACGTGTGTATGATAATCTATTGCATATGACCAACAAGCTAATACCGTATTTGTGAAAGAATGGGTTGGTGAGTAGACTGGTCCAGAAGGAACCCTGTGACCTCAGCCCGCCTTCCCCAGCGGTAAGCCCCCAGTCCTCTTCCCTAACGTGCACCTCAGGCCCATCCCCTTCCAGGTTTTGTCTATTTCCCAGAAGGGTAGCCGGGGGCCCCCACCCCCAACCCCCTCTGTGCACAGCGAGACCCAGCCCAACAGACCTGACCACTCTCACAGCAGCAGCTCCTCCTCCAAAGCTTGGGTCCTTCGTCGTGCCTTGCTCTCCCGAACAGGCAACCTCTCTTTCCACTTTAGCATTGGAGGCTGAGAGAGAAAAGTAGAGGTAGACATGGTCCCATCCATTGACGCCAGGGAAAGGCAGTGTTTCTGTGGGGTGACGGGGCTCAAAACACACCCCCAGCCCAACGTCTCTAATACAAACTCCTCGTCTACTTGGTGTGATACTCTGCAGTTAGGCACTGTGTCCATAACTGTAAAATGCGGTGAAAACTAAAACCCAAACAATCAAAACACCTACAAATACCATAAAGCCTGGATACAAGTGACGTTATCCCAGCAAAGGGAAGGAATAGTAAACCCTCCTAAGAAGGATGCTCCGAAGGGATGAGAATACCCTGTCTTCATTTATCACATCCTGACCCCCTCTCCCCCTCTCCCCAAAAATCCTTTTCCTGTTTGGTCAGAAACCCCAGACCCAGCTGGCATGCCAGGCTGGTGCCTACCATGGCCTCTGGAAATGTTCCCATGTAGGACGCAAGCCCAACAAAAAGGATCCAGCCCAGCACGATCATCACCAAAAGAAAAATAATTTTCTGAGCTACAATCACACGGCGAGAGACTGTTCGCCAAGATCTTGGCAAAGGAGCGAACTCATGAAACCTTCCGTTGACAGACGTGTCGCATGTTAGTTCCAAAGGATCCGAGACTCTCCAGTGAAGAAGCTGGAGTCTAGGAAGGCATTGTGACATCACTGGTCAGGTGACTTAGACTCAGCATGCCATAGATACTTCCACCGTAGGTTTTTTTGTATACATGACTGCACAGCACTGCCACAAGGTAGGCCCTATTATTGTAGCCCCAGGTCACTAGTGAGAAAAATGAAGGTTCCAAAAGTGCACTTGACTTACTCCAGGGAGCACCAGGGCATACTACTGATGTGACATGAGATTTGAAAAGATGTTGTCACGATGACAGCTGCCAATGAAGCCAACTGAGGTCTAGGAAAATAATACATGCGTTTTATTTTACTTTATTTTGAGACAGGGTCTTATATAGTCCAGGCTGGCCTCAAGCTTGCTTAGATAGCCAACACTGTCCTTAGACCCTATACTAGTTTTCCATTTTCCTTTACTATATCCCTACAAGACCTCTCCTCTTATCTGGAAGAAGAAGAAAGAAGGAGGAAGAGGAGGAGGAGGAGGAGAAGAAAGAGATGAGAAGAGAAAGAGAGAAAGAAGAGAGGAGGACTGCTTCCTCAAAGCACTTGTTACGTTCCTCAGTGCCCACGGTCAGCTCTTCACTGATCCTCTTTTCTAGGTTCTCAAAAGCCACTGGGATTCCTGGGCTTTTCTAAAAATGAAGAAAGAAGGAAGGAAAGGAGGAAGAGAGGGAGGAAGGAAGGAAAAAAAGAAAGGAAGGAAGGAAGCCTCCAGTTGCCACAATGGTTTGTTTCCCAACTGTCCTGTGGCCAAGTTCCTTTTATGATCAAACTTCCTGGATGAGTGGACTACACTCAAGTCTCTCCTTTTCAAACAAATCTTTTATTTTTTAAGATTGATTTATTTATTATATATACAGTGTTCTGACTGCATGTACGCCTGCATGCCAGAAGAGGGCACCAGATCTCATTATAGATGGCTGTGAGCCACCATGTGGTTGCTGGGAATTGAACTCAAGACCTTTGGAAGAACAGCTAGTGCTCTTAGCCTCTGAGCTATCTGTCCAGCCCTCTCCTTTTTATTTATTTATTTATTTATTTATTTTACCCTCTCCTTTTCAATCTACACCTTTTCCCATGTATTTCATTCTGATCTAGGCCCTAGCTTGGAACTTAGATGCTCACTCAGACATCACCAAAATATCTTTCTCTACCCCCATTTCTCTACCCCCCCTCTCAAATACAGCAACATATTTTGTTACCTTGACCTCCACATACTGTCTATGTGCACGGCATACACCCGCTACCAGCCTACACGCAAGCAACTCCATACATACAGAAGACTACAGAGGGTCTTCAGAGGGTCTTCTCCCTGTGTTGTTTTGCTAAAGATGACCACTTCACACATGACTGAGAAACATGGTTTCCCTCTGCAGCAATATATCAGAGTCATTAAAATGAATCTTACAGAATTATATGAGCTACCATTTAATCCTAGCGCTAGGGAGCTTAAGGCAGAAGGATTGCTGTGAGTTCAAGGCCAGCAGCTACTTAGTAAATTCCAACAAAATTTGCACTCTTTTTCTTTTATTTTTAATAGACAAGCTATGTAATCCTGGCTACCCTGAAACTAACAGTGATCCGTCTGCCTCTGCCCTCTGAGTGCTGGGATCAAAGGTGTGCCTCACTAAAATTTTCTTTTCTTTTTCCCAAGACAGGTTTTCTCTGTACAGTGCTAGCTGTCCTGGACTTGCTTTGTAGGCCAGGCTGGCCTCGAACTCACAGAGATCCGCCTGCCTTTCCCTCCCTGAGTGTTGAGATTAAAGGCGTGCGCCACAGCGCCTGGCAATTATTTACTTCTTAATGATAAGTCTTACTGAAGTGTAATTTACGTCTGATAAAAATTTCTCATTTTTAGTGTAAGTTGCTGCTGCGTTTTGAAAAGTATGTCATCAGCCTTGTTCCTACCACCTCCATCAAAATGGAAAGGCTTCTGGCCACCTTCAGGGAGGATTGTATACTTCACCTCAGCTGCTGGGTTTCAGAGACCACTTTGTACACTTTTGCATCTTCTTTTTTAAATTTTTATATTTTTATATGTATGGGTGTTTCTCCTGTGTGTATCTCTGTACACCCACTTGAGTGCCTGGTGTCCACAGAGTCACAGACCGTTGTGACCACCATGTTGGTGCTAGGATTTGAACTATTATTTTATTCGTGTGCATGTTTTGCCTGTGTGTGTGTGTGTCTGCACCACATGCACGTGGAGCCTGTGGAAGCCAGATGAGTCCATCAGATCTGTGGAACTGGAGTTATAGACAGCCGTGAGATGCTGTGCTGTAAGAGCACCTTTTCTTCTCCTGATGGGACAGTCATCTCCATCTCACTGCCTCTGTCTGCTAACCTAGGCTTAGTCAGGGAAGCTTCCGGCCTCTGTACAATCTAACCGAGGCCTAGAATGGTCTGAGACTTACTGCTGAGTCAGCTCACCCCAGCACTTTCTGAACTCTGGCTAGCTGGTTCAACTTAGCTGTTCTGGCTCAAACACTCTCCAAGCTGACTGGTTCCATCTGGTGCCTCAGTTTCTGACAGAACTGCTCTGACTAACTCTAGAAGTCTGCTCTAACCTTCTGGATCCTTCTCATTTTCTTGCTTATTCTGTCTTCACCTGTGTCAAGCTTGTTCTCTTGAGGCAACCTGTCTCTCTAAAAGTCTCCTGGTGAAACTGCCTCCCCCATCTCTCCCTCTGCGCTGCTCTCCTAAATCCTCTTTTTCCTGTCTCTTCCGGTGAGAGCTGGGCCTATCCTATCCTGGCTCATTCTGTCAAATCTTTCTCTGATTCATCACTTTGTCTGCCACTCAAGTAGACATCCCTTTCAAACATAGGCTCTTTCTTGAACAAACTAACTTTACCTTCAGTGTTTGGGATTAAAGGTGTGTGTGTGTGTGTGTGTGTGTGTGTGTGTGTGTGTGTGTGTGTGTATTCCAGCTCGAGTAGCCACGTTGCTACTCGAAAATCCCTCTACACCACACGTGCATGATGGAGATCCACCTTCTTGTTTCTGAGACGATCTCTCATTGAGTTCCTGGAACTTGCTGGTTGGCCTAGACTGGCTAGTCATGAAGCTCCAAGGGCCTGCCTGCATCCTCCTACCCCAGCATTGGCATCACAAGAGCAGGTTGCCAAGCCTGGCTGCTTTAAGTGGGTTCTAGGGACCGAACTCAGGTCCTTGATGCTTGTGCAGCAAGCACTCAACTCACTGGACTCTCTCCAGCCTCCCATCTTCAGTAAGTACATTTACTTCTATAAAACAGGCCCTTTCCCTGCCCCCTCCCCCCCAAAACAGGGACTATGTATCTGTAGCTGGCTTGGAACTCACAGCAATCCAGGGGGGTGCCACTACATCTCTGGGATAGATTTTTTTTTTTTAAAGATTCATTTATTTATCATATATACACAGTGTTTTGCCTATATGTATACCAGAAGAGGGCACCAGATCTCATTATAGATGGTTGTGAGCCACCATGTGGTTGCTGGGAATTGAACTCAGGACCTTTGGAAGAGCAGCCAGTGCTCTTAACCTCTGAGCCATCTCTCCAGCCCCTGGGATAGATCTTAAAAAAGTAGAGTTATGGGATCAAGAGTATGTCAGGCTTCTGGGGCTGGAGAGATGGCTCAGCAGAGGACCAGGGTTTGGTTCCTAGTGTTCATATCCAATGGTTCATACATGCTTACAACTCCAATTCCAGGAGCTCTGATGCCCTCTGCCTTTCGAGGGCACTTGCCACACACATGGTACATATACACTCACACAGGCATATACACATGCATAAAAACGAATACATCTTTTTCTATTTTATTTGTATCTGTATCTGTATGGGTGTTTTGTCTGCATGCATGTCTGTACACCACTTTTGTTTTGTTTTTCGAGACAGGGTTTCTCTGTGTAGCCTTGGCTGTCCTGAACTCACTTTGAAGACCAGGCTGGCCTCAAACTCACTGTGATCCACCTGCCTCTGGCTCCCAAGTGCTGGTATTAAAGGTGTGCGCCACCTTGCCCTGCATGTACACCACTCTCATGCCTGGTGCCCACAGAGGCCAGAAGACGGCATTGGTTTCCCTGAAACTGGAATTAACAGACAGTTGTGAGACACCATGTAGGTGCTGGGAATTGAACCCAGGTCCCTTGGAAGAAGAGCCAGGGCTCTTAACCACTTAGCCATCTCTCCATCCCTAAATAAATAAATATTTTTAAAAAAAAATGTTCAATCACATTAAATCACTCTTCCTTTATATATGCACACAAATGCATATGTATATATCAAACTGCTTATCACAGAGCTAAGCTCAGTATCAACAGAGTTCTCCCTGTGGCTCAGAGCTGAGCCAGTTCATTCTTCTGGTGGACAGAAAGAATTCCACAGAACACTAACATCACACAAGGTTGCAATATTTGTGAGTCACCCCAACAGCCTGGTGTCTGAGGAGGCTAGAAGGGGGCATCGGATGCCCCGAAGCTGGAGTTACAAACAGTATTGAGCTGTTGTGTGGGTGCTGGGAATGGAACCTTGTTCCTCTGCGAAAGCAGCAACTGTTCTTAACAGCTAAGCCATCGCTTCACCCCACCTGCATTTCACATTTTAAAAATTAAATATTTAAAAAAAAAAAATTAAATTAAATATTTGTGTGCCTGTGCACATGAGTGCAGGTGCCTTACAAGTCCAGAGATGTCCTACACTCCTAGAGCCAGAGTAACAATTGACATAACTACTGAACCATCTCGTTAGGCTCAGGAATTTGCATTTCTAACTAATTATTTTGGGTGCACTACGAAAGAAACAAAGATAGGTTTTGCATGCATGTGCACATACACACACACACACACACATGCTGGGTGTGTTGGTGCACGCCTGTAATCCCAGCGTTCAGAGAGGCAGAGGCAGGCAGATCTCTGTGAGTTCGAGGCCAGCATGGTCTACAAAGTGAGTCCAGGACAGGCAAGGCTACACAGAGAAACCCTGTCTTGAAGATGGATTTTGCTAGCTCGAAGCTGGGGGACCCTCACCTCAGGGGCAGTAGGGATCCTGACTGCTGCTCTACAAGAGTTTCAGGAGACATTAGAATGAAAAAGATAGTTTATTACAGCAAAAAAACGCAAGGTACACTTGTTCTATGGCTTAAGGAGGATGAGCTACACGATTGGTGTTTAAATGTGGTAGTATACTTAATTCCTCATAGAATTCTTCCAGGGTAAGTGATAAGGTGATTTATGAGGTGTAACGTGTAGGCGTGGATCAAAATACTGAAAGCCGTTTTGCCATGTATAGGTCACACAAGGTTGACATGTTTTGATCCTAAGCATAGCTTACTAGCCACTTTAATAATCTTGCTGGTGGCGCTTGTCAGGAAAGGGAGTCTAATTTCTGTGTATTTGGTTTTGGGTCAGTTGTGTCAAAATTATTGTTTTTTTTTTTTTTTTTAATTTATTTGTGCATGTTTTGCCTGCAAGCATGCACATAACCGCACCGTGTGCATGCAGTGGCCGCGGAGGCCAGAAGAGGGCAGGAGAACTTCTTCAACTAGAGTCACAGATGGCTGCCCTGTGGCTGCTGAGAATCGAACTCATGTCCTCTTGAGGAGCAAGGGATTCTGAACCGCTGAGCTCACTCTCTAGGCCTCTGTCGAAATTCTTGACTCTTAATAGAAGTTAATCAGATCTAAATAAACGAGGGGACTTTTTCCTTTTTCCTGACATCTTAGCCTTTCAGTCTTTTTTGTTTGTTTTTTCGAGACAGGGTCTCTCTATGTAGCTCTGGCTGTCCTGGACTCACTTTGTAGACCAGGCTACCCTTGAACTCACACCGACCCGCCTGCCTCTGTTGGGATTACAGGCGTGTGCCACCGCACTCGGCTTTTCGGTTTTATCAGCCTCCCTAGCTGGGTTATCTTTCAAGACTCCACTAGACTCCTCCCTGTCTACTCTGACATTAATTAGTGGTTTTTAGAGACAGGGAGGGTTTCTCTGTGTAGCCCTCGCTGTCCTGGAACTCTCTTTATTGACTAGGTTGGCCTCGAGCTCACAGATCCACCGGCCTCCACTTCCTGAGCGCTGGGATTAAAGGCGTGCACCACCGTCGCCCGGCGAAACTTTGGTTTTTGAACATCCAAATCTATTTGGATGAGCATCATGCTACAATTTTTGTCTTTGATGATCCCCTTCCCGCCCCTGCCCCACGCCCTTCCTGGGCTGAATTCCAGTATTTCCGGAAACTCGCTTGTTGCTTGCACCGGTTTGTTCATTGGTTCTTCCTAAAGAAACTTCTCTCTGGAAGCTGGCTGTGTTTTTCCGCCTCGCAGAGCGCTGCGGTCCAGGGAGCTCCGGAGTGCAGTTAACCTCCGGGCGAAGCGCGGGCGCAGAACCCACCGGAGTAGGCGGAGTGGAAGGAGCGGGCAGGACGGGGCGAGGCGGGGCCGGGCGCTGCAGTTGCGTGGGCTCTGGGGCCTGGGCTGGGCGTGCATCCCACCTGAAGTCCGCCAAGTGGAAGTTTGGGCCTCCGCGGCCTCCGTCCACCACGGGTTCCGGAGAAGGCGTGGTGACTGCCGGGGAGGAACAGATCCCTGTGGACCATGGAGTTCGACTGTGAGGGCGTGAGGCGGCTGCTGAGCAAGGTGCGGGCGGGCGGCGGGCGGCGGGCGGCGGGCTGGGCGGGAGCCAGCGTTCTCGTCGCCGCGCGTTGCCCCTCCGTGGCCCCCTTCCCCTCCCAAATCCTTTTTCCTAAATTGCTGTCTTGACACATCCACTCATAACTGTTGCCCCCCGCTGGTCTGGAAGTCGCGGCAATCCTCCTGCCGCTGCAGCCTCCCGGTGCTGGGGTCACAGGCTGGCGGCGCCGCTCCCCTCCCGCCCCCTTGAATGAGTTATTCCCTGCATGTGGCTCCCTCCACCTGCTTTGAGGAGTCCGGGTTGTCACACTGTGAAAGCGATTGTCCACAGTGCTTCCTCCCGGAGCGCCTGTGACTGTACCCTGTGCTGTTGTTTCTCAGTTCCTCTCATCTTAGCCGTGCGGCCACATTGTAGATGCTCTCAATGAGAAACCTCGCCGACGCCAGTGCAGGCCGGCTCAGAGGTTTACTGTAGGAAGGTGGAGGGCTCCTTTCTCCCACCTTCAAGTCTCACCTGCATCTCCCTCCCCCACCCCTACCCCCCACCCCCGCTGCATGCTCAGCGTTCCTGACTCCCGCCCACTTGCAGCGGTGGCGGGGGGGGGGGTCGGGTGGGTGGGTGGGGGCTCAGAAGTTACCTTGTTAAGTGATCTTGGTGGTTGACATTTCCCTGGAAGAGCCATCATCTGCTGATTTTCTTGGGCACTGGGGCGTCTCTTTTTTTGGGGGGGTGGGTGGGGAGGCCGGACAGTTTTTACACCCGTGAGTTTTAAGAGCTCCAAGATTGAAGTCGTGTATGTAGTTGATACAAGTGGTTTAGCTTACAGTTACTAGGTCGATAGAGTTTGGTTGTACCTACCACTCTGTGAGGTTGAGGTCTGCCTGGTCAACAAAGGGAGTCCTGGACAGGCAAGGCTACACACCTGTCTTGGGGAGGCAGAGGCAGGCGGATCTCTGTGAGTTCGAGGCCAGCCTGGTCTACAAAGCAAGTCCAGGACAGCCAAGGCTACACAGAGAAACCCTGTCTCGAAAAACTGAAAAAGGAAAAAGAAAAAGAAGCTGGATGTGGTGGTAGCGGTCTTTAATCCCGGCACTCTGGAGGCAGAAGCCGGCAGCTCTTGGTGGATTTGAGGCCTGGTCTACACGGTGAATTCCTGGACAACCAGGCCTAGTAACGAGCCTGCCAGAGCCTGCTCTGCACAGTATAGACCAGTACCTGGATACGGGGCAAGAGACTGAGAAGACAAAAAAGATATAGGAAAAGACAGAGCAAAAGAGATAAGAAAAAAGAGACAAGTATTCGGGAGGACTAACAGTAAATACCGTAGCCCCGAGTTTATTTCTCTCAGAGCTTTTATACAGCATTCATCTGTGTGAACCAGAGGATTCTGGGAACAGAAACAAAAGTTACCAATTACTTTAGTTGTGTATATGCTTAGACTTCTTTTCAAATTTTAGAGTTACATCAAGCTTTCCGTCCTGACCTGGAATTAATAATAAACCTTCTTAACCAACACAAGTATCTTGCTAAGTCCTCAAGGCAGTGTGAGAGTCTGCAAGCCAAGGTCGTAAGTCCTCTGGCCTGCTTCTGTTAAGCACTTCAAAAAATGGCTCCCGACAGGAGACCCTATCTTAAAATACAAAAAATAAAATAGAGTAAAAAGAAAAGTAGGATTACTCCTCTGCCTCTGTCTCTTTCAGGGAGTGAGTGCACCATACCCTGGTGGAGCAATGTTTCTAGAATTATTTATAAAAATGAGGTATCAGAAACAACCCAAGTGTTCTATAATGTGGATTTAAAAAACAAAAACAAACTCTGCTTCTCTGGTTACTGTATTCTAGTCCTGGATGGGTCATCTTTGTGGGGGGGGGTTCATCTTAAAACATGCATTTAAGAGGCAGGCAGATCGCTGTGAGTTTGAGGCCAGCCTGGTCTACAAAGCCAGTCCAGGACAGCCAGGGCTATACAGAGAAACCCTGTCTCAAAAAGCCGAACCAAACCAAAAAAAACATGTATTTAATGTGAATGTTAGTAATTTTTAGATGTTGCCAATGGAGCCAATGTGTGTGTGTGTGTGTGAGAGAGAGAGAGACAGAGAGAGAGAGACAGACAGACAGACAGACACTAGGGATTGACTATAAGGCCTTGAATTAGGCAGCCACTCTACCACTATTATCCTCAGCCCTCAGCCATAACATTCCTTTTTTTTGGCGGGGGGGTTTGGAGACAGGCTTTCTCTGTGTTATCTTGGCTGTTCTGGACTCGCTTTTGTAGACCAGGCTGGCCTCGAATTCACTATGATCCACCTGCCTCTGCCTCCCTGAGTGCTGGGATTAAAGGCGTGAGCCACCACGGCCAGCTAACATTCCATTTTTTTAAAGGTTTGTTTTTATATAGGCATATGTGTATGTGTGTGCATTCATATACTCTGTGCTCCTGAAAGCCAAAAGAGGATGTCAGAGCCTCTGCAAGCAAAGGTACAGGAGGTTTTGAGCTGTTTTGTGTGGGTACTGAGCCCCAGGTCCTCTGCAGGAGTATTAAGTGCTGGTAACCACCGAGCCATCTCACCAGTCTACATGCCTTTTGTTTTTATTTACTTATTCATTTATTTATTTCTTTTTGCTTTTTGACAGGGTCTCATTTTGTTCCCAGGCTGTCCTGGAACTCTTTATCTATATCAGGTTGGCCTCAAACTGGCCAAGATTCTGCTACCTCTGCCTCTCGAGTGCTTGGGATCAAAGGCTTATGGAGCAAAACCACCCCTGGCTGGTTGAGCAACTCTGAGACCATTTTCCAATGCAGCTGTGTCATACACAGCAGTGCAGACGGGTGGGGGGAGTTCTGGTTTCCCCACATCTCCCCAGCACTTACTGCTGTCTCATGTTGATTATAGTTTGTACCTTGATTATGCTGTGATTTCCCTTTTTTTTTTTTGTTGTTCATTTTCAAGATTATTTTGGCTGTTGCAAGTCTCATGAATTTCCGAATTAATTGCAGTTTGGTGGTGAAGTGTGTCTGTACCATTGCAGACAGAAACCAGGCCCCCTAGCTATCCCAAATGAATGCGTTTAACATTTAGATACACCTCCAGCCCAGTTTCAGACTTCGCTACCCCGCCTCCCCCAGACAGGGTTCTCTGTGTAGCCTTGGCTGTCCTGGAATTCACATGTAGACCAGGTTGGCCTCGAACTCACAGAGCTGTGCCTGCCTCTGCCTCCCGAGTGCTAGCATCAACGGTGTGCGCCACCACTGCCCAGTCAGACTTTTATTTTAAAACAGCTGAGAGCTGGGCGTGGTGGTGCACGCCTTTAATCCCAGCACTCGGGAGGCAGAGGCAGGCGGATCGCTGTGAGTTCGAGGCCAGCCTGGTCTACAAAGTGAGTCCAGGACAGCCAAGGCTACACAGAGTGACCCTGTCTCGAAAAATCAAAAACAAAAAACAAAAAACAATTAAAACAGCTGAAGTTTCCCTAAGGGATTATGCTGAATCTTACTATCGTGATGGTTTTAGAGCCACAAACTCAGGAACTCCCTCCATTTAAAACGGCTTTCCACTTTATTTCTTCCAGCAGTGTTAGGCTTTCAACATCACTCTTCTGCCTTTCTGAGCTTGTATCCAAGTAGTTTTATTCTGTTTTCAAGATATTGATAGACTTGCCGCCTTTCATTTCTTTTTCCTTTTTTTTTGGTTTTTCGAGACAGGGTTTCTCTGTGTAGCCTTGGCCATCCTGGACTCACTTTGTAGACCAGGCTGGCCTCGAACTCACAGCGATCTACCTCCCTCTGCCTCCCGAGTGCTGGGATTAAAGGCGTGCTGCACCACACCCGGCCATTGGGCCATTGTTTTGTTTTTCAAGACAGGGTTTCTCTGTATAGCCTTGGCTGTCCTGAACTTGCTTTGTAGACCAGCCTGGCCTCGAACTCACAGCAGTCCTCCTGCCTCTGCTTCCCGTGTGCTGGGATTACAGGCATGGGCCACCACCACCCGGCTTGCCTCTTTTCACTAACCCTCATCGGGAGTCTAGGGTGTGGGTATTATCTCTCCTTGCAGGTAAGATTGTAGTTACATGACAGTGTTGGCAAGAGCACAGAGAAAGACAGGAAGGGGTGGTTCATGCTACAAATCTTGCTTGTGATCACTTCCGCTTTGTAGTCCAGGGTACAGGCTAGAGGCAGGAGGGGAAAGTCAAGGTGTCTCTAGTGACTGCCAGGATGTTAGATACTTGCCATCAGGCAGGACAACCTTGAGTTTGATCCTGGGAACCCCAACTCCTGCAAATTGTCCTCTGTCCTCCACATGTGCACCCACAAATACATACCTACATTAAATAGATACACTAAAATTTAGTTAAGTTTTTAAAAGAGAAGTAGCTATCTTGAATAGAAATGAATGGTTTATCTTGTGCTGTCCCATAGGCTTTCGGTAGGGGGCGGTATTTGGAGTCATTTGGATTGAACTAACCGAGGCCTGGGGCTTGGGGTTAATTTAAGCTCAGGGTTCACTGCTTCACTTGGTATCTGACTTAGTAAAATGTGTGGATTCTCTGGATTTCATTTTACTAAATAAGACAGAGCTGTTAGAAACCCTACTTACGCCTTAGCACCATGGTTTTAAAAAGATTAGATCTGAAAGCCTTAGTGATGATCGCCTGTTCCTAGCATTTAGGGGGCGAAGGCAGGGAGGTGGCCAGCTTGAGGCCCGCCTGCACCGTAAGGTGAAACCCTGGCAACAGGATTTGCAGTGGTGGAGTGCTTGGTCCTGCTGCCCAGGGCCTGGCCTGCTGCAGATTTACAGTCGTGTTCATAGCTTAGCTTTCATTCTGTGCCCCGTCCTCTCGTTTCAGTACAAGTTCAGGGATCTGACTGTGGAAGAGCTGAAGAACGTGAACAAGTTTTTCCCACACTTCAGATACTCCATGGACACCTACGGTATGCGTAGCCTCCCCTCTAGTCCTTGCTGCATGGTGTGCGTTACTAATTATTTGGCCTAAAAAGCTTCCAGGTTGCACCAGGCTGTGGTGGCACACGCCTTTAACCCCAGCACCCGGGAGGCAGAGGCAGGCGGATCTCTGAGTTCGAGGTCAGCCTGGTCTACAGAGTGAGTCCAGAAAAGCCAGGGCTACACGGAGAAACCCTGCCTCAAAAAAAAAAAACCACACAAAAAAAGAGCTTCCAAAGTATTATTATTTTTGGTTGTTGTGGTGGTGGTGGTTTTTGTTTTTGTTTTCTTTGTTTGTTTGTTTGTTTTTGTTTTCGAGACAGGGGTTTCTCTGTGTTATCTTGGGTGTCCTGGACTTGCTTTGCAGACCAGGCTGGCCTTGAGCTCACAGTGATCTGCCTGCCTCTGCCTCCCAAGTGCTGGGATTAAAGGTGCGCACCACCATGCCCGGCTATTTTTCTTTTTTGAATCTCAGAACTTGTGATCCTCCTCCTCCTGAGGATTGAGATTACAGGCAGGCACTGTCATTCCCTGCTTTCTTTGGTGATGGGGGTTGGTGCCACGGCTTCCTGCACACTATCCAGATACTCTACTAACAGAGCTCCAGTCCTCCCTTCTGTGGTCTTGAGACAGGATTGATCTGTACCTCTGGCTCTCATAATATAGCATAAACTCGCCTTGAACTCAAGGCAGTCCTCCTGCCTCCACCTCTCAAGTGCTGGGGTTACAAGTGTAGGACATCATGCCTGGCAAGTTACATAGCTCTTGAGAAAGGAAGGTGGAGCCTGGCATGTTGATGCACACCTTTAATCCCAGCACTTGGGAGGCAGGCAGAAGCAGGCTTGTGAGTTTGAGGCCAGCCTGGTGTACAAAGCTAGTCTAGGACAGCCAGGGCTGTTACACAGAGAAACCGTGTCTCAAGCAATCAACCTGAAGAACACCAAAAACAAAAAAACAGAAATAGCACTTGGGAGGCAGAGGCAGGTGGATCTCTGAGTTCAAGGCCAGCCTGGTCTACAGAGTGAGTTCTAGAACAGCCAAGGCTTCACAGAGAAACTCTGTGTCAAAAACTAAAAAAAAAAAGGAGGAAGGGGGGCTTCAAATTGGATTTCAGTGCCAAAGTTTTGTATTCTTACACTTTATAAAATTTTTATCTATTTATTTTGACATTTCGGTGTCACATGCTTTGATTACTATTCTCTCTAATTCCGACTGATGTTTTGTAACTTTGTCTTCCAGTTTTCAAAGATACTTCCCAAAAAGACCTGCTAAATTTCACTGGTACTATTCCTGTGATGTACCAGGGTAAGTACAGAAGCCGAGGGAACGTGGGGCATCTCCGCTGAGGCAGCTCACTAAATTCCTGGTGCACATCGCTCTGAAAGTGTTTTCACATATACCCCGGTCTGCTCAGGCCCTTACTAGATCCGGCTGGATCCTGCATGTGTTGAGAATGGCCTACAGCCATGTTAATTCCGTTTAACAAATACTTGTCAAATAGTGTCTCCACAGCCAGTGGGTTCTGAGGGCAGAAGAGAGCATGGCACAGAGACACAGGCTTCGGGAGACACAGCCTGGCTCTCAGTAGCGAGTGCCAGAGTCCTGTGGTTTCCTAGTGACGTCAT
This sequence comes from Acomys russatus, assembly GCF_903995435.1. NCBI lineage: Eukaryota > Metazoa > Chordata > Mammalia > Rodentia > Muridae > Acomys > Acomys russatus. The sequence continues at coordinate 7,021,765 of NC_067143.1, read as the reverse complement.
GCTTGTCCTCTTGCTCCTTCTCTGGGATGTAGCACTCTACCTGTTCTGTAGGTAAAAGTGAATCTTAGCCTGGTCATGTGACTGAGCGAACACAGCTAGTGTTACATTTTTGAGTTTAGTGACAGGTTGATACAGTAAGGATTTACTCAAAAAGAAAGGGAAAAAATCATCAACTGTCTCTTCATCATTCCCTACTTACTGTTCAACACTGAGACCTTTGGTATAGTAAAAGATTGCTTTTATAATATCATCTGAAAAACACCAGCAAAGCTCTGTTTTCAAAATATTTCTCTGAGCCGAGCATGTGGCACACGCCTTCAATCCTAGCACTCAGGAGGCAGAAGCAGATGGATCGCTTTGAGTTCGAGACCAGCCTGGTCTACAGAGCAAGTCCAGCACAGCCAAGGCTACACAGAGAAACCCTGTCTCAAAAAACAAAACAAACAATATACACACACACACACACATACACTTTTTTTTTTTAAGTAGTGCCCATAGTTCCACCATTAAACATTTGCTCTTGCTGTGTGTGAAGGGGACATTTGTAATCCTGGGTTTAGTCAAATAGCAACCGAGGTTACATACTAAGACTGTGTCTCAAACAAAACAAAATGTCCTTCGTTCACATCCAGGTCATGCCAGACAGAGGAAGCCGAGGATGACTAATGCACAATGAGTAATGCTGCCTAGCAATTATCAGCATGCGTTTCTCATGAGTTAGTTACGTCATTACTGACTGGAAGGCATAGGGGTAAATGAACTCCACAGGCATTGGAAGAGTCAGTGCACGAAGAGGGCCTCGGGCATTCAAGTCGGGTAGGGAGAAAACTCTTTGGAAAGAAAGGTTCTTTATATATCAGGCGTTTCCGTACGTTAGTCTCCAGGCCACGGCAAGCCTCCCTGACCCCCGTCTCCCCAGCATCAGTGACCTTCCATCACAAGTGTGCCGAGCCCGCGAGTGAAGGTGCGAGTCTTGGCTTTGAGGCAGAGATCACCGACTTCGCTTTCCTTACTTCTCTCCTGCCCTGGTCTCAGTCAGAGCTGAGGCTGTCCGAGCGAGCGTCACTCACACCTCTGAGTCATTGTGCTCTGCGGCTCCTGGGGTAGATGTTGTTAGGAGGGAAGGGAAAGGGAAGAGGGGCAGGGAGACTGATCCAGCTAAGTCAGTTTGAGGCAAGAGAATAATTCTGTTTTGGGGGGGGCGGTGAGGGTGTGTTTCAAGCTAGGGTTTCTCTGAGTAGCCTTGGCTGTCCTGGACTTACTCTGTCCTCGAACCCACAAGGATCCACCTGCCTCTGCTTCCCAAGTGCTGGGATTAAAGGCGTGCGCCACTATGCCTGGCAAGAATAATTCTTATTACTCCTCTGATTTCAGTTTTATCGTTTTTTTTTTAAGATTTTATTTTATGTAGATGAGTGCTCTGCCTGCTTGTACACCTGCACACCAGAAGAGGGCATCAGATGACAGTATAGATGGTTGTGTCCCCCCGCCCCCCCGAAAAAAAACCCCACAAAAAACAAAAACCGTGCTCCAGCCTTTTCACCATCGGCCAGTAACTGCCTTTTGGAGGAATGTGATGGTGTATCTTCCTGCTTATTGGTCACTTTATGCTGTGTAGTTTTGTAGTTATAGGGTCTTCTCTGGGCCAACTGACAGGGTTGTGCGCATACCCACCTTGTAAACACTTAGGCTAAAGCCACACGGGATGTTCTGAGAAAGGCCAATATAAAACTGGCACATTGCCAGGTTTTAACCTGTCACTAATGTGTTAATTCCTGTCCTGGTTGCATATTAGCATTGCAGTGGAAGCTTTGAAGAAATGTTGTCTAGACTCAGTTAGTTTGCAAGCGACTCATGAGGGATATGGCCAAGCGCTTTCCCTGCTTATAAAACGTGTAGTCACGTGCTTAGTGGGGAGGAAGCAAGATGAGAAAAGTAGCTTTTAGTAGAAAGACGGCATAATGAGGAAACAGTTACAGCGCAGAAGAGAACTGTTTACCTCTGACCTGTCGTCACAACAGTGGAAGAGCGAAGAGCGTGCAGTCAGGTGCCTTCCTTTCTTTTTTTTTTTTCTTTTTTTTTTTTTTTTTTGGTTTTTCGAGACAGGGTTTCTCTGTGTAGCCTTGGCCATCCTGGACTCACTTTGTAGACCAGGCTGGCTCTGCCTCCCGAGTGCTGGGATTAAAGGCGTGTGCAGGTGCCTTCCTTTCTGTCCCCTCCTCCCACGTGGTTTGCTGTGCTGTGCAGAGTTAATGATAAGCAAAGAGCTTCAGACAAGCTACTTGCCCGACAGGAAATCCAAGTGAGGACGAGGACGCCGGCAGGCAGCCAGGAGGGAGATACCTCTTCCTTCCTTTTATTCCGGTACTCAGAACGGAACCAGGGCCTCACGCACACTGGGCAAAGGCTCTACCGCTGAGCTATGTCTCAGCCCCTTTTATTTTAAGACTGGGTCTCAGTGTTGTCTAGACTGGCTTCAAACTTACAGTCACCCGCCCCAGCACCATTAGGCAGAACTGTAAGTTTTTGCCTCCATGCCTGGCTCTGTTTCTAAAAACGCCATCCAGCCACATCATACGTACAGTGCGGATGTGTCGTGATTGTTTATTTTGTCTCAAATAGGTAATACATACAACATCCCCATTCGCCTCTGGATTTTGGATTCCCACCCTTTTGCTCCACCCATTTGCTTCTTGAAGCCAACTGCAAACATGGAAATCTCAGTTGGGAAACATGTGGATGCCAAAGGCAGGATATACTTGCCCTATCTCCAGAACTGGAGCCATGTAAGTCAGGGCGGATTTTCTTTGCTTTATTTTTCTGAATGTTTGTCTTTCATCTTGGTAGTACAAGTGAACGTATTACATCTTCCTTTCTCCCCCTCCCCCCTCTCCCCCCCTCCTCGTCTCACTTACTTATTGATGTTTTGATGTTGACACAAGAATCTTAACTATTAGCCCTGGCTGTCCTGGAACTCACTGTGTAGACCAGATTGGCCTTGAACTCATAGAGATCTGCTGCTTCTGCCTCCTGAGTGCTGGAACTAAAATGCCCCCACACCTTTCAGAGGGTAATCTTTCCATGACATACCTCACGTGATCTTTAGAAACAGTTTGAAATTGAACTCTCCTGAGTCTTTGATGTTCCAGAACCCGGAGAGCATCAGTCTGTGCAGCCACCTTCTCTAGGCCTGTGAGCTGCTGCTGCTGCTCCTTGTCTTATTACCATTTGCCACTTAGGGGGGTACACAAAAAAGCTGTTAGCAAAACACTGGACCTGTTTCCTAGTTCCTGCCTATTAACGATTTTTATGTTACATATAGATACTTTTAAATTTTCTGTAAGTTGATCATGCTCTATTTAATCCATAGTGTGCTTTGTGTAGCTGATGAGCGTGCGTGCGTGCGTGCATGCGTGCATGTGTGCTAGGGTGGGGGAAGCTTAGGGCCTGAAGCATGGGTAGGCAGGATTCTACTGCTGAGCTTTGTCTGTGCTGGCCTTGTCCTATTCCGCAGCTCAAGCAGGCCTTACTCTGAAACAGCGAGGCTGTGGGTCTGTCCTCCAGGCCTTGATATCTTTTTCATGTTTGCAGTGCTGAGAATTGACCCTTGGGCCTTGCTCATGCCAGACAAGCACTGTACTGCTCAGCCTGGCAGTCAGTTTCTTTAACTTTCTTTCTTTCTTTCTTTTTTTTTTTTTCTTTCAAGACAGAGTTTCTTTGTGTAATAGTCCTGACTGTCCTGGAACTCTCTTTGTAGACCAGGTTGGCCTCAAGCAATCTGCCTGCCTCTGCCTCCCATGTGCTGGGATTAAAGGCGTGCACCACCACACCCAGCTTGCTCTAACATTTTTAAACTTGTATTTACTTATTTGCATGTGTTTGTGTGTGCACATATGGCATGTGTGTGGAGGTCAGAGGACAACTTGTGGAAGTTGGTTCTCCTTTCATCACATGATTCCCAGGGATGAAACGCAGGCTGTCAAGCTTGGCGGCAGCACCTGTACCTGCTGAGCCATCTCACTGACATTTGTTTGTTTGTTTGTTTGTTTGTAGACAGGGCCTCACACTGAACCCAGAGTTTTCTGATTGGCTAGTTGAGCCTGGCCATCAAGCTCTGGGGATTTCTTTCTCTAGGGGTATAGCCACACATTGTCAATGTATGTAGCATTTTGTTTTGTTTTGGTTTGGTATTTCAAGACAACAAGTTTTCTCTGTATAATAACCCTGGCTACTCTTTAACTCTCTTTGTAGACCAGGCTGGCCTAGAACTCACAGAGATCCACCTGCTTCTGCCTCCTGAGGGCTGGGATTAAAGGCGTGTGCCACCATGCCCAGCCACAGGTAGCTTTTAAATGGTGGCTGAGGATCTGAACTCAGGTCCCCATTCTTGCATTGCAGGCACTTTAATGACTGAGCCCTTCCCTCAACCCTGTTTCTTCCTTTTTTAATTATCTATATTACCATCTTTAAAAACCGTTATCTTCAAAATGCATTTGATACCTGTGCCCCATTTCAGGATCTTCTCTTAGGATTTATTTTATGAGTGGTGTGGGAGCTGGAGAGATGGCTCATTGGTTAAGAGCACTGGCTACCCTTCCAAAGGACCCAGGTTCAATTCCCATCACAGCTAATAACTGTCTGTAACTCCAGTTCCAGGGATCCTCATACACACATACATGCAAGCAAAACACCAGTGCCCGCAGCATAAAAATAAATCATTAAAAAAATATTTATTCAGCTCTCCGGAGGCAAAGGCAGAAGGGATGTTGTGGGTTCAAGGCCAGCCTGGTCTACAAAGTCAGTCCAGGACAACCAAGGCTACACAGAGAAACCCCGTCTCAAAAAAAATTTTATCTTGTTTTATGTATATGGACTTTTGCCTGCGTATATGTATGTGTGTCATGTGTGCTTGATGCCCATTGGAGGCGAGAACTTGGCATCAGATCTTCCAGAACTGGAGTTACAGGCAGCTGGGAGCCGTCACGTGGGCGCTGGAGCTCTCTCTGCTGAGCCGTCTCTCCAGCCCTTCTAGTCTTCTTTTGTTAAGGACATTACACAAAAGTTTTAGGGATAAAGGACTCCTGTCTGCAGTTTATTTTTACATGTTTTAGAAAATAAGGGATAGATGGCAGGTATATTGCTATTTTTGTTGCTTCTCTATTAGTCTGAAATGACTTCAAAATAGAAAGTTTCAACCACGTGTATTTTTTTTTTCCCCCAGACAGGGTTTCTCTGTGTAGCCTTGGATGTCCTGTACTCGATTTTAGATCAAGTTGGCCTTGAACTCACAGTAATCCACCAGCCTCTGCCTCCTAAATGCTGGGATTAAAGGCATGTGCCACCACACATGACTGAGCTGTGTATTCTGTTACAAAGTGTGTTTATCCTATTTTTCTACATTTGGAAGATGTTGGTTTAGCATTTTCTGCCTTGTATTGAATAGGTATGTGGAATGTATTCCATGAGATCTCTAGAGAAGCTACTTACTGTCTGATGCAGTTTGTTTGTTCCTTCCTTCCTTCCTTCTTTCCTTCCTTCCTTCCTTCCTTCCTTTTTTCAAGAGTTTCTCTGGGTTACCCTGGCTGTCCTGGAACTCACTCTGTAGACTAAACTGACCTTGAACTCACAGAAATCCACCTGTCCTTGCCTCCTAACTGCTGGGATTAAAGGTGTATGCCACTACCGCCTGGCTTGTTTATACCTTTCAGGTAAGACTATTAAAAGAGTTAAAGGCATTTGTATAGTGATCTAGAAAAATGAGAAAATAAGTAAATTTAGGTGACCTTTGACAACCTGGGTTTGAAGAAAAGGTTGTCATTAATGTGTAAAGTAAAAAAGACAGAGTATTTAACTATTGCTACCATAAAGTCTACATAAGCCTGTTTCAAAAAGTTAAAATCCATCAAACTTGGAGAGTCAAGTGAGTTTAACACCAAGCGGGCTGAGACACCACATTTAACAGGGTTGAGCCAGCCTGAGCTACACACAGCAAACACTCAGCCTTCCTGGGCCACAAAACGTAGACCTTAGAAACAAACAGTAGACCCAGAAATAAAACAAAACAAATCCCTAAAAAATAAAAAGCTTAGCTGTGAGTTGGTGGCGCACGCCTTTAGTCCCAGCACTTGGGAGGCAGAGGCAGGCAGATCGCTGGGAGTTCAAGGCCAGCCTGTCTACAAAGCAAGTCCAGGACAGTCAGGGCTACACAGAGAAACTGTCTTGAAAAACAAAAACTAGCCAATGGTCAGAACATTCTCCACAGTTGAGTGGAGAGTGGGATATGACTTTCTCACATACTCTGGTGCCTCACATTTTACCATGTCCCCTGGAGGGGGAGACCTGGTGGCACTCAGAGGAAGGACAGCAGGTTACCAAGAAGAGACTTGATACCCTATGAGCATATACAGGGGGAGGTAATCCCCCTCAGGAACGGTCATAGGGGAGGGGAATAATGGGAAAATGGGAGGGAGGGAAGAATGGGGGGATACAAGGGATGGGATAACCATTGAGATGTAACAAGAATAAATTAATAAAAAAATTTAAAAAAAAGAAAAAGAAAAACAAACAAACAAAATAATAAAAAGCTTGCACATGTGCTTATACACACAAGCATGCTCTGAGACTTCAAACTCACACATGGTGCCCTGTACATGTAGCAATAGTGTAAGCAGACACACAGTATTAGAACTATATAGTAAGCTGTACTGAGGAGAGTGTTATTTTACTATTGGGGCTTCCTTCTGTTCCCACAGAGTGAAGTGCCTCATGATCGGTTATTCCTTTAAAATTTTGTATTAAAAAAGTGACATCAAATGGCTGCCATGCATTTTTTCACTGTATAGTGATAAAGCATATATAAAATGTATGCTGCTTTTGGTATTAGTGAGGGCTGGAGGTGTAGCTCAGTGTGAAGTACTTGCTTAGCATGCACGAGGCTGTGGCTTCAGTTCCCAGCACACATGAAGAAAGAAATCATGCAGGGGTTATAGTGAAGACAAAAAATAGGGCCTAAGTAGGGAGTTTGGGGGAGTCAGCGTATGTAGGTTTTTAACTGCATTGTGCAAGGTAATGCTTGACTGACTGACAATATAAAACTAGTGTCCTTTAAAAATTACACTGTGTAATTTTTCCCTTTGCATGTATTCTTCAGCCGAAATCTGTCATTGTTGGATTAGTTAAAGAAATGATCGCCAAGTTTCAAGAGGAACTTCCTCTCTATTCTGTGTCATCGTCCAGCGAAGCGCAGCAGGTGGACTTGCTGGCCTATATTGCAAAAATCACTGAAGGTTTGTATTGTCAGTCAGATCACCTTCAGAGTTAAGAGGCAAGAACTCACTAATGCCCTGCACTCTCTGCTGCTTGAGTTTAGGAAATGAGTATGAATTATGCACACATGTATTCCTGTCTATCCCTCTATATCATAAAGTATTTCTATACAGTTCCAAGTAAAGTTTGGTCAAATGTAAAAATGTTACTCTTATATAGACAGATAAAATAGTTCTTGCTTTGTCCAGAGCCCTTTATAAATTAATAATCCCAAACCTTTTCATTATATGTTTCTGCAGCTTTTCAGCTTATTCAGTGTATGGGACCAGAAGTGTATAAGTCTGAGTTTCTTATTGGAGATAAAGCCAAATATTCATGCCTAAAAAATTTTTAGTAAGATTTTTGTGAATGTTGAGGTCAGAGGTCAGTGTTGAGTGTCTTCTTAGTCTTTTACTATTATATAACAATTGTGTATAATAAGGGGTGTCAGTATGGCATTTTTATACATATGTACAGTGTGTTTCTCTCATGTTCACACTGTACCCTTCCCTATGCCCCTCGCACTCCTGCCCTCTCTCCCCAGACAGGGTTTCTCTGTGTAGCGTTGGCTGTCCTGAACTCGCTTTGTAGAACCAGGCTGGCCTCGAACTCACAGAGATTGGCCTGTATCTGCCTCTGCCTCTGCCTCCTGAGTGCTGGGATTACAGGTGTGAGCCAATGGGTTCAGCTTCTTTTTATTTTTGGGGGAGGCAGGGGAACCAGCTTATGTACTTTTTAAAAAATTATTTTATTCTGTTTGTGGGGATGTTTTGCCTGCACGTATGTCAGTGTCTGGTATCTGCGATGGCCAGAAGAGGGTGTTGGAACGCAAGTAATAGGCATTGTGAACTACCATGTGGGTGCTTGGACTTGAACCCAGCTTCTCTGGAGAATCAGCCAGTACTCTTCTTAACTGAACCATGTCTTCAGCTCCTTAAATAAAAGATGGTTTTTCTATGGTTTATTTATTTTTATTTTATGTACATTGGTGTTTTGCCTACATGTATGTCTGTGTGAGAAACTGGAGTTACAGACAAGCATGAGCTGCTGTGTGAGTTCTGGGAACGGAACCTGGTCTTCTGGAAGAGTGGCAGTGCTTTCAAACACTGAGCCATCTCTTCAGCCCCAAATCAAAAGTTTTAGATGTTTTTTATACTGTCCTTTCAAAGGAGAATCTCAAGCCAATCACCTATAATCCCAGTACTCAGGGAGGCAGAGGTATGCAGATCTCTGAGTTCCAGGGCAGTCTGGACTACAAGGTAAGCCTAGGACAGCCAAGGCTACACGCAAAAAAAAAAAAAAAAAAAAAAAAGGAGAATTTCTAAATGTAAAACATTCAATTATACGACTCTTGTTTTTCTTTTTCTTTCTTTTTTTTTTTTTAAGATTTATTTATTTATTATTACATATACAAAGGTCTGCCTGCATGTACACCTGCAGGCCAGAGGAGGGTATCAGATCACATTATAGATGGTTGTGAGCCACCATGTGGTTCCTGGGAATTGAACTCATGACCTCTGGAAGAGCAGTCAGTGCTCTTAATTGCTGAGCCATCTCTCCAGCCCAGCTCCTGTTTTTCTTGGGGGAAGGTGCATCGTGTTAGTTTGAGAAAGAATCTCAGGTAAGGCTGGCTGAAGAGCACCCTGAACTCCTGACCTATCTGCCTTCACTCCCAGGTTTTGTTTTGTTTTTTGTTTTTTCAAGACAGGGTTTCTCTGTGTAGCCTTGGCTGTCCTGGACTCACTTTGTAGACTAGGCTGGCCTTGAACTCACAGCAGCAATCCACCTGCCTCTGCCTCCCTGAGTGCCTCTCCTGAGTGCTGAGAGTAAAGGCGTGCACCACCACGCCCAGCTTCAGCTTCCTCCTCTTACACCCTCCCCCCGCAAGATTAAGTGTCTCTGTGTAAGCCAGGTGCTACCTCAGTCTCCTAATGTCTTGGTTTCAGGCTCATCATGTCCTTGCCTTTATTAGTTCAGCAAGTTGGTTTTGATCCCAGCACTCAGGAGACAGGGGCAGGCAGATCTATACCCTGGTCTACAGAGCAGGTTCTAATACAGTCAAAGCTATACAGAGGTACCCAGTCTCAAAAACAAAACAAAATAAAACAAACAAAAATCTAAAGAATCTCTATCAAAGTTTTTGAAGTTTGTTTCATTTTTAAGAAGATGCTAGAAAGAGTTTCTATGGGGAAGGGACAGGAACAAAGTCACTCTATATGTGGTTCGGCTAGTCTTGAACTTGCAATCCTTCTACCTCAACTTCTTGAGTGCTGGGATTTTAGATGTAAATGTTAGAGAAGATTTTTTAATAGTATGTTTTAATTCCCAGGATAATATTTTTATTACAGGTGTCTCAGATATAAATTCAAGGGGCTGGACAAACCATGACAATAAAATGCCCAATAAAATTACTGTGGTTGGAAGTGGAGATTTGGGTATTGCCTGCACACTGGCAATTTCAGCAAAGGTATGTAGACATAGTGGCTGTAAGTGATCTATACTTTCATTTTTTTTTCCATTTTTCATGTATGTGCATATGCATTTTTTGGCATGTGTGAGCACACATTGTGTGTGCTTGTGTGTGTAGAAACCTGAGGTTGAAGTCAGGGATCATCGTCCATTGCTCTTCCACTTCCTTCGTTGAGGTAGGATCTTTCAGTCAAACACAGAGCTGCACAAGATGGCTAGTGTCACCATCCAGTTTACCCTGGGATCCCCCGTTTCTGCCTTCTGAGGCTGCAGTTAACAGGGAATGCGCATCCCATCTGGCATTTATGTGGGTTTCAGGGCATGGGAACCTAGAGTCTAGATCCTGAGCACTCACTGAAAGAGATGGGGTTTGCTGTGCAGCCAGCCTGCCCTCAAATCCTCTTCCTTTCTTGGCCTCTGGAGTGCTGGGACTGCAGGCATTTTCAGCCACACCTGGCTTTCAGAGCCACGACACTGGCCTCTCCTAAGACCTGGAAATGCATAGCCTAGGCTAAGTCTTCGCTTCACTGCAGCCTGGCAGTCAGTGCCTCGCGGGTGACTTGGTGGCCGTCCAGAAGAGCTTGAACCCCTCTTCTGTATTGCTCCTTGACTTGTTCACAGTGAGTACTTGGGCTGAGGCTCAGCTTGAGTATCTGTCCGTTCCTCACATGTGCTAGTGCAGCTGTAGGGTAACTTCCATAAATGAGATTAGTAAATGAATCATTCATTAGTTTTGAATTTCTAAAATGTTTTGAACTTTTGCTAGAAGTTGTCAAACTGAGCTGGGCATAAGTGGCACCCTCCTTTAATCCCAGCTCTCAGGAGGCAGAGGCAGGAGGATGTCTTAGCTCAAGGCCAGCCTGGTCTACATAGAGAGTTCCCAGCCAACTAGGGTTACACAGAGACCCTCTCGACTAAAGGAGAAAAAGAAGAAGAAAGAATCAAATTGTCTGCTGTGTCAGTTGCACTACTTTGTTCTCACGCTTTTGGATATTTGTATGCTAAATGAAGATGGAAATAGATACTTTGCATTATCCTAGTGTGGTTCACAATAATAAGGTTAATAGCTATTTAGAAAGGACTGCTATGACTGGCCCTGTGATTCACACACACACACACACACACACACACACACACACACACACACACACACACACTCCCACAAATACTTAAAGTAAGGCTGGGCCCAGTGTGTAGGTAACATAATAAATGGAGTTATTTATTTCTGGTGAGAGTAGGTCCCTGGGTGTCTGGGCTTAAGGGCTCCTAGTGCTTCTAACAAATTCTTAGGAGTTTATGCGCTGTCACTTGCAGTCTGCTCACCGTGCTGCCCAGGAAGCCATTCCCAGGCATCAGATGAAACATTCCACGGCGGCAGGATTCGGCCTAAGATTTGTGGCACACTCACATGCATGCGTTCTTTCTTTCTCTCATATTTATTTATCGCTATATAAAAAGTGTTTGTTTGTTTATTTGTTTGAAGAAACCTGGCATGAATTTTGACTTTTAAGCAAGGAATGATGTGCTAAACTAGACCCCAAATCATTCTAGACTGTTTAAGAATGGGCAAACACCTGTAATCCCAGCACCTGGGAGGCAGAGCTCTTGAGTTGAAGGCCAGCCAGATCTACAACTGTGTTCCAGGACAGCCACGGCTGTTACACAGAGAAACCATGTTTCCAAAAGCCTTAAATTAAAAAGAAAAAAAAAAAAGAAGGAAAGAGAAGAACAACTGACACTGTGGCATTAAAATTAAAACTTAACCTCAAGAGGAACAGTAGCATGCTTCCCTAGTGCTCCTGTCCCCTTTGTTATTTATTCCATCAAGAGACACTGTAGCTGCCTCCTCAGTAAGCCTGGTTAGGTGCTGATGGTCAGTGGTCAAGCCGAAAGGAAGCATCACTCACACAGTACTGTCTCCTTTATTGCTATTGGCTGCTTTTCATTCGCCTTTCTCACTGAGCTTGTATTGAGTAGCCAGTTATGTCGGTAGACTGCTGTTCTTGTCCTACTTTTTCCACACAGGGCATTGCAGACAAGCTGCTCCTTTTAGACCTCTCGGATGGGACTAACCAGGGCACGATGGACCTTGATATCTTCAGGCTGCCTAACGTAGAGATCAGCAAAGGTTTGATTATTCTATTTAAGATGGCTGTGTTACTTGCTCTAATAGCTGATTCTTGGATTGATTGTTTATTTGTGGAACTTGGAATCAAGCCCTAGAAGTTTTAAGTTATATTTTTACATTAGTCCTGGGGTTTAAACTCAGGTCATCAGGGTTAGTGGCAGGAGCCTTTATCCACTGCACAGTCTCTCCAGCCCAGTCCTAGAATTTTAAGGCTGAAAAGGATCATGAAGCTCACCTGCTCCAAGTCCCTTGTTTTACATACTGTGAAGCAAAGACTTTGAAATGACTCAGTTGATTTATCCAAAGTTTTACACCAATTATAAGCAACTGTGTTAGCCAGCCCCAGCTGAGCAGAGAGCATTCCTACTCTCCCCAGCTGGTCAACAGGCTCCTTCTTTTCCTCTGATTCACAGCCCCGAGGAAGCATTCCTCCCCTTGTTCCTTTCTCAGGAGCTGGCGGTTGAGAGCACTGGCCTGAGAGTCAGGCAGCCGCACTTTTCATCTTAACTCGGCCACATTACAGCACAGCATCTGCAGGTTAAAGAGGCCCTCAACACACCAGAGTGTCCGCTTCCTGCCATAACTGGGGAAGCACCGTCTGCTGTGTGCTGCCCAAGAGCGCTAAGCCAAGACTGACAAAAGACACCCGGCTCACTTTGTATGCAAACCCTGCTTAACATGGGTTTTAACGAGATCAAAAAGGGGCGTTGTGCCATAAGTAAGGAATGAACTGTTAATTTTGGGTGGTTGGGGATATAACACAGTGGTAGAGCACTAACCTATCATGTATGAAGCCCTGAAGTCAATTGTAACACCCACAAAGGGGGGGGGTTCTTATTGCTGCCCAATCCTTTTTCTGTGTGTGAGCCTTATCTGTTGTTTCCTGCCTATCCCTGAGCCCTCCTGCTTGCCCACTGCTCTCCCGTGGAGTGGGGGCGGTAGGCACCTCCCCTGAAGCCAGGCTTCTGCCTTTAAAAAAAAAAAAAAACATCATTTCATAGTACGCCTATCACATTAGTACAGATATATTCATCTAGATAAAGACTGTATTTGGAGATGCAGGTTTAAAACTATTGTACTAGGAATGTATGATTTTAAAAAAACAAACCAACCAAGCCTGGAGAGATCCTCAGTGGATAATAGCATGCTCTTGCAGAGGACCCAAGTTTGGGTCCCAGCACCGACACTATGCAACTCACAACTCCCTGTAACTCCAGCTCCTCAGCATCCGACAACCTTGTCTGGCCTCCACAGGCACCCACACACGGCATACATATACAGATACATAAAATAATATGTAAATATACACCTATATACACGTGTGTGTGTTCGACTGTTTTGTTTGTTTTTCTTTTTTTTTAAGATTTTTATGTGTTTATTATGCATACAGTGCTCTGCCTGAATGTACACATGAGGCCAGAAGAGGGCGCCAGATCTCATTATAGATGGTTGTGAGCCACCATGTGGTTGCTGGGAGTTGAACTCAGGACCTTTGGAAGAGCAGCCAGTGCTCTTAACCTCTGAGCCATCTCTCCAGCCCCTGTTTGTTTTTCAAAACAGGTTTCTCTGTGTAGTCCCAGTTGTCATGGAACTAGATCTAAGACCAGGCTGGCCTCGAACTCACAGCGATCCACCTGCCTCTGCCTCCTGAGTGCTGGGATTAAAGGTGTGTGCCGCCACACCCAGTTTAAAAATACATTTTTTTACATTTATCTATTTGTGTGTTTGTGCATATATGCACTCTATTTACATGTATGATTGCATGACAAAAGAGAGCATCAGATTTCATAATAGATGGTTGTGGCCCACTATGGGGTTGCTGGGAATTGAACTCAGGACCTCTAGACAAGCAGCCAGTGCTCTTAACCACTGAGCCATCTCTCCAGCCCCCCAAAAATAAATTTTAAAAATAAAAATGATAAAAACAGATAATTGAACAAGATGCATTTCCTAAAACATTTCTGTCGGTCTATAGATTAAACCAGCTTATACATGCCTCAGTGGTTGGGGCATCTTGGGCCTTTCCTTGGGTCTCCTATATTCCTTGACTGTTTTCCAGATGTTTAAAGCAGCCTCGTAAGGTGGCATGTACGATGGTGGTCCAAAGAGTTCGCTTTCCTGTCTGTTCTAAAAACAGTGCAGCACAGCTCAGTGAGCAGATCCCTGTGGGAGACGGTTAGCTCACTTTCCTCATCTAAGGTCATTCTATAGTTGCTTTAATGGTCCTTTCATGGCTGGGGAGAGGTTCCTGTGGGAGCTGCATATTCCCTGTCAGTTCCCAGTCCTGGAGTTCTTAAGGGGCCTCTCAACTCCTTAAATCCCTGTAGGAGAAACTGTTTGGTACCCAACCCTAGAAGAAGTGCATCCACATAGGACCTAAGGAAACTGGGTTTTGGTTTTTTGTTTCCCTGTGTGTCTCATTAGCCATTGATAACTGGTGAAATAATTGAAAGAACAGAATCTGTGGAAGAAATGTGCAGTACATGGTACTTACCACCTATCAGGGACTCAGAATTACCCGTGAGGATGAGGACATTTTTATCATTCAAGTCAGAGGAAGCCAGAGGAGGAAATGGAGGGGGAAATTCAGGCAAAGCGGGTTGAAGCCAATTTACTGTTGTAAATTAAACTGGTCACTGATTTTTGATGATCTGTACATGTGTCTCAACCTCTCAAGGTACCAGTTTTCATTTTTCCAAGAGGGGTCAATAGTATAGAATCTGAAGCTAGACTGCCCAGGCCTGAGTTCCAGCCTCTCTGCTGACTTGCCCAAGTCACTTGGCCTCTGTGCTCCGTCCTCCTCCCATTCTCCCACGGGGTCTCTCAGTCACTTTCAAGGCATCCTGTGGCTCCCAGCTCACAGTACAGAAGCCGGTGGCTGTCAGCTCATTTTGCCTATCTTGCATTACTCACTTCCGCTTTAAGAATTGTGAACTACATAGAAAACTCAGTCTTTGGGTCCTGGTGCTGGCTCTGTCTAGATTCCTGCCTAGCTTGCTGCATATCCAGGCTGGCCTCCAGCTGGGAGCCATTCTGCCTCTACCTCTCAAGTGCTGGATCACAGCTGTGTATCACCATGCTTGGCCCTGGGGTACAAGCTGTTACCCCTCAGTGTTCTGAGTGATAGCTATAGGGGCATGCATGCCTATATTCTGGGGTCACTGAATAGAGAAACATTTTTATCATGTGCTAACACTAGTTTAGAGTGTCTTAGAGTGTCTTGAACTCAGACTGTTTCTTTCTGTTCATCAGATTTGTCTGCCTCTGCTCATTCTAAGGTGGTGATCTTCACAGCCAACTCCCTGGGTGGTTCTGAATCCTACCTGCACGCAGTACAGAGCAACGTGGACATGTTCAGAGCTCTTGTTCCAGCTCTGGGGCATTACAGTCAGCATGCTGTCTTGCTTGTTGCCTCTCAACCAGGTAAAAAGCTTGATTTTAAATTCAAATGATGGTCCAGATTATCACTATCATTGCCATTGCTGGCGTAAAAAACAAAAACAGCCAAAGCAGTGTGGTATATAAAGGGACGTTCGGTAAGATCAGTCTTACAATGAACAGTACATCCATCCATGGGCTACCAACAGTCACTCCTCATGCCGTCATTACGTAGGTTACAAGTCACGGCTTTGCATGAAATGTGGTAGTATTTCCCACATTGTGTGTGAACACATGCCCACTGTGTGTGAACGTCAGCGGACAGTTCTCCTTCACCATGTGGGTGTGGGTTAACCTCAGATTTTCGGGCTTAATGGCAACTACCTTTACCTGCTGTGCCGTCTCACCTCCCCCCGGCCCTCCCCCCGGTGCCCTCTCACCCGCCCTCACTGTCCATCTTTAACGGCTTACATTTCATAGATTGTTTAACTTAAACAAATGTTTCCCAAGAGTTGAGTGGTTTGGGCTCAATCAGTGAGCATGTGTTTGAAAGTGTTGCCGAGTTATGTGTGTGGTTTATAACTGTTTTTAAGTCCTCTTGGCATGTAAGAGGAAAGGAAGTTGTGGGTTCTTTTCAAGGTGCTAGACTGTATAATAATATATGAATCAGTATTTTTAACTTAAGCCTAAAACAAAAGTGGAAATTTATCAATGAAATAAAATTATTGGGCTGGGGATATGGTTTGATGGTAGAGTGTTTGCCTAGCATACATGAGACCCTGGGTTCAAAACCATGCACATGTACACGCGCTCAAATAATTATGCTTCATTGCAATGAAATTGATATTTCCCTTTTTTTTTTTTTAAAGATTTGTTTATTTATTACATATACAGTGTTCTGCTTACATGTATACCTGCACACCAGAAGAAGGCACCAGATCTCATTATAGATGGTTGTGAGCCACCATGTGGTTGCTAGGAATTGAACTTAGGACGTTTGGAAGAGCAGACTGTGCTCTTAACCGCTGAGCCAACTCGCCAGCCCCCTGCTTTTTTTTTTTTTTAAGATTTATTTATTATGTATACAGTATTCTGCCTGTGAGTATGCCTGCAGGCTAGAAGAGGACACCAGATCTCATTATAGATGGCTGTAATTTTGTGGTTGCTAGGAACTGAACTCAGGACCTTTGGAAGAGCAGCCAGTGCTCTTAACCTCTGCGCCATCTCTCCAGCCCTTCCCTGCTTTATTTTAATTTTATGTACTTTGGTGTTCTGCCTGCTTATATGTGTGAGGGTGTCAGATCCCCTAGACCTAGAGCTACAGACAGTTGTGAGCTGCCATGTGGGTGCTGGGAATTGAACTCGGCTCCTTTGGAAGAACAGCCAGTGTTCCTAACCACTGAGCCATCTCTTCAGCTCCCTATTTTCCCGCTTTCTATACTCAGTTTTTACTTTTCTTGATTAACTGTTCTGGGAGTTTATTTTCTACCCTAACTATTTATGCATAAGAAGAAAGTTAATAAAAGGGCTTTAACCTAGTTTGTGTTTTCAATATACTTTATAATAAACATACTACCAGACATGTTGGTGCACTTTTGTAATCCCAGTACTCAGGAGCAGAGGGAGGAAGAGTGGGAGTTCAAGGCCAGCTAGACTGTATAGCAAGACCCTGCCTTGAATGCGTTTCAGTGCTTTTAAGACTTGCAAAGCGTCTGTAGAAGCGCTGACATACTTCACTTCGTGTGAGCTAAGCTGGAAGTGGTTTGTTGTTGTTGGAGGTTGATTGGTTGTTTTTGGGTTTTTTGAGACAGGGTTTCTCTGTGTAGCTGTCCTGGAACTCACTCTGTAGACCAGCTGGCCTTGAACTCACAGAGATATGCCCGAGTGCTGGGACTAAAGGCATGTGCCACCGCCACCTGGCTACTTCTTCTGCTGCTGCTGCTTTTTTTTTTTTTTTTTTTTTTAATCCTTAACATTTTCACTTTGTGTGTAACAGTGGAAATCATGAGCTATGTGACATGGAAACTGAGCACATTTCCTGCAAATCGCGTGATTGGGACTGGATGCAATCTGGATTCACAGAGGTTACAATACATTATTACGAGTGTTTTGAAGGCACAGAATTCAGGCAAAGACGTGTGGGTTGTTGGCGAGCAGGGAGAAAACAGAGGTAAGTACGCTATTACTAATTATGCTGCTAACTCTGAAGTCACGACATTCAGATCCGTGCAGGGCCCTTAGAATTGTGGACCTTAGTCAGTGCCCTCTGTTAGAGCCCTCCAGAGAGCCTTCATGAGAGTCACTTGCTGTGTGTGTGTGTGTGTGTGTGTGTGTGTGTGTGTGTGTGTGTGTGTTGCTAGGGATTAAACTCAGGGCCTCAAGTGTATTTGGTTCACTACCACTCTACAACCCCAGCTCCTGTCATGCTCATATTTGTTTATTCTTGAGCTTAAAGCAAGATGCCTTACTCAGGTTTAAATTTTTGGTTTCTCAAGACAGGGTTTCTCTGTGTAGCCTTGGCTGTCCTGGACTCCCTTTGTAGACAAGGCTGGCCTCAAATTCACAGTGATCCACCTGCCTCTACCTCTGAGTGCTAGGATTAAAGGCGTGGGCCACCACACCCAGGCTCAGGTTTTATTTTATTATTTTTTTTTGTTTTGGTTTGGTTTGGTTTTTGAGACAGGGTTTCTCTGTGTAGCCTGACTGTCCTGGAATTCTCTTTGTAGACCAGGCTAGCCTTGAACTCACAAATCTCCACCTGCCTCTGCCTCCAAATGCTGGGATTAAAGGCATGAGCCACTACCCCCGGCTGCCTATGGCCTTTTTAAACTACTTGCTGTCTCCCTGTTACAAAAGCATCACTTCAGCTCCCTGTATGGAAACAAAAACAGACCCCAAAAGAAGGCTTTCTGTATTTGAGGATGCCTTCCTTCACAGCTTCCGTATTTCATGTAAAGCCAGGCTGGTTGAGTGCTGGGACCACAGCTTGCTGTTATTTAATCCATTTGTATTCATGTAACAAGAACATGAGTGTCTACACTGTACTCATTGCTGTACCAGATGCCTGTATGATGTGAAAGGTGTGGACAAGGTCTTGTATTTTGGGGCAGTAGATCTCAGCCTGTAGGTGGTGACCCCTTTGGGGTCCATATCAGATATTTACATTACAATCCAGAACAGTAAGCCAGCGGTGGTGGTGGCTTTTAATCGCAGCACTCAGGAAGCAGAGGCAGGTGGGTCTCTGAGGTTTTGAGGCCAGCCTGCTCTACAGAGCAAGTTCCAGGACAGCCAAGGCTACACACAGAGAACCCCCTATTTCAAAAAACAAAAACAAAACAACAAAAACCCAAACAATCCAGAATAGTAGCAAAATTAGTTTTGAAGTGGCAACAAAGAGCTGGGGAGTGGTGGCGCACGCCTTTAGTCCCAGCACTCGGGAGGCAGAGGCAGGCGGATCTCTGTGAGTTCAAGACCAGCCTGGTCTACAAAGTGAGTCCAGGACAGCCAAGGCTACACAGAGAAACCCTGTCTCAAAAAAACCAAAACCAAACCAAACCAACCAAACAAACAAAAAACCCGAAGTAGCAACAAAATAATTTTAAGGTTGGGGGTCTGTGCTGAAGGGTTGCAGCATTAGGAAGGTTTAGAACCACTGCCACTGTGTTAGAGAGAAGACAATACGAGGTATTTTAGCTGACAAGATATATAGCATACTATTTGATTAAGTATTATTTTGGTACTTAGACATTTACACTTGCATTTGATGTGGGTAGAAATCATTAGGAAGAAAAGAATTCTGTACCTATAGCACCTCAAATAATGGTAAAGGCCGCATTGATGGAGACACTGGCAGAGTGGGTAGGTTTTGAACTGATAGGAAAGAGGGATGAAAACGTTCCAGGCAGTGAGGACAGTGGGCACGGACTTCTGACTTGTTCTCAGCTGGGAAACAGAAACGGAAGGATCTAGGAGATGCAAACTGGGTGACTCAAATTCAGTGTTGTAGTCTATGACATATACGCGTGCATACATGTGCAGAGAGAGCCGTGTGCAGAACTCGCGGTGGAATGCAGCAAGTCTCATGAGCACGCGCACACTCAGTCAGCAGCATGACGGGCACCGCTGACACTTCCTAGGCCATTGTCTTGCTTCTGTCTAGGAAAGCACAGGTAGCTTTGTGTTTGTCTTTTACCCAGGGACGCTTGAGCTCTAACTAGAGCTATGCCCCTGGCTCTCACCTTTGTCTTCAACTCTTGCTTCACAGAGGGATTTATTTATTTATTTATTTATTTAATATTTATTTATTTATTATGTGTACAGTGTTCTGCCTGCACACCAGAAGAGGGCACCCAATCTCATTATAGATGGTTGTGAGCCACGATGTGGTTGCTGGGAATTGAACTCAGGACCTCTGGAAGAGCAGGTGGTGCTCTTAACCTCTGGGCCATCTCTCCAGGGATTTATTTATAACTGGGCTGGGTTTCCTTTCTGGCCTTAAAGGCAGAAATGGGTCAGAGACTCCCTCTGCTGGCTTCATGTTAGATACCAACTGGTAATGTTTGCACAAGTGACATCATAACAGTCATGTGGCCGGGCGTGGTGGCGCACGCCTTTAATTCCAGCACTCGGGAGGCAGAGGCAGGCGGATCACTGTGAGTTCGAGGCCAGCCTGGTCTACAAAGTGAGTCCAGGATGGCCAAGGCTATACAGAGAAACCCTGTCTCGAAAAACCAAAAAAAAAAAAAAAAAAAAACAGTCATGTGTTAGAATTGATTTTTAATAATTATCATTTTTATGAGGTACTTTTCATACAGGTATCTCACTTAAATTTTACAAATACCCTAGGAAGAAAGGCATAGTTTTCTTTTTTAACATTATTATTTTCATTTTATGTAGATTGGTGTTTTGCCTGCATGTGTATCTGTGTAAGGGTGTTGGATCCCCTGGAACTGGAGTTATAGGTAGTTGTGAGCTGCTCTGTGGTTGCTGGAAGTTGAACTTGGATTCTCGGGAAAAGCAGCCGGTGTTCTTAACTGCTGAGCCATCGCTCCAGCCCCAGTGTTCTTTTCTTTTCTTTTCTGTTTTGTTGTTTGTTTTATATTGTTTTGTTTTTGAGACAGGGCTTTTCTGCGTAGCCTTAGCTGTCCTGGACTTGCTTTATAGACCATGCTGGCCTTAAACTCACAGATATCTGCCTGTTTCTGCCTCCTGAGTGCTGGGATTAAAGGTGTGCATCACCACTCTTCCACTGAGCCCTGATTTTCTGAATGTATAGAAAACACAGAGCCCAGTAGGGATGAGTGAGGGTGACATAGCTAATTGAGAGCAGCCCTAAATTGACACTTAAGGTTTGTTCTTTCTTGCTGTCACTGTCACTTAAAGCATTTTATGCCATGCTTGGCACAGAGTAAAACAACCAGAGATTGTTATTCCAAGGTTTACAAGATGGCGATAAGTAAGAATTACCAAAAGGTGTCACTGCACTCAGTTATAATTATCCGGTGCTGCGGGTTGAGTCCAGGACTTCGTACATGCTCAGCAAGACTCTACCGACTGAGCTGCAATCCTTGTCCCCAGTGGATTTTTTATGAAAATTCGTGGGGCCTGTTTTTGAGGATTGGAACAGAAATAAAGATGATTAAGTGCACAATTTTAAATATGTTGAGCAAGGATGGATGTAAAGGGCCGAGCAGTGAAACAAAGTGTAGCTGAGTGCATCCCAGCTTCCTTCCTTCACTGCAGGCAGACTGGAACACTCTGAACCTTGTGCTCTTTTAAGTTATGAGTGGGTCAGGGCTTGTATAGAGGAAAGGTTAGAAGATGGGAGCTGCACAGGGCTACAGAGGCAGCTCAGGGGTTAAGCGCACCCGCTCCTCTTGCAGAGGTCTCAGGCTTGGTTCCCAGCACCACATGGTGCACACAGCTTCCTAGAACTCCAGTGTCAGGGCTTCTGATGCTCTTTCCTGGCCTCTTTGGGCACTATATATACACATACATAGATGTGGGTAACACACACATAGAATATGTCTAAGAAACAAAAGTAAGTACAAAAAGACTGAGATTACTGTTTATCCATCTGCCCCATCTTTGCTTAGGTACATCATGGGAGCAGTGCGCACAACTTTCTGGATATCTTATCTCCTCTGTGAGTCTATTTTTACACCAACTTGCTGTTTTTACTCATCCTTTCAAGGACTGTAATATTGTATTTCTGTTAGCAAATGTTCTCCATGTCCCAGTTTTTAATTATTGCTAATACATTAATAGTATAACAGAAAACAAGTAAATAATTCTTATATAATCCTTCTAATTAGAACATTTAAAGAAATTTCTTAGGTCTAGCATGGTGATATATACCTTCTTGTTTATTTTTGTTGTTGTTGTTGTTTTTGTTTTTTAGAGACAAGATTTCTCTGTGTAGCCTTGGCTGTCTTGGACTAGCTTTGTAGACCAGGCTGGCCTCAAATTCACAGCGATCCGCCTGCCTCTGCCTCCCTGAGTGCCTCTCCTGAGTGCTAGGATTAAAGGCGTGCACCACCAGGCCCGCCCAGCTCCTGTTTTGTTTTGTTTTTTTAATGGAGTTTAGAGTATATGAATTTTAGACATAAGATAGTCTTCTATAACCAAATGTGGTTTTGCTTTGCCTACCCCAAAACAGACCTATATAAAAAGTGCCTATATTTTAAAAATGCCTTTATATAGATGAATACTGGAATTGCTTCAAGTGTTGCAGTTCACGTCAATGTTAAAAAGTGGCACAGAGGGCCGGGAGTGGTGGCACACGCCTTTAATCCCAGCACTTGGGAGGCAGAGGCAGGTGGATCACTGTGAGTTCAAGGGCGGCCTGGTCTACAAAGGGAGTCCGGAACAGCCAAGGCTACACAGAGAATCCCTGTCTCAAAAAAATAATAAATAAATAAATAAAACTGACACATATCCAGTTTGTGGGTGCTTCCGATACAGCACTAGCCTTGGCAAAGTTCATGTTTGACATATGCAGAAAGATGTCAGGTCCCATTGTGCTTTAAAACTGCTCTTTACAGGGCTGGAGAGAAGGCTCAGTGGTTAAGAGCACTGTCTGCTCTTCCAGTGGTCCTGAGTTCAATTCCCAGCACGCACATGGTAGCTCCCAACCATCTATAAAGTAATCTGATGCTCTCTTCTGGTATGCATTTGTGCATGCAGATAGAGCACTCATATTAAAAAAATAAGAAATGAACATTTTTTTTTAAAAAAGCTGCTGTTAATGGCTGGGTATGGTGGCCCATGCCTTTAATCCCAGCACCCCACTGGTAGAGCAGGCAGATCTCTGTGAGTTTGATGCCAACTTGGTCTACAAAGTGAGTCCAGGACAGCCAGGGCTACACAGAGAAACCATGTCTCGAAAACAAAAACAAATCCCCAAACTGCAGCTTGTTTGAGCTAAATCAGTGTTTTGGTTTGGGTTTGGTTTGGGTTTTTCCAGACAGGGTTTCTCTACATAATTTGGCTGTCCTGGACTTGCTTTGTAGTCCGGGCTGGCCTCAAACTCACAGAGATCCACCTTCCTCTGCCTCCCAAGTGTTGGGATTAAAGGTGTGCGCCACTATGCCCGGCTGAACCTGATTTTTTTAAATTGTTTTTTAAATGCCATGGTTAGAGGATGTGGGTAACCTGGAAGGTGTTGCTTCTCCTACAATTGTAGAAATTCCATGCCAAAATAGGTTACCAAGTTATTCCTCAAACCAATCAGTGTGCTTCGCAGCAAAACAGTTGTCAAATGCATATAGCATTTGAAAGCCTGTCACCTGCTGCAGCCTCCTGGGGAAACAGCTCTTCCTACAGGAATATAATGTGGCCTTGTAGACCTGTTGCTGATGAGTGAGAACAGGCAAGGAAGCCACAAGTAGACTTGAGGGATCACATGTTTTGGAGATTAAGGCCTGAAATCTTTCTTGTCCCAGCACGGAAAATTCAGTGCCATAAATGGGAAAGTAACTGTTGTTAGAAGAGTGAAAAGGGCCAGGCAATGGGGGTGCACGCCTTTAATCCCAGCCCTTGCGAGGCAGAGGCAGGCAGATTGCTGTGAGTTCAAGGCCAGCCTGGTCTACAAAAGCAAGTCCAGGACAGCCAAGGCTACACAGAGAGACCCTGTCTTGAAAGAAAAAAAAAGAAGAAGAAGAAGATGAGTGAAAAGGTATAAGTAGATCAGGTCCCTTGACCTCAAAAAGACCAATCTTTTTTTGTTTTTTTTGTTTTGTTTTTTAATCAATGTCTCACTATGTAGCCCTAACAGTCCTGGAACTTGTGCAGATCAGGCTGGCCTTGAACTCAAGGAGATCTGTCTTCCTGCCTCTGGCTCCTAGGAGGCAGAGACAGGTGGATCTCTGTGAGTTTGAGGCCAGCCTGATCTACGAAGTGAGTCCAGGACAGCCAGGGCTGTTATACAGAGAAACCCTGTCTCAAAAAAAAGAAAAGAAAAGAAAAGACTTAAGCCATAGCTCCTAGCCGTTATGTTACATATTAGTCTTAAGAAAACCATTGGCAAAATATAACTAGTTCTTTGTTTCGTTCTAGCATGCTTGTGGAGTGGCCAAGATGGAGTAATGAGTCAGAGCTCTCAGGCACAGCTATCCAGCAGGTAACAGTGTCTAACTAAAGCTCATGTGCTTCAGAGCTGAGAGAGGCCCTGTCCACACAGCTGGGTCACACGGCGGGGTCACACAGCGGGCCCACCTGGCTTCTGTGACCAGGACTCGCTAGCAGGAGGTCTGGAAGCACAGGGAGCAGTGCTGTGCAGGGCGTCCGAGATGTTTTGCACACTAGCCTAGACATTTACAGCGGAGGACAGTGAAGTAGGGTTGCCTCCTTCACCTCCTTGTCATCTCTATCATCTAATACCAGCTAGAAGTGGATCGAGAATAAGCACACAAGATTACATGTGGAAATTAGTCTAAAACCACAGTTTGCCGTGTCTTGTTGGAGGGGAGTGCAAGTGCACAGAAACTAGCTTCAGGCCTTGGGGTTTGCCCCGTACATTGGGTTTCACGCAGATCATTTTCAGACCATTTATTAGAGAACTCTCCCCAAGCCTGGTGTGCTAGTAAAACATAGATGTTTAACTCTTTAACTTCTGAGTTGTGTGTTTTGTTTTGTTTTGTTTGTTTGTTTTTGTTTTTCCAGACAGGATTTCTCTGTGTAGCCTTGGCTGTCCTAGACTCACTATGTAGACCAGGCTGGCCGCAAACTCACAGTGATCCATCTGCCTCTGCCTCCCGAGTTTCCCACATGCACCACCACACCCAGCTAGCTGCTGAGTTTTAGTACATACAACAGTTGGAAAGAATAGGGTGTGAGGAAAGTTAATTAGAGTAAATAGTACTGCATTATTTCATTATAGGTTCTTCTCTTTTATTGTGTTGGGGGTTTTTTTTGTTTTGTTTTTGTTTGTTTGTTTGGGTTTTTTGTTTGTTTTGTTTGCTTTTGTTGTTGTTTTGATGGTGCTGGAAACTAAAGAGCCATGGATGAGCTAAGCATGTGTTTTACCACTAATTATGTTCCCTATAGGTTTTGTTTGTCTGTTTGTGTGTTTTCTTTGTTTTGTTTTGAGATGGGGTTTGTCTGTGTAGTCTTGGCTGTTCTTGTCCTGGACTCACTCTGTAGACCAGGCTGGCCTCTGCCTCCCTGAATGCTGCAATTACACCCAGCCTTATAGTTTGTAAATGGAACAAATTTAAAGTTTTAGTTTACATACCTTTTTTTTTTTTTTTTTTTTTTTAGTAAAAAGTGTGCCTATTATAAATTTCAGTGCCACAGCTACATACAGAGAGTTAGAAGCTGAGCTCATCCCATCTTCTAGAAACAGTCATTTAACGTCCACGTGCCCCACATGCACATACGCTGTTCAGTTGTAACAGATTGTCCTAGCTATACCATCCTGCAACCTGTGTAGTCATAAAATTAAATATCTCTCTGTATTACACACGTAAGTCTGCCTTCCTTTTCTGTGATTTATTTTTATTTTGTATGTATGAGGGTTTTCTTGCATGTGTGTATATGCACTACATGTGTGTCTGACATGTGTGGAGGCTAGCCGAGAATGTCAGATCCCCCTGGAGCTGGAGTTATGGGTGGTCGTGTGTGCTGGGACCCAGAACTGGCTCTTCTGTGCCCTCTGCTGCTGAGCCCTCTCTCCTAGTGGGCACTGTCGTAAGAGCGCATTCTATACCAGCTTCAGGAAAGAGAACTGTTTCCATTCCTGTTTTACATTCTGATCATACAGAGGCTGCGGGACTGCTGGGTCAGCACCAGCAGCTTTGCTGTAAAACGTGGGAGTTTAGTCGTTTAGCACATTCATGGCTCTGAGTTTAATCCCAGCACCACCCCGGTGAGACAAAGCAGAGGAACCTATTAATGCCATAAGTATTTTGTAATCAGATTACATTTCCTCACGCACTGCTCTTCCTGTTACGTGTTCTGAAACTCATGAGCTGAAGATTTAAAAACCTACACTTGACGATCACTCCAGACTAAAGGAAAGTATTATTGGTGATAGTGAGATAACAAATGCCCTGAAAACAGTGGTGCCAGCTCCTCTCTTCTTTCCTGTGATTTATTTTTATTTGTATGTAAGTGTATGTGTGTGTGCATGGGTGCTAGAATTGAGTCTCAGCTCCCCTGAGGCTGGAGTTAGTGACAGTCGTGAGCCTCCTGACACGAGGCTGGACACTGAACTCAGTCTTCTAGAAGAGCAGCCTGTACTTTCAACCTCTGAGCTATTAATTCATTCCCAACCTTATTTTTATCAGAGCTATGTAGTGTGGTGTAGGCATAAGGTTATTGTGTAGTTTAAATGCTGATTTCTGTACACCCCCTGCCCCCATGTCTGGTTGCAAACTTTATTCTAAGAATTTCCTGTCTAAATGTTGTGTAAATACTGCTGCCCAGTTGTACCCCTGATATGTCAATAAGGCAGCTTACAGCCAACTGATGAGCAAGGGAGAAATTAGGGTTGGACTTGCTGCCAGCCAGGGGAGGAAGAGTTAAGAGATGAAGTAGGGGATTCAGCTAGGGGACTGAGCCATGGGTAAAGGTCCAAGGAAGATCAGGAGGAAGGAGCTGGAACTGAGGAAAGCTATATAGTGCAAGGTTTGCTGGGAGTAAGACAAAATAGCATAGAGGGTTAAGAACAGACTTAAACTGCTCAAGATTGTGTTGTGAAGCCTTGGGTTACAAAAGTCTCAATTATTTGTGTGATAGCCAGGTTAAGAAATAAGCTAAGGAGCTGGAGAGATGGCTCAGAGGTTAAGAGCACTGTCTGCTCTTCCAGAGATCCTGAGTTCAATTCCCAGCAACCACATGGTGGCTCACAACCATCTATACCCTCCTCTGGCATGCAAGTGTACATGGAGATAGAACCTCATATAAATAAATAAGAATTTAAAAAAAGAAAGAAAGAAATAAGCTAAGAGAATCAAACACTGTTTTATGAAAAATAACTTCAACAGTGTGGCATTTGGCAATGATTTATTTAACCAGCCCCCCTTTGATAAGTTTTTCTCAAATACAGTAAACATGCTCTTATGTATTCCTTTGCATACTTGTGCTTGCTGCCGTAGGACAAAGTCTGAGGAAGGGGTTCCTAGATGAGGGCCCTGGCTTTCCCTGACGTTACTTCATGCTCGGAGCAGCAGTGCCTCTTCATACAGTCTGCAGAACTAGTCGTCACTGATAGTCTGAACTGATAGTTATCGTGGGCTTTTTGTCCAGTCGTTTTGTTGTTATGAGACAGAGCTAGTCCTGGCTAGCCTGGGACTCACAGCGACTCGACTCGTCTTCTGCCTTCCAAGTGCTGAGGCTATGGGCGTGTGCTGCCACACCCAGCTGATACTGTTTAACTAACATTAGTTACATAATTACAATGATGAGCATCTTTTCATGCTGTGAACTGTGGATCTCACATTTTAGGAGAAGCTTAAGTAATAATTATATTATCTGCAGGCCTTCTTAAATTTTCTGAACTCTCGCTCTTGTAATCTAGAGCCATGGAACTGTTGAGGGTGAAAGGTCGGAGATCTTGGTCTGTTGGACTATCGGTGGCTGACCTGGTGGACACCATTGTAAACAACAAAAAGAAGATACATTCTGTATCGACTTTAGCAAAGGTAATGAGTTTTCATTCACATGTCTTAGGCTTTGCTATCTTCGGTAATAAATATATAAGGCAGCAGGACTGCTGTGTCCCCACGGCAGCTCCAGCGTGAGACCTAGGAACGTGAGTGCTCAGTCAGTTGCTCCACTGAGGGAGATGTGCAGGGTCAGCCTCTCCTTCCCTTCCATGTACCCTGGGGGACTTGGACAAGGTGTTGATGGAATCTGTGCTTTCCCTGCTTGTCCTCTGCCCCCTAAGCCAGCAAGTCACCCCAGCAGTTTCCTGCCTTTTCCCAGAGCCTAAATTCCCCCCTTCCACCTCCGCCCCCAAACACAGCCAAAATGAGATATGAACACTGGGTCAGATTGTTTTATTTTGTTTTTTCAAGACAGGGTTTCTCTGTTTAATAGCCCTGGCTGCCCAGGACTCGCTTTGTAGACCAGGTTGGCCTCAAACTCACAGCTGAGAGCTGGGATTAAAGGTGTGCATCACCATGCTGGGCCTTTTTTTTTTTTTTTTTTCCTTTTCAGATTTTCTTAAACACCAGGAGGGAAATACAACATGGAAAGGAAATGTAAAATAACTTTGTGTGCTGGCTGTTCCCAGGGTCCATGCTGTCTTCCCCCAAGGACTCTACTGTCCATCTCTGGGTTACCCTCCAGCCTACTGACCGTATTACAGACAGCTACTTTACCTCCCTGCAAAGTAGGCATCTTTGACCTGGCTCCTCCCATCACAGACACTTTCTGGAGCTCTAACTTGAGTTTACAAAATCAGTAAACAAATTAAGTTTAACTTGTATCCAGACAAATTAAATTTAACTGTACTAGAACTAGAAAAACAAGAAAGAATTTTATTATGTGAGTTTGAGGCCAGCCTGGTCTACAAAGCGAGTCCAGGACAGCCAAGGCTACACAGAGAGACCCTGTGTCAGAGAAAATAAAATAAAATAAGGTGTGGGATCCGGTGAAGCTGGAGTTACAGATGGTTGTGAGCTGCCTCAGCGGGTGCTGGGGATGACAACAGTACGTGCTCCTAACTGCCGAGCCATCTTTCCAGCCCCCCACCCCTTTATTATTATTATTACTATTACTATTATTATTATTATTATTATTATTATTTTGTAATTCAGATTTATTATCATCCCAACCTTTTCATTTCAGGGATATTATGGTTTAGACAATGAAGTGTTTTTAAGTTTGCCGTGCATCCTGGGAACCAGTGGAGTATCTGAAGTCATCAAAACCACAGCAGGAGAAGACACAATGGCTGAGACCCTCCAGCCCAGTGCGTCCTCAATCCACAGTCTCCAGCAGCAGCTAAAACTGTGATTCCCAGTCACCCAGAGCGGGGCACTTACTTACTTTTGCCAACACACATAGTTTGGAGAACTTCCACAACTTACTATTTGTTCTTAAAAATGGCCTTTATAGTAGATGATTTCTTAGTTAGCTTTATAATTTGAAACCTTGAGAAGAGAATGGAAAAGGACCTGACTTCCTTGGGGATTTTTGACAGACCTATACTGTTGTTTAAACCTACAGCAGGGATAGACGTTCATTTGCACTGTACTGCGTCATTTTAGATTGCATGTCCTAAACTTACGGCTCACCTAGCACTTTGGAGACCTGGTTGAAAGAAATGCAATCCTTAGAGATTTCTGTTGGACACTAAGTCTAAACCTGGTAAGCTGGAGGCAGGATGGGCATAGAGTCTGTGGTAGGTGCACATTCAGAGATCCTTGGCTTTCTGGACTAATGCTTCCTTTCCAAGATCCAGTTGATAGTAATGGCAAAGCTATTCATTAGCCACCAAAGACTAGAAAGGACTTTAATCTATATGTTAAATTTGTTAAATGGAATTTTTAATATATGAAAAGTACGTGATTTAATTTCCAATGAGATTTTTCTTTCTGAAAATTTCTGTAACCTCCTCCTGGTCTAGAATATCTCTAATGTATCTTAAAACTGTGTTAGTAGGAAAAGAGAGATGTGTTTTTCTGTGGCCATAGGTAATGAATAATAGCCACACAATATATTTTGAGGCCAAAATATGAGGCCTTCATAAAAGCCATTGATTGGTCTTCTGAGCAGGCCTTACTCACTCCAAAAGAAACGGTCTGACTGTGCCTTGTACTGGTCAGAAGCAGTATTTCCATGCAGGAGAGACAGCATGGTGATCGCTGTGATACACTGATGACAGCACCAGCTAACACAGCTCTTGTGCAGTGAGTTTTTTATGTGTAGAATCTTCACATTAACTGGCTGAGGTAGGAGAAAAATGCACTTTGGTGGCTAGGATCACATGGGTTCTAAGGAGCATTTCTTACCTGTACAGCCTTTATTTTTTAAAGTAGCAACAGGGGCTTTGGGGAGACCCAGAAGCCTAAAAGCCAAGTTGTTAAAAAACATTAAGTAGAGCTAAGGTTTGGGGTACTGTGAAAGAATTACTTTCATTCTCACATGGGAGCTCCTTCCTTCCTTCCTTCCCTTCCTTCCTTTCTCTTCCTTCCTTTCTTTTTTGACACAGGGTCTTTATGTGGTACTGACTGTCTTGGAGCTCTCTTTTGTAGACCAGGCTAACAAACTCAGAGACCCTTCTGCCTCTGCCTCCCAAAGGGATTAAAGGCGTGAGCCACCACATCTGCCAATATTTTTGTTTAAATGCTTTTTACAAAGATTGACTAGCCTAACCCCAGAGGTTCAACAAATAGCAGAGGTGATATGTGCCGAAGTCAGTATTTGTTTAGTCTTTCACAGACGAAACACTGTTGGTGAACATGCTCTGATCGAGACAAGCCCTGCTGGTGTTTAGGGATTAGCAGGGAACACAGTAACCAAATAGCATATAAATGCAAGTGTGCTCAGTACTGTGAAGTCCAGAGTATTGGGACAAGGAATCCAGTCTGATCAGTGGTTTGTGAGGTAGGAAGGAAACAATCTCCTCTCAGTGCGACACTGAGTAATGATAGCGACAAGTGATACTTGCGGATACTTGAGTGTCCCACGTTGGAGAAAGCAGGGAAGGGATGTGTGACAGACTCCCACCAGATCTAGTTGGATGAAACCTTGGACATCAAGGCTTGGGGGGCGGGGCAGGTAGCTCGATGGAAAGAGGATTGCCTGATATGCACAGAGTACTGGGTCTGATCCCAGAACCACACAAACTTGGGGTACTTGAGGAGATAACCATTATTGGTTCTTTATAGATTATCTTGGTGTTGCTTCTACTGGCTTTTTTTTTTTTTTTTTTTTAAATAGGAAAGTAAAGTTGAAACAATCATTTCTTATATGTTTTAAACTAGTTTTTCTTTTGGTTTTTGGGTGTTTGGGACAGGATTTCTCTGTGTAGCCTTAGCTGCCCTGGACTCACTTTATAGGCCAGGCTGGCCTCGAACTCACAGAGATCCACCTGCCTCTGCTTCCTGTGTGTTGGGATTAAAGGCGTGCACCACCACGCCCAGCCTTATTTCCTCCCGTTAGTTGCTTTTTCTTCTTGCTATGTGACAAGGAAGGGAAACTTTCATTTTTCCAAAATCATGCAGTACATGATTTTTATTGGGGCTTGGATTAAATGTTTTTTGATATTGTAAGGTATATCTTCATTTTTCAATTTGTATTGTCTTCCTTAAATGTCAAAAATAATTAATGAAATAAACTGATTTTAAAAGGACCATGTGATGTCTGATTAAATGAAAAAAAAATACATTCACATTAAGGAGGTTTTTTTCATGGCGTTCTCAGAGCACCCACATCCATTAGTCACTTAAGTGGCTTGAGTGTAAAATGAAGGGAATGGCCTTTATCAGTTGTTTTTTAATTTTTAAAAATAGATTTTGGATAAAAACTTCTCAAACAAGATAGTGTTATATAACCTTTGCAGGCCTTGTTGTTATTATTATTAATTTTATGTATATGAGTACTCTATCTGCTTGTACACCTGCACGCCAGGTGGATGTGAGCCACCATGTGGTTGCCAGAACTTGAACTCAGACCTCTGGAAGAGCAAACAGGGCTCTTAACCGCTGAGCCATCTCTCCAGCCCAGGCCTTGATCTTTTGATTCTCTTGCCTCAGCCTCCCAAGGACTTCAAATTCTAGATTATAGATTGTCACACCTGGTTAAAAAAGAACTCATAAAGCGTTGTATTACACATGCTCCTGAAATCCATAGAAACAGATGCTCTCATTAAAGGGGTTTCTAAGTAAGCTGCAGCTTTACAGACAGCTTTAAGTGTGTGTTTTTACGTATTTTTAAAGACACTGGGAAGGGAGAAGTCATTCAGTGTCCTCCACTTATCCTATTCCTTAAAGCAGTCTCCTGGACCTGGGGCTCGCTCACCTCTTGGCAAGGCTGGAAGCCAGCACGCCTGAGGTCCTCCTCCACCCCTCCTGAAGCCAGTGGCAACACATGACAGGCGTGGGCTGGAAGGCCCTGTGTGATCTCAACTCCGGCCCTCATGCTTGTAGAACAAGTGCTTTTAACACTAAGCAGTCTCTCCGGCTCCAGGGCATGCTTTTAACCTACCAGAAACAGTGGGCACAGAGGGACTGAGTAAGCTTCAGGTTTGTCTGTGGCTACAGCTGACTCAAGGCTGATGTCACCTATCGGGATGGAGTGTGTGCTGACATGTGCCGTGCACTTTCACTTAGGCCCCTCACCTTCGGCTTAGAAAGGACTTAATACCATACTAAGCCATCCAGATGTATCGTCTTTTAACTTCTGTCTGTACTAGCTTTTATACTTTGGGTGAATGTACTTATGCAATGCATTAATTAATGGTTAATGTTTTATGAGGATGAGTGTTTTGCCTGCATTGCCTGTATGTGCACCACCTGCATATACCATAGAGACTCTCAGGGTTTCCTGTAATTAGGAGCCTAACCCTAACCCCTCTGTAAGAGTAACAGGTGCTCTTAACTGTAGAGCCATCTCTTCAAGACCTATTGCCCCGGCTTGACTAAAGCTCGGGAGGAAAATTTTCCTGTATGGAGACAGAACACTAGACACGAAGAACGGGGCAAGTCTGCATTCTGATCAAACCCTGTTTACTGAAAATTTTCACAGAGTTTATATAGGCACAGAGGCATGGGTATTTGTGTAAGCAAGGGTTGCTATGGATACCTAACTCTGGAATGCTCCAGCAGGTAGGTATCTACCTTTACAGCTGCTAATTGCAGGAGAGAAATTCCAGGAAAGTTGTGAAGGATCTGGTTAGTCAGGAAAAAGCTCCCTAGTCAGGAAAAAGCTCCCGGAACTGCTGCTCACAGGCAGTTGGCCTTTGATCTTATCAGTAGTCCCACCGGAAAAGGAGTAGCTCGGGGGTCTAGAGTGACCAACCCCCACAATAAACAGGTGTCTAACTGCCGACCTAGGACAAGGTCGGCTAGTTTCTGGTGAATGGCAGACTTCTGGAGAAATAGGAACCTAGGTTCTGACAAGATGGCTGAACATTGGCCATGTAGCCCGTCCCCAACACCTATAGCAAGCTTTTATTGGAAATAGAAATTCAACCTAGATCAAGGGTCACCTCGTGTATTCTACAAGGCAATTAAAATCTGAAAATAGGGCTGGTGGAGCCAGCATGCCTCCATTTTAGGCTTGAAAGCCATCTTACAGTATAAACAAACTAGGTTCGTTCCTGTTTATGTTTAGACCTCTGTTTGTCAAGGATTGGTCTATGCCCCACCTGTAACCTTAACTACAAATGGTTCTGTTCTGCCTGTTCCAGGAGAAGATATCTTTTGTGGGTCCACTTAACTCCAACATAACTCAAACATCAAGTCAATACAGATGACAAAAATTTATTGTCATCAAGCCGCTACTGATCGACCAGGGTGTTGCAGAGTAGACTCTGGAGCTGAACTTCAACCTTGACGGGACTTTGTACAGCATATTTAAAAGATGCAACCAGCCCGGTGTGGTGGCGCAGGCTTTAATCCCAGCACTTGGGAGGCAAAGGTAGGTGACTCTCTCTGAGTTCGAAGCCAGTCTGGTCTACAAAGCAAGTTCCAGGACAGCCAAGGCTACACAGAGAAACCCTGTCTTTAAAGAAAAAAAAATCAACAAATCAATAAAGGATGAAACCAGAAAGCGAGGTAGGGGGCGGGGCACTGTAGCACTGTCCAATCATATTTTAACATAAGGGGTTGAGCAAGGGAGTTTCCATCAATTAGGATAGGAGTAATAAGTTCCTGGGCCTGGGAATGCGAACTTAGTTGACCCTGCCAACAAGATGGAGAAAGTTGTCCTTGAAATGGCTGGATTCAAACCACTATCTCCTTACAAGTTGTCCCTGAGATGTCTGGACTCAGATTACTGTTTTCTTACAATAGAAGCTGTTGGGCTATTGGGAAGTCCCCAGCTCCCCTAGGGCCTGGGAATTTGAATTTAGTCTCTCCCTACAATTAAGTCTGAAAATGAAATGGTAGTACTTAGAATATGTTTCTTTTGCTTGTTCCCAACAGTAACCATGCCTTTGTTTCAAAAGGTTATTATTTTTTAATTATTATTTATACATTATTATTCTGCCTGCATGTATGCCCGAAAGCCAGAAGGGGGCACCAGATCTCATTATAGATGTTTGTGAGCCACCATGTGGTTTCTGGGAATTGAACTCAGGACCTTTAAAACAACAGACAGTGCGTTTAACCTCTGAGCCATCTCTACAACTCTCCAAAGGTTATTATGACCACATTGTTAATATAACCACCTTGTCATTACCACCGTTTGACCAGTTTGTCATTACTACCTTAAGACCACCTTGCAACAATGACCCCTTTGTTTCACAACAAACGGTATGACCAATTATGTTCCGATTCTGTAAACCCACCTATTTGCCTGCCAAATGCCCCATTTGGAACCTCCCCTGCCCCTGAGCTAGAAAAACCGTTTTCTTGCCTATGTCCAATGCTGACCACCTGTACACAAATAAAAGTGCTGGCTTTATTAATTGCTTGCTTTAATTAATTTAGTTACTTGGGTTCATGGTCTTCCTCGCATCGTTGGGATTAACACTGGAGAAAGGTCGCTCAGAAGTTTGAAGGGGAAAATTCTTTTTAATCTGAAAATAAGCCTGCCCTCAAGGACCTGCAAGGCAGACTGCTGCCGGTGTTATCTTTACGGTGGGCTTATTAGAGGAAAAGATCCCGAGGAGGAAATTACTGCATGGCTCCCTGAGAAAAAAGCTCCTTTGCTCCTTCGAACATAGCATGAAGGGCTTTCAAGTACTTAAAACGACAGTAACAAAAAACCGCAAGTGATAATCAGAGGGACATCGTCACCGAAAGCAACTCCTAGGGGACAGACAGTCCACAAGCTAGTCACGCGAGTGGCGCGGGCACAGGCAGGACCTTCCGCGCTGCAGTCTGTGGCAACGTTCGCTAGCGGGCCAGCCGCAGGAGTCTTACGGGCCGAGAAAGGCTTGCCAACATCGGTCCCATGCGCACCTGTAGACATTGTCCATAACCCACGCCCGGCCTCCCCGGGCCGAGCGACGTCCCCGGAAGTGACGCGCGGGAAGCGGAAGCACCGCGCGCCGGCTTCCTGCTTGGCAGGGGCGGGGCGGCGGCGATTGTCTGGCGGCCTGGGGCGGCCCCGTGGCGCTGACCCTCTGCCTGTGGGGACGGAGGCGCGCGCCATGGCGGTGTCCGAGAGTCAGCTGAAGAAGATGATGTCCAAGGTGAGCCCGCGCCCTACAGGGCGGCCCCGCGGACAGGGCTGAGGCCGTCATCCCTCTGCGGAGCGGCCCTTCCCGCCTTCGCCTCCATAAACAAAAGCGGGGTCGTGCCTGGCGCGGCCGCTGCTGTTCTGCCCGGCGCTGCTTACTGTCCCAGACTGCCCCGCTGTCGCCTTGTCCTGCGGCCCGGAGCTTGGCCCTGCCTGCTCAGATCCGGTCCCCACTAGTCTAAGCTCGGGAACTGTTGGTGCAATTGGCTCGCTGAAGTAGAGCAGCCAGAAAAATCTAGATTGCCATCCCCTCCTCACTCTGGAATACTCCGCAGTTCGGTTCCATTGCATTCATTAGCTGTGATTAACGCAGTTGTTTGCTTGTTTACTTTAAGTTGAACTTAAAATTTCTCACTGCTTGACTGGTGTTGCGGGTTTTTCGCTCCTCACTTTTTAAAAGGCCTTTGGGAAAGTTTGCATATTTCTTAGTTTGGTGATCACGTTTTGCTTTTTGTAATTTACCAAATTTAATTGGAATTAAAAAAAAATCTATGTTATGTGATTCAGCCCTAACTCTTCCGGTCTTTGAGTTGGCTTTGATACTTTTATCAAAGCAAGGCTAGAGAGCGTAGGTTTTTGAGGTTTTCAGTTTAGCTGGGCGTGGTGGCACAGACCTTTTAAACCCAGCACTCTGTAAGCAGAGATGGACAGACAGACCACGAGTTCCGGCCTAGCAAGGGATACACAGTGAGACCCTGTTTCGAAACAAACAAAAATGGTGTTTAAAAATAAATAAATAAATAAATAAATAACTTGAGCCGGGCGTGGTGGCACACGCCTTTATTCCCAGCACTGGGAAGCCAGAGGCAGGCGGATCACTGTGAGTTCTAGGCCAGCCTGGCCTAAGCGAGACCAGGACAATCAAGGCTACACAGAGAGACCCTGTCTCTGGGGGGCGCGCGCGGGGAGGGGGGGAGTTGCTCTTGATTTTGAAATGATGGCACACACTTTTATTAATTGGGAGGCAAAGGCAGACAAATCCCGAGTTTGAGGCAAGCTTGGTCTTCACAGTGAGACTCTCAAAAAAATAAAAAAAGTGCCCTTGTGCCATAAGTTGTACGGGTACAGCAGTGTGCCCAATTAGACTAGAAATTGTACTAACAAATTTAACTAAGGCCATAGTTTTCTCTTGGATGGTAAGGGGAGGGCTTTGTGACAACTACTGTTTGAGCAGAAACCTGAGCAATATAAGGAAATGAGCTCTGGTAAAAACATTCTAGGAAGACGGAAAAACACACACAAAGGTTTGAAACAGAAGTTCCTCAGCAAAAGGGCGCTTGCATGGCCAGCTGAGACAGGCAGAAAGCAGTGACACTTGACGTTGACTGTCAGTGATGTGGGAGATTCTGGGGGACCTTGCAGGTCAGTGTAAGGATTTTGGCATTTGATTGGATTATGATAGCAAACAATTAAGTGTTTTGTTTTGTTTTTTAATTATGTGTATGGAGCAGATGTAGTGACTGATGCCTTTAACAGCAGATCTCTGTGAGTTTGAGGACCAGCAATGTCTGCATAGCCAGGCCAGGCCAGCCAAGGCTACACAGTGAGACTCTGCACACACACACACACACACACAAAGCAATGGTTATGTGCACACAAGTACAGGTGCACACAGAAGCCAAAGGTATTGGGTCCCTCTGGAGCTAGAGTTACAGGCATTTGTGAACCACCTGAGCAAGAGCTAACCACCAAGCCACAGCTCTAGCTTCCCTCTCCCTCTAGACCAGGCTGACTTCTGACAGATCCACCTGCTTCTGCCCCTGGTGGTGAGACTAAATGCATGCTCCACAACACCAGCCCAGTTGATGTAAATTGCAACAGGACTACTGTAGATGCTAACCAAGACTAGGTGTAAGAACGGAGGTAGAAGTCAGGTTCTGGAGGTAGGTGTATACAGAGATTTTTTTTTTTTTAAAGATTAATTTTTAAGTATACTTCTGTATGTATGTGCATATACGTGTGGGTGTCCACAGAAAGCAGAAGAGGGCCTTGGAACAGCTGGAGCTGGAGTTACAGGCTGTTCAGAGTCTCCCAATGTGGGTCTGGGGAACTGAAATTGGTTCCTTTGCAAGAGGAGCAGGCGCCCTTAGGCACTCAGCCATCTCGTCAGGTGATGCTGAGCGAGATTTGCTGTGGATAGAGAGAGGTATTCAAGGACAACTTCAAGGTTTGGTACCTGAACAGCAACTAGAGTTCAGCTGTGGGAAGAATAAAGCTGGGAGGGTGCTAATGAGTTTTGTTCCTGATCATGTTGCGGTTAACTTTGAAGTATGGCCTAATGAATGTTTATTATTAGGCTATTTATTATTATGGTGATTATTTTCTAACCCACTAGCAATCAGTGAAAACACAGACACTTGATGTATTTTAGAATGAGCCTCTACCTGGGCAAGACAGATATTTACCTAAGCTATCCTCCAATAACTCCCAGTCTCCATCCCAACCCATCTGCTTCTAATCAGTTGTATCTGGGCTACCTCCCATCCATAAGCCCAAAATACTTGCTAATGTTCTGCATTTCTTTCCATGTGGAACTTCAGAGGCCCTTCTGTGTGTCCCGTGGCTCTATCCTACCCAAGGCGATTCTCCTTCCTCTCCTCCCTCCCCTCTCTCCCAAGATTCTGTCTCCCAAAGCCTGGGAGCCTTAGCCACGCCTATCACAATTGCCCAGCTGTCTCAGCTTTTTATTGTTCAAATAGGAATAAGTTTTTAGGCAAGGTAACATAGTAATACTTGGGGCACAAAGATAGCAAACAGTAATTAGTATCAAAATACATCAGACCAACCTCCAACATGATTAGTTTAGTGTTCATTAGATATGCAGCTGTCACACTGGTAACTGGCTACAGAATACTCCCGCTTCCCTTACCCATAGGGATATATTCCAAGACAAAGCAGACATATTGAACCTTATATATTGTGCTTTTTCCTGTGCATGTATCCGTGTGAGAAAATTTAACTTACAGGCTAGTTTCAGTAAGATGTTAATAATAATGTAACAATGTAGAACAATTATAAGTATATTCTAATAAAATTTCTGAAAAAGTTACTACTCTTGAACACCCGGCCCATTGAGTAAAATAGTTCCTTCTCAACACAAGCACTGGAACAGTAGATCCTAGGCCAGTCAGTCACTAACAGGTGGGGTAGCCAATGTAGTGTAGATAATTATGCTGGATAAAGGGATGACTCACTTCCTGGGCAGGGCAGTGCCCCTAAGATTTCATCAAGATGTCATGCTACTTAAAAATCAGTTTACCTAGTGGTGGTGGTACACTTTTTTTTTTTTTTTTTTAGATAAGGTTTCTCTGTGTAACCGAGCCCCAGCTACCCTAGACTCACTTTGTAGACCAGGCTGGCCTCAAACTCACAGAGATCCACCTGCCTCTACTTACCAGTGCTGGGATTAAAACTGGGTGTCACGCCAGGCAGTGGTGGTGCACGCCTTTAATCCCAGCACTTGGGAGGCAGAGGCAGGTGATTGCTGTGCATTTGAGGCCAGCCTGGTCTACAAGAGCAAGTCCAGGGCAGCCAAGGCTACACAGAGAAACCCTGTCTCGAAAAACTAAATAATTAAATAATTTAAGAGTGGGTGTCACAACCACATATTTTAGGATTGATGCCAACCATTGATTACTGAAGCTACTGAAAGAAGGGACAGATACCTAGAGTTTATGGAAGAGGTTCAGAATGAAAATATTTTTAAAAGACATGCATGT
The DNA here is from genome assembly GCF_903995435.1 of Acomys russatus. Classification (NCBI taxonomy): domain Eukaryota; kingdom Metazoa; phylum Chordata; class Mammalia; order Rodentia; family Muridae; genus Acomys; species Acomys russatus. Next base: position 6,982,909 of record NC_067143.1, on the reverse strand, counting down.
ATGAACTAATGCACATATGCCAGGAAGTATTTGAAAGTAGGAAAGTAAACCACTGAGGTCAGTCTCTCCTGCCATGGAGGTTCTAGGGAGCAAACTTAGATAGTAAGCCTAGCCAACAAGCTCCTTTATTGACTGCGCCATCGTGCCAGCCATAGATTGGAGATCTGTAATGGGGGAATTTTAACACACTTAAAACAGAAGGGAGAACACTAAAGAGGTGAGATTAGATGAAGGAGCGAGTCCTGTAGCTCAGTAATAACTGATGAGAAGAGAAAGAACAGATTTAAGAAAGGAGTCACGCTGATCCGTGTGTGTGCGTGCGATAGTGAGCATATGGAGGTTAGTATAACTTGTAGGAGTTCATGGTTTCTTACTACCATGTGGATCTTGGGGATTGAGTTCAGATCTTCAGGCCTTCACCTGTTGAGCCGTCTTACCAGTCCATGAGTACATTTTAAGAGGAAGAAATGATCTTGATCAAACAGCACCTATAAGTAAAGTGAAGATAGAATTGGGCGTGGCGCACCATATAGCAGGCATTGGTGACTTTGATCGACAGTTTTGATGAAGGGGTAGGTATGAAATATCTGTGCACCCTTTCTGTTGCTGAGGCAGAAATTCTTGAGACCTCTTTTCCCATCACAGAAAATCCTACAAGCAAACATGCACACCTGACCACATCTCACTGTCTCCACGGTGGAATGTCCAGGGCTGTTGTGGGTCTGAAGCAGTGGATGCTGACGCCACAGGCATGCCCAGTATAGGCTTCTTCCCAGGGAAGAAGCGTCATCATCTCCGCCGTGAACTTGCTAGAGAAAAGGGGGAAGAGCATAAATGTCCTGAATATCATAACGTTTTAGATCCAAAAACTACTTCAGAGCAGGCAGTGCTCTTAACTTCTGAGCCATCGCTCCAGCCCATGGGAAAGATTTTGCTAGAAGTGGAGCATGGTCTTTGAGTAACTGGTAATTCCCCAGCTTCCCAGGGCCCGTGGCAGGGATCATTAGTTTTGAAGCCAGAATAGGCAATAAAAGGAAACCTCATTAAAAACATTTTTGGATGGGAACTTTTTTTTTAATGCCTGCATGTATGTCCATATACCAAGTACATGCAGAAGCGAGAACAGCCGCTGGCTTCCCTGGGACTATAGTTACAGACTGTTGTGAGCCACCATGTGGGTGCTGGGAATCCACCCTGGACCCTCTGGAAGAACAGCTAGCGCTCTTAACCACTGAGCCCTTTGCATGGACCCTTTTAACTTGAATAAAAGTACTAAAATAGTGAGCAGCTTTAGTAAGGCTTCACTTAGGTGGTGGTAAGTACGGTCCCCTGCAGCAAAGTAATGTTTTAAGAAAATACAGCCTGGTGGTGCTAGCTTAGGTTTTTAATCCCAGCATTTGGAAGGCAGGCAGGTGGATCTCTGAGTTCAAGGACAGCCAGGGCTGCATAGAGAAACCTTGTCTCAACAAAACAAAACAAAATAAAAAAAAGGAAAGAAAGAAAATCCACCGGTAAAGTAATGCACTTTGGTTTTAAGTAAACTTTGTAATTTTTGCTTTTCAGTACAAATACAGAGATCTAACTGTCCGTCAAACTGTCAATGTCATCGCTATGTACAAAGATCTCAAACCTGTATTGGATTCATATGGTAAGTGTATGCGACAAGAATATCTGTTTGTTCTTGGGTTTATGGCTATAATTTTCTTGTTTTCCTTTTTAGTTTTTTTGGGTTTCCAATTGAAGGATTGAGCTTCCACCTAACAAAGCTGTCAGGAAACAGCAGGGTGTTAAGTTTGAAAAACCAGTTCTGTTGAGTGCTTACTTTGATACAATAGGATACAAATTTAGGCTTGGGGAGATACTTGTTTTTCTTTGCTGGGGGGAATCAAACCCCAAGCCTCACCCATGCATGCTGTCTGTACCTCCGGCCCATAGGAGGGAATTTTAAAGATAATTTGGTTAATCACTTTCTACAGTTGTTTTTTTTGTTTTTGTTTTTTTTTTTTTTCATTCCAAAAGAGAGCCAGCCAGCCAGATAGACTGTATGCTACAGCATGCATGTACAAATCAAAGGGCAACCTACAGGAGTCTGTTTTCCTTTTATCATGTCAGTTATGGGTGTTAGGATTCTGTTTCAATCCGCCTACCTGTGATGTCATCGCTTACCTGCCACAGGGGTGTGACCCTGCCCAGGGCCATATCAAAGGACAAACCTCCACGTGGCTCTCCACCTTTCTGTTGCCTGAGAAACAACACTCAAGATAAGGGCCTAGGGAAGAGGCTTTTATAAGAAGCTTGATAGCAAAGTCTTTCATAAAGTACATGTGACTGAGAAACGGTGCTCAGAATTCTGGGGGACCTGGATGACTAGCAAAAGATCACCAAGTTAAGCCTGCGTGTTTAACAATTCTGGCTTCTGGCCGGGTGTGGGCACACCTTTAATCCCAGCACTCAGGAGGCAGAGGCAGGTGGATTCCTGTGAATTCAAGGCCAGCCTGGTCTACGAAATGAGTCTAGGACAATATGGCTGCACAAAGAAACCCTGTCTCAAAAAAATTTCTGGCTTCTGTGGTGCCAGAATTCTTGCTGCCAGCATGTGGCCCTGTGTCCTACAGATCCACAGTCCAGCCTTTGCTGTGTGTGATACAGTGTCCTTTTCTAAACAAGTGTTAGAAATGAAGCAGTCCATGTAGCACACACACGTTAGGCAAAGGACATAAAAAGCATCCAGGTTCACTTGATTTTCTGGCACCCATGTGGCAGCACACAACTATCTGTGACTCTAGTTCCATGGATCTGTCACTCTGTACTGGCCCTTATAGACTCTAAGCATCCGTGTGGTACAGACATACATGTAGGCAAGACACCTATATACATACAGTAAAAATCTTTTTATTTTTAGTTTTTTAAAGAATAGCAGGAAATAAACGGTACGGGGGCTAGAGAGATGGCTTAGCAATTAAGAGCACATTACTACTCTTCCAGAGGTCCCAGGTTCAATCCCAGCAGCTGCTTGACAACTCACAACAGCCTGTAACTCCAGTTCCAGAGGAATCCGATGCCCTCTTCTATTCTCTATGAATACCTGTGTACATGGTGCGCTTACCTACATGCAAGCAACACACACACATATACATAAAATAAAAATAAATCAAGTACATGTTGAAAGAAGGTGTCTGTATTTAACTATGGAGCCATCTCTGTTTTCAGAACTATAATTTTGGGGTTGCCATTTTGGGGTTGAGAATGAGGATTTGTGTTTAGATGAAGATGGTCTTAAACTTTTCCTGTCTTCACCGTCCAAGTGCTAGGACTATAGGCATGTGCCACCATGCCCAGTACACATAGTGCTGGTGGTGGAACAAGCACTGCTCCACTGGCGTTGCCACAGCCCAGGCCACAGTGGGGTTTCTCAAGTGAAATGATGGGAGGTTAGCTTTTAGCTTGGCATCACTTGGCAGTGGCTTCTTCCTCCTCTTTAGTGGTACTAGAGATCAAGCCCAGGGTCTTTATTCTAGACAATTGCTCCATTGAACTATACTCACAGCCTTGATGGAGGTTTTTTTTTTAAACTAGTATATTTATACTTAAATTTGTTAAAAACAACCTTATTGAGGATATAGCTTTGCATGGTCATTGGCATCCATCTCAGGCCTAGAGCCCAGTAACTTCAGAGTGATCTTAATTTTATTTATTTATTTAGGGTTTTCGAGACTGAGACAGGGTTTCTCAGTGTAGCTCTGGCTGTCCTGGACTCACTTCTAGACCAGACTGGCCTGGAACTCAGAGATCTGCCTGCCTCTGCCTCCTGAGTGGTGGGATTACAGGTGTGCACCCCCACACATACCTACCCACCCCACCCCCACCCTTGGCTCAGAGTGATTTTTAAATGGGCTTAAAATCATGTTAGTTGTAGCCCAAAAGCTTGTATTTGGAAATGCATCACTCAGATCCATTTTTACAAGTATTCCAAAGCTTTTTAAGCTAAGTAAGCAATGAAGGAGTCTTTGTTATTGAACACTGACAAGTTAGCCACTTTCCATAGTCAGCTGGTGTTTCTGAAAGAGCAACTTACATGATGGTGTGTACAAAAATGCTCATGATGGGATTTTGTGTTTTCCTTTCAGTTTTTAATGATGGCAGTTCCAGAGAGCTGGTGAACCTCGCTGGAACAATCCCTGTGCGTTATAGAGGTAAATAACATGCTTATGTTCTCATGGTAGCTCTATCTGCTGGCAAGAATGTGCTGCTGCCAAGGAGGTAAAAGCACACCGCATGCACTTTCTGATGGCCTTCTTCACAAGACAGAATTAAACCTCAGTCCTAAGTCAACTTTATTTGGCAGCAGCACCTCACAGTTAGTTGAATCTTTGTTGTTGTTAACTTCTCTGTCAAGATAGAGCAACAAACAAATGCTTCACAGTGCAGATGGAGCTTAGTGTCTCACAGGATCATGGCACTGCATGGGATCTTAGGTGTCTGCTAGTTCAGCCTCTCTCACCATTCATGCCTCTCCACCATGGGAGCTGTGTTGTGTGGTGGTGAGGGGTGGCTAAAGTCGGGACAGGGTTAGGTTTGGCTTCCTGCTGTGCAGTGTGAATTTTGTGACCGTGGGCATCCACAGCATTTGGCGAGTAATAACCTCGCTCAGGTATTGATAGTTCATGGAATTGGTAAGTGTAAAGGCTTGTACTAACTAGCCTGATGTGTACTAAACAAACAGTAAAAGACACCTGTCACTTATGGTTATCGTTTGGTAATGATCTTGGTTTGGTGACTAGTCTCTGTTAACCAGCCAACTCTTTTTTTTTTTTTTTTAGGTTTTTCGAGACAGGGTTTTTCTGTGTAGCCTTGGCTGTCCTGGACTCACTTTGTAGATCAGGCTGGCCTCGAACTCACAGCAATCCACCTGCCTCTGCCTCCCAAGCGCTGGGATTAAAGGCGTGTGCCACCACATCCAGCTCAGCCAACCTCTCTTAAGAGCCTTTTCTCTTTTGGGACAGTTGTGCTTCTTAATTATTCCTTGTGGCTAGCTAGGACATATGTCCCCAAAGAAAGCGGCTGGGCCAGGGGCCAGTACACCCTTTAAAGGCCCTCCCCCAGTGGCCTACTTCTGTAACATCAGCCCCAGAATATTGCTATCAGCTGAGGAACAAGTGTTGAGAACAGTGATTCTACCTTCTTGATGCTGCGACCCTTTAATGTAGTGCCTCATGTCATGTGACCCCCCCAACCATAAAATTATTTCATTGCTACTTCATAATTGTAATTTTGCAACTGTTCTGAACCATAGTATAAATATCTGAAGAGCAGAATATCTGATATGTGACCCCAAAGGGGTTACAACCCACAGGTTGAGAACCACTGGTTTAGAGCATGAACCTGTGGGGGAACATTACACAGCAGTTCTGTGATTGCTGTACTATGAGGTCACAAAGGAGAACAGGGGCACACAGGAAGGTCACAGAGATAACGACACCTGTCAGTCATCAGCCTGGAGGAAAGCAGTTAACTGAGAGCCCCTGTGATGAACTTAAGCTTTCTTACTAACTGCACTGTTGCCGTTGGGATGCGCTGTGGCACAGGCTGTGGAAGTGTGTGTGAATATTGATATTATCTGAAGCGAGACTGCTCTTTCCCCTCAGCCATTCTTCATGAGTCATAGCAGGCAGGCCTGAGTTACTATGAGGGATTCTTGTTTTTTAAAAAGCAGGGAATTCTCGATGTTGGTAACAAGCCTACGGCTTTATGTGTTAGAGCTACACATTGTAGGTGTGTTTGGAGCTGAAGAAACGAGATCAGAAGTACCATTAGTATTTGCTTTCCTTAGTGAAACATGCTTACATATTTGTACTGCTGAAACTCTGTAAAGGTGAAACACATGTGAGTTACTTAGGTGTTGAAAATGGGCTCTGGAGCATTAAAGACTGGTTTACTTTTTTTTTTTTTCCCCGTTTTTCGAGACAGGGTCTCTGTGTATCCTTGACTGTCCTGGACTCACAGCAATCTGCCTGCCTCTGCCTCCCAAGTGCTGGGATTAAAGGTGTGCGCCACCACCCGGCCGACTGGTTTACGTTTAATGTGGTGACTATTGCATCTTTTGAGATCCTTCCATTTGACTGCAAGTAGTCAAATTTCTCAACTGAGATTCTGTTTCATAAAGCAAAAGGAGAAGGTAACAACCCTAAATCAGAGGCTCCATAAACATGGGTTGGTAGAAGACACGGTGAGGCCTCTGTTGCCGTTAGAGTGTAGAGACTGGCTTTTCCATCTCCTCTCCCAGCAAGGCGTTTTAGCAAACATTAACTTGGACCAAAAAAATGTCGGCAGCAAGCAGTCAGCACTGGCCTTTCTGATGTGCTTACAAACCAAAGTTCCAAGAAGTGTCTTAAATTACAACAACAGCGCTGATGGTGGCCAAGGTGGTGTTTGTTGCTCTCAGCCTGTGTCTTACACTCCTGGAAAATAATAGTAATTGAGGTCTCTTCTTCTTTTACAGGTAATACGTATAATATTCCAATATGCCTGTGGCTGCTGGACACATACCCATATAATCCCCCTATCTGTTTTGTTAAGCCTACTAGTTCAATGACTATTAAAACAGGAAAGCATGTGGATGCAAATGGGAAAATTTACCTACCTTATCTACATGACTGGAAACATGTAAGTACTGTGTGGGTCTATGAAATGATTGCTTGCGTGTTCTTCTCACTAGCTTCTGTCTTCAGTTCACACTTTAGGGCTGTTCCAAGGACAGTGGGTAAGTTCAGACGGTGGACTAGTCACTGAACTGAGGCAGGGAGAAAAGGCTCTTGTCTAGTCCTTTGGTGTTTATTGTTGTTGGGTTTGTTTGTTTGTTTGTTTGTTTGTTTTATGAGGTAGAGTCTCTATATTGTGCTGTCCTCTAACTTGTAGTGATCCGTTCTGCCTCAGTTTCCTGAGGCTGACATACATGAACTGTAGTATAGCCGGCTGAAAGGTCTGTAAAAGAATCTATAATGCAGGCTGGGCGTGGTGGCGCACGCCTTTAATCCCAGCACTCGGGAGACAGAGGCAGGCGGATCGCTGTGAGTTCGAGGCCAGCCTGGTCTACAAAGTGAGTCCAGGATGGCCAAGGCTACACAGAGAAACCCTGTCTCGAAAAACAAAAAACAAAAAACAAAACAAAACAAAAAGAATTTATAATGCTTCTTCACCATTTTATTTACTTGAATATAAACTTAGACAAGATGCAGAGATAGAATGTTCCTTTTAAAAATGGGTACACTTACCCCTACCCAGATCTAGCCAATGGACAGGACATTCTTCACAGTTGATTGGAGAGTGGGAACTGACTGTCACACTAACTCTGGTGCCTCATATTTGACCACGTCCCCTGGATGGGGAGACCTGGTCGCACTCAGAGGAAGGATAGCAGGCTACCAAGAAGAGACTTGATACCCTATGAGCATATACAGGGGGAGGAGGGTCCCCCTCAGTCACAGTCATAGGGGAGGGGAGTAGGTGGAAAGTTGGAGGGAGGGAGGAATGGGATAACAATTGAGATGTAATATGAATAATTAATAAAATATATATATATTTTAAAAAGGGGTACACTAGCCAGGCATGGTGGCATGAGCCTTTAATCCTAGTACTTGAAAGGCAGAGGTAGGTGGATCACTGTGAGTTCAAAGCCAGCCTGGTCTACAAAGCGAGTCCAGGACAGAGAGAAACCCTGTCTTCAAAAACAAAAACAAACAAACAAAAAATGGGTACACTGGTGGGAAATTTTTGAGAGCTCAAATCTTATTCTTCAGAGCATTGCAGTCAAGGATAACAGTTGAGACCTTGTGTTTCTGCTTCCGTTAGTGTAATTGGGAGAGCAACATTTGTACCACAAATAACCAGGAGCCTATATTGTATCAGTGTTCTCTAGAGGAGCAGAATCAATATAACAAATATGTTACAAAGGAAGATTTTTTGTTCTTTTAGACCAGGCTGGCCTTGAACTCATAGAGATCCACTTGCCTCTGCCTCTGCCTCCCAAGCGCTGGGATTAAAGCCATGTGCCACCATGCCCAGACTGTTGTTGTTGTTGTTTGGGTGTGTGTGTGTGTGAGAGAGAGAGAGAGAGAGAGAGAGAGAGAGAGAGAGAGAGAGAGAGAGAATATGAGAATATTTTGCCTCAGTGTGTATATGCACCACCTGTGTGCCTGTTGCCTGTAGAAGCCGGAAGACAGCATTAGATCCCCTGGAACTGGTGCTGCATTCAGTTGTGAGCCACCCGGTAGGTCCTGGGAACTGAACCCAAGTCCTCTGCAAAAGTAGCCAGTGCTCTAACTGCCAAGCCACCTCTCCAGCCTCAGAAAGGAGACTTACTAGATTGAGTTATTTGATGGGATTGGGTGAACCCATAGTGGTGGCCGGTACATTAGAGGCTGAGAGCCCACTAGCTTCTCAGCCCCTGAGGATGGGCACCTCAGCAGTCCCACTCTATATTGAAGGCCTGGAGGATACCTGAATATCCACATTAGAAAGCCAGAACACCTGGCTTCCAGTGTTGGAGGAGGCAGCAGCAACAGAGGTGGCAATATGGTAATACGTAGGTGCACTCAAAAGCAAGCAGTGGAAGATGGACAGGAAAAGGCGACACTGTCCTGTCTCTGCCCACTCTAGGAGAGCCCAGATCGAGTCAGGTTGATGACCAAAATTAGCCGTCGTGTTTATTTTGAAAGAGCTCAGAGTTAGAATGAGCTTTTAAGAGCCTGGTGTTGAGCAGGCCCAGCATTTTTATTGAGGTGATCCTCACTAGTTCCAGTTTCTGGAAGCTTATACATGTTCCATACTTCTTCACAAGTGATGTCCAGGATGCAAAGTATCATTACACCAAAAAAAGAGAGCTACATATGGGTAAAGAAGATATAGACATGTGTATATGCTCTTTTGTAACCCACTGATTTGATTGGTATGTTCAGAAAAATAGCTGGGGCCAGCCACATGGCTTCATGAGTCAGGGCGCAGGCCACACCAGCCTGGTGATGTGCATTTGATCCCTGGAACTCAAGTAAAGGTGGAAGGAGAGAATTGACTGCAGAGTTGCCTACTGACTTCCACACACACTGTGCTATGTGTGCTTGCACAGACACAGAGTGAAGAAGATTGTCGGAGAGTTAAAAACTAACAACAGAAGTGCCTAACGCTTCTATTTTGCTGAGAAATAATTATAGTGACATGATTTCTTGGGTTTCCCCCCTTTTTAGCCACGCTCAGAGTTGCTGGAGCTTATTCAGATCATGATTGTGATATTTGGAGAGGAGCCCCCTGTGTTCTCCCGCCCCACTGTTTCTGCATCGTACCCCCCATACACGGCAACAGGGCCGCCAAATAGTAAGTAGGCTGAGACCTGGTTTTCAAATGTGCTGAAACGAAATACGCCTTGTAAAGCTCTTAAACTAACTTCACTTTGCTTTTTAGCTTGTCAAGTTAGTGGAGTGTTTGGAAGTATTCTGCGGCCCCACATCTGCATGTACAGGTTCCTGCCAAAGTCTGGCACTGGGGCTTCCATCTGTGGGTAGAAATCAAAGTGTGGATGTTCTGGATTCCAGAGTGGAAGAGAAGATGTGCCAAACAGAGCTAGAAGTTTTAAATTATGCATGCCATGGAAAAGCCTGATTTGACCACTTGGACAGCAAAGATAGCTTGAAAAGTAGCCTGAGTGCTGTCTGTGACTCCAGGATCAATATTGTAGAGAATTAATTACGTCAGCTAGCTCGTTCCCTTGAGCTATTCTGGGTATACACAATTGGACATCTAGCTCTTGGCTGCTTCTCTATGGTACAGCCAATTTGTGACTACCTTGCTGCAAGGGTGAGAGCAAGGGGACAGTGCTGGTTCGGCCCTGGGATAGCTCCATCCCTGTTCTGTTTATGTGAATGATTCTTGCTGATACTTCAGAATCATCCTGGGTAATTGGGAGTTGGTTGTACTTCCTTGTTTTGATGTTTTTGTTTTGTACTGATTTTATTGTGTTTTAAGTTGTGATTCTGACAAACTTCTCTTTGAAGACCAGCTAATGTGAGCTTAATTTCCGTCTGCCTAAAGTCATGCTCTTGTTTAATCATTTTTTCATGAAGAATATCTCGATCCTTGAGCAGAATGGGATGTGAAAGAAGTGACTCCTCCTCTCTCCCCTCCCTCTGAGAGTAAGCTAGTGCTTCCTGTATTAAGAATGTTAGTGATTGTTTTTGTCTTAGTAAGTCCTGATGAGTTTAAAGTACCGTATTTTCTAGTCTGATCCGTCATTTATTTGCTCAGGTCACTTAGTAACCACTCAGGATAAAAGACAAAGGGAACCTTTATGTATTTTCTTCAGCTTCACGTTGCCTTTGGATGTACAGTATTCCAGAAAGAGGTCACACTAGTCACGGTTGCACTTCAGTGTTGTACGCACTGCCTCATCGAGCACTGACGAGCTAGCTTAAAAGTAAATCACTGAAAGACCACTGTACTGTCTATCCATTCCCACTTTAGTACCATTCTAGGCATAGCTAATCCATCCTTAGAAAGGTCTGCATTCCTCCCATGCACATACTAAGTCATAGCCAAGTCTTAGATACACATTTAAATATATAGTTAATAGTTGAGAAATCATTACTGAGAACATTTTTTTTTTTTTTTGGTTTTTCGAGACAGGGTTTCTCTGTGTAGCCTTGGCCATCCTGGACTCACTTTGTAGACCAGGCTGGCCTCGAACTCACAGCGATCCGCCTGCCTCTGCCTCCCGAGTGCTGGGATTAAAGGCGTGCGCCACCACGCCCGGCTTCTGAGAACATTTTTTACCTCTTTCAGGGTAATTTTAGAGTAATGAGTCATGTTATAAGACATTGGTTTTTTTGGTTTTTTGTTTTTGTTTTTAAGTTTAATAGCATGTGCCAGTAATTCCAAAGACTTTGGAGGTTTAACCAAGAGAATTGTGTGAGCCTAGGAGTTCACGCCTGCCTGGACAGCATAGTAAGATACTGACTCTTTTAAAAGTCAGCATTATGGGACTGGAAAGACAGCTCAGCAGTTAAGAGCACTTATTGCTCTTGCAGAGGACCCACATGGTGACTTACAACCATCTATAATTCCACTTCTGGGAAATCCACTGCCCTCTTCTGACCCTGCAGGCACCAGGCATGCATATGAAGTGCTTAAGTAGTTGCAGGCAAGACCCATAAAGTTAAAGCCAGCACCATATCCAAAACTCATATTTTACAAAGTTTATTTTAATCCTGTTTTGAGTGTGTCTGTATGGTATGTGCACATGAGTGCAGGTGCCTGACAAGGCCAGAGGCATCAGACTCCCACTAACTGGAGTTGCAGTCAGTTGTGAGCTGTCCAGCTGTGAGTTGTGGGTGCTAGGAATAGCACTCAGGTCCTCTGCAAGAGTAGTACATGCTTATAACCACTGAGCCCCTCAAACTGTGTGTGTGTGAGTGTGTGTATGTGTTTGTGCGTGCACACGTGTGTGCGTGTTTTACTTGTTTACTATGGAGCCATCTCTCCAAACCCTGAAGTAACACATTTATAAGAAAAGGAAAAATTCTTATGGTTAAAGGGAAATTACAACTCTGAGAGAGTGGTTTGCACACTGAAGAAACTAGCATGGAGGTGAGGGATACAGGCCATGGGTGTCGCTGGTACTTAACAGTGGACTCGCCTTTTTAGAGAGATACTCAAAAATGTCAACTGTGCTTCCTGCCTGGAAAGTGTCGGTGTGTGGAATGGAGCTGAGAGATTTGGGGAGTTATTTGTTTTTTTAATGAAATGCTGAATTTCGTCCTTCATTATACTTAGGAGAAAGTATTGTAGCATCTGTTGATACATCCTAAGAAGGCTGTGGACCCTGGTATGTTAGGCTGGTGGAGGTTTGCAAGCCTGTCACCGATAGCAGTGCAGCATTCTTCTCCCACTTGCCTGGACTCTGTCCTCTACAAGGTCCTTCTTTGAAGGCTCCGTGGCTCCTTTTCTTCGAGCTTCATCTGTCATTCCTCTACCTTTTACCTTAACCTTAAAAGGTTTACTCTGCCTCTTAGATTTACATTAGCTCCTTTCCTGGGTGGTCCCACAGATAGCTCTCTGTGCTTTCCCTGCAGCACAAGTAGCGGAACAGGCCACTTTTGACTCTTTGTCACCCCAACGGCATCCCTTCTCATCTCGTGCCTTCCCTTCTTACCACCCTCTTCTCTTCTCCTCTCTTCCCCTTTCCCCGCCCCCTCCCCTGGAATCTGTGGTTCCTGTCATATAGAGGACAATAGAACATTAGTTTATTGACTTGAGTACTGATTCAACATGGTATCTAATGAGGAAAGTGATTACAATTGACTCTGAAGGCAAGTCCTTTTCCATCGAGGCCAAGGTTAGTCTTTGGCATCACTGACCTTTCAGGGCTCTGTGAGTGAGTGAATGAGGCATTCTTGAAGACTAATGGCTTTTAACTATTTCCCCCATAGTATTTCCAAGCTTTTAAAAGCCAGTCTAAATGAGCATAGAGATAAGTTTTGTATAGGATTTCTTACAGTGATTTGGAGTCTTAGGCTCTCAAACAAGCCAACAAAACCAGCTGTTCAACTCAGTCAATGTCCCAAGACTTCTTAGATGCACAGGTGAGCTACCTTCTAAGAAGCAAGTCTTAAAGAAAATCCTCATAAACTAAGATGAACTCGGGCTGTAAAGCTTAGCAGGTTGACCTGTCTTCCAGTCATTTCTTACCGAGGATTTGCATGTGTGTTGTCATTCATAAAGAACTAATAAAGGCCAGGTGTTGGTTTTGTTTTGAGCCTGAGATTGGACTCTTGGTGTGAAATTTTGCTGTGGTGTGACAGTGATGCCTATTACTCTACAGCCTTTATGTTCAGGACTGTGCGTATGACTTTCAAATGTTAAAAATTATTTTTAGCCTCCTACATGCCAGGCATGCCGAGTGGAATCTCTGCATATCCATCTGGATACCCTCCTAATCCCAGGTAATGAAATTTCTGTTATATTTGGAGTCAAAGTAATGGTAGCTGAGAGATTAAATAGGTTTAGTTGGAATGCAATGAAAGGTCGGTTTATTGGTGTTTGCTCTTTGAGATAGGTCTGGCTGTGTAGACCACAGTCCTAGCCCAGCCTTGGTATTACAGGCCTGGGCTACCATGCCTGGGTTATTGGTGGGATTTTATGTAGGATGTATGCAGATAATTCCAAAGGAGTTATAGGTTGTCTAGAGACACCCAGCTCTGTTGGGGGAGGGAGGGCACACTTGGTAGTAACAGTGATCTTGATTGGTTTGTAGCCTTGAAATGCTGGCTTTTTCCCTTTTAAGAAGTTTGTAGGGGCTAGAGAAATGGCCCTCTCTCTTTTTCCAAAGGGACCTAAGTTTGGTTCCTGGCCCCTAAACTGGGAACTCCAACTGCAAGGGATCCAATAGTCCCTCTTGTCTCCACTGGCACCCACACATGTAAAGTAAAAATAACAGCTGGGCACCAGCACTCTAGAGGCAGAGGCAAGTAGATCTTTATAAGTTCCAGGCCAGCCAAGACTACATTGTGAGACCCTATCTCAATAAATAAATAAGTAATCTTTAAAAATAAATTTTGGATTTTTCAGAATGCAAATTTAGGACTATTTATTAGAATACATTGAATGGCACAAACTATCCAGAAACTTTTTTTTTTACCCTTTTAAAGGTTTGTTTTCAGGCTGGGCAGTGATGATACACGTCTTTAATCCCAGTACTTGGAAGGCAGAGGCAGGCAGCCTGGTCTACAAAGGCAGGCAAGTCTTTGAGTTTAAGGCTAGCCTTGTCTACAGACTTCCAGGGCAGCCAGTGCTATACAGAGAAACAACAATACACAAAAGATTTGCTTTCAGATTGAATTTTATAAAAGGTTACCAATGAGACCCAGGCAAAAATTAAATATCCTCATTCCCTAATAGTCTAGAGATCAGATCAGAAAAGTTTACTCTTATGTTGCTATTAGAGTCTTGTCCTTAGGAATATTCTACCAACTCCTGCCTTTCTAAAGGTATCCATATATAATCCTAGCAAAGCAAGAACATTTGACCATTTACTTCTTTGTTTTTTTTTTTTGTTTTTTTTCTTCCCCTGATAGAGGAGCTCACACTTGTTTTTAAAAGTTGTATTTATTTTATTTTATGTGTAAGAGTTCTTTTCTCGTGTGTGTCTGTGCATCACTTCTGTGCCTGGTGCCTTAGGCGGTCAGAAGAGGGTGTTGGATGCCCTGAAACTGGAGTTAGGGGCAGTGTGAGCCACTGTGTGGGTGCTGGATGTTGACCCTTGGTCTTCTGTAAGAACAACTGAGCCATCTCTCCAGCTGGTCTGAAACTCACCACACTCTCTCAAATGCTGTGGCTGTAGGTGTGAGCTACCTTGTTAGGCTCTGTTTGGCAGGTTGATTTGAGATAGAGTCTTGCTGCGTAGCCTAAACTGGCCACATACTCTGTGTTTGAGACCGTCCTCCTGGCTGTCCCGAAGTTCTCTATGTAAACCAGGTTGGCTTCAGACTCACAGGTAGCCTCTGCCTTTGCCTCCTGAGTGTGCAGATTAAAGGGGTGCACCACACGCCTGGCTTTTTTTCCTTCCTTCCTCTCTCCCTCCCTCCCTCCCTTGCTTGCTTCCTTTTTTAAAAGTATGAGTGATTTGCTTGCATACATGAATCTCTGTGACCCACAGAGGTCAGAAGAAGATGTCAGATCCCCTGGAACTATAGTTATGGTGGCTATGAGCCAGCGTGTGGGTGCTGGGAACTGAATCTGAGCCCATGTAAGAGCAGCAAGCATTCTTTTCTTTTCTTTTTTTTTTTTTTTTTTTTTTTTTTTTTTTTTTTTTTTTTTTCTTTTTTTCTTTTTTTTTTCTTTTCTTTTTTCTTTTTCTTTTCTTCTTTTCTTTTCTTTTTGGTTTTTCGAGACAGGGTTTCTCTGTGTAAACTTGGCCATCCTGGACTCACTTTGTAGACCAGGCTGGCCTGAACTCATATTGATCCACCTGCCTCTGCCTCCCGAGTGCTAGGATTAAAGGCGTGCGCCACCACGCCCAACTGCAGCAAGCACTCTTAACCACTGATCCATCTCTCCAGCCCCTAGCCTCATACTCAAAGCACCCTCTTGCCTCAGCCTCCTACTCAGATTGTTGCACACACTACCATGCTTGGCCTTCACAGTTTGCTTTAACCCCAGTGTCATTAGTGGAATTTCCATACATTCTTCCATGAATAAATACCTTCATCTCTAAAATTGTAGGTTCATTAACTAGCAATATAACATGTCAGTGTTTTTTATCTGTTTGGTTTTGGGTTTTTTGTTGTTTTGGTTTTTGGTTTTTTGAGATAGGGTTTCTCTGTGTAACCTTGGCTGTCCTAGACTTGCTTTGTAGACCAGGCTGTCCTCAAACTCACAGAGACCCAACTGCCTCTGCCTCCTGAGTGCTGGGATTAAAGGCATGCGCCACCACGCCCTGCATAATATGTCAGTCTTAAGTTTTTCAGTGGAGTTCTCATGGCACTGCAGTGTTGGCATCTTCACATTTGGTGTTCTTTTCTATAGTGGTTATCCTGGCTGTCCTTACCCACCTGCTGGCCCATACCCTGCCACAACAAGCTCTCAGTACCCTACCCAGCCTCCTGTGACCACTGTCGGTAAGTATGCGCATTTGTATTTCTCCATATAAGTCGAGGTCTTCTGTTGTGAAATGTACATTTCACTTTTACATGTAAAATTTTAGAATATTCTTCATATAGGAAAATCTGTAGTGATCAGTGTCCTGTAATGTAAAACTTGATGTGATTTAACATTCTGTAAACAAGCCTTCGCCCTTTAAAGTCTACAAATGTAGCTGAAAGCTCAGACACGTTCCTGCTTGCCACATTCTTACTGGCGAGTCTCACGTGTTGAGTCACTGGGGTCTGAAGGTCACCTTCATAGAGCATGGAGCTGCTGGAGTAGTCCTAAAGACAGAGGCCCAACATTAACGCTGGGTACTACTAGCAAATCCTAGGGCTTTGCGGCCTGCCTTGTGGAAACAGGTGAGTGTGCCTGTGGGAGTGTGCTCCCTGAGTTAGCATAAAAGGTCAGTAAGATGGCGTCCCTCACCAGTGCTGTTTCTTTTTAGAGTTGTCTGAACCAGGAGGACTTGTGCAGCCTGTCATGCGGAGTGCCTCCCACTTGTCACTGCGTTTGCCTTCTCCTTTTACTCGGCTACCTCTGCTGCCGCCTGAAGGTTTACTCTTGAAGGCCTTATGTCTTCTGACTCACACAGGACTAGCATTTCAGCCATCTCCTTCCTTACCTACTGGCCTGCTGTCACTGGCACATGAAAACACGCCCTGAAACACCCCTTAAAGGCATCAGCTACACTTTCCTATTTGCACATCCGTTTCCTCTTTGCCGTACATCTCCTCGGGACTGCTGTCTGTCCTTGTTACCCTCAGCCCCTCTTGCCTTCCCTCTACCGTTCCTTTAAAATTGCTTCTGTCAGTGGCTTGTGACTGCTGTCTCTTCTCTGCTCTGTCTGCGGCATCTGTCACAGTGGACTACTGCCATCTTGGCGCTCTTTCCTGGGAACACTTTGTTCTTTTCCTCCTGTAGCACAAGTGTTTGTGTGCAGTCTCTGCAGGTTTCTCCTCTTAATGTTGACTGTTGGATGAGTTCTTGGCATTTTGATTCCTCTGCCTCATGGTAGAGATTTAAATGTCCTGTCTGTACCCACAGTTTGCTGAATCCTGTCTAGTCTGCACCTCTCTCCTGTCCACGACAGTCTTTACCCAGCTCTTTGCTGTCTCCACTTGATGCTTCATAGACATCTTGAACTCAACATGACTCAAGTTGAACTCAAGGCTTTCTACAGTTTATCCATCTCCATTGGTACCTATTCCATATTCTAACTCCAGTCATCCTTGATTCCTCTAGAATCGTGTTGTCTTCAAAATATACAGAATCTAAACATACCCATACAAGTCACGTTACCTCATCTAAATTACTTTTTGAGAACTGTCAGCGTTGCATTTGTTTTAAACAAAGGCAGCCTGAAGGATCTTACTCAAACAAGAGTCAACCTTGTTTCACTCAAGAGTTCACTACAAAGGTTTCGGGCCTAGCAGGCCGTGTGGGGTCCTGCCCCTCCTTGTTTCTGTCCCCTTATCCCCTGCTCTTCTTGTCAGAGAGTTTTGTTCATTACTTATTTTCTTTTATTATTGTGCTGCCTCCTCCTCAAGCAGCTCACCAGGCTGTGTTTTGCTAAGTGTTTGAGTGAATACAGAATGATGTGTTTGTTATGTTTTCTGATGTCATGAAATCTGATCTGTGCCTTTGCTACCCAGCCAGGGTCTGCTTCTGTTGTCATCAGCAGGATCTAATGGCATAACTTTTTCTGTACTGTAGCTTCATACATACATACATACATACATACATACATACATACATATATGTGGTTTTGTTTATTTGGAACCCAGTTTGTAGCCCAGGCTGGCCTTGAATTCACAGAGATCTGCCTTTCTCTGTTCTCAGATGCTGAGATTAAAGGCATGTGCCCACACACCTGGCCCTATATTGTCTAGGTTAAATTATTTAAATAAGAAATAAGAATTCTGGGAGTCTTTAATCTATAAATTAAAAAAAAAAAATCAGAAACACTAAATTTGGGGCTGGAGAGATGCCTCAGTGGTTTAAGATTGCTGGCTGCTTTTCCAGAGGAGTCAGGTTTGATTCCCAGCCCGACATGGTGCTTTACAACTGTCTGTGACCCCAGGAGCAGGAGATCTGATGCCCTCTTCTGGCCTGCTCAGGTATCAGGCACAAGAAGTGCACACACATACATGCAGGTAAAACACTCATACACATAAAATAAAAATAACATCTTTTGCGGAATATGATGGAGCACACCTTTAATTCGCAGCACTTGAGAAGCTAAGACAGGCAGATCTCTGTGAGCCTCAGGCTCGCCTGGTCTACAGAATGAGTTCTAGGACACTAAAGAATTCCAGGGAGAAACCTTGTTCTTTTTTTTTTTTTTTTTGAGACAGGGTTTCTCTGTGTAGCCCTGGCTATCCTGGACTCGCTTTGTAGACCAGGCTATCCTCGAACTCACAGCTATCCGCCTGCCTCTGCCTCCCAAGTGCTGAGATTAAAGGCATCTGCCACCACGCCCGGCCCAAGAAACCCTATCTTAAAAAGCCAATAATAATAATAAGTAATTGCATCTTTTAAAAACAGATCTACTGGTTATGTTGAAGCAGCATCAGAGAAATGGGAATAGAACAGTTAGCTGTCTTATTTCTTAGTTAATAGAATAGTCCCTTTGACCTCATATAAATGTAAACATTTTGGTGTGTGTGTGTGTGTGTGTGCGCGCGTGCGTGCGTGTGTTCTCAGTACTAGTGTGGTGGTCAGAGGACAACTCTGGGGAATCTCTTCTCTCCTACCACTGGGTCCAGGGGTTGAACTCAGGTTATTAAGTTATTGGGCTGAGTAGCTTTTCTTTTGCCCATAAAAGTATTTTAATTCATTTCATAACATTAGATTTGAGGGATTTCATAGCTTAGAAATTTTCCATTTATCCTTAAAATGGGCTTTTATGAAAAGATACATTTAAAGTTAGATTTGACTTGAGATTTGGAGAATAACCAAATCAGCTAATACCATGTTTTACCATGTTTTTAAAAAAACAAAACGGTATTGTCTGTGACTGCCATTTCAGTTATAAACTGCAGCAGTGCAGTATGGTCGCCTGTACAGACTGGATCTGGCAGTAGCGCCTTGGTGGGTGCTAGACTATTGGGGCTTTAGAGTAAATGGCGTCTCCTGTGGCGTGCGGTTGGTAGCTTTCTTCACTTGGCTTCACTGTGATCACATAAGTTGGTTGTTTTGCTTTGCTTTGGAGCCAGAGTCCTGTTGCTTACACAAAGCTTGCACAGTGTCGAAGCTGTACCTGTGTAGCTTAGAGCCTTCATAAGCCATGTGCTGAGCTCCAGGTCGCCAGTCAGTACCATACACACTGAAAATTCTGTGTGAAGTTGTTTGAAAGGTGTGCTCCTACTTCAGAAACCACCTTGTATGTTGTTGTTATAAAAAGAAATAATCCCCATGGTTTGATGTACTTTCTGAGCAGATAGTGTCAGGTAACTCAGGCTCTATAGCTGCTGTACAGAAAAGTAATATTTTTCCCTTACCTTTGTTTTTACCCGCTGTCAATTCCGTGTGTGTGTGTGTGTACGTACCTGTGGGAGGGGTTGCTGGGTTTTTGGTTGTTCTTGGACTCGCAAAAATCTGCCTGCCTCTGCCTCCCAAGTACTGGGATCAAAGGTGTCCACCACACGCCCTGGCGTATGTGTGTTTTTAGATGTGTGCACACATTTGTAAAGGGAGGCCAGAGGTCAGCCTCAAGTGTCTTCAGTTGCACTCTACTTTTTTTTTTTTTTTTTTTTTTTTTTTGGTTTTTCAGGACAGGGTCTCTCTGTGTAGCCTTGGCTGTCCTGGACCCGCTTTGTAGACCAGGCTGGCCTCGAACTCACAGCGATCCACCTGCCTCTGCCTCCCGAGTGCTGGGATTACAGGCATGTGCCACCACGCCCGGCTTTGCACTCTACTTTTTGAGATGAGGTTGAGAACTAGTTTTTGTGGACTGGGAGTTAAAGGTGAAAAATCAGAAAAGTTAGGACAAAGAGATATTCAGTGGTTAAGAGTGCTGG
Source organism: Acomys russatus (assembly GCF_903995435.1). Lineage (NCBI taxonomy): Eukaryota > Metazoa > Chordata > Mammalia > Rodentia > Muridae > Acomys > Acomys russatus. The sequence continues at coordinate 6,963,203 of NC_067143.1, read as the reverse complement.
CTGCTCTTCTTGAGGACCCAGGTTTGAGTCTCAGCACACACATGGTGACTCGTAACTGTCTGCAACTCCAGTTCCTGAAAGTCTGACACTTTCCCCTCTTCTTGCCTGTTACAGCAAAAACCTATACTCATAAAATTGAAAAAAATAAAATAATAAAAATTAGAAAAGCTGTTTAATCTTGTTTTCTGATAGGTTAATCATGGATTTGCTAGTACAAAGTGGCATCGTTTTCATTTATAGGAAAGAGCGATCAATAAGGACTGTTAGAGAACTGAGTGTCGCTGAGCCAGCGTGCTGCACTAGGGCGCTTTAAAGCCAGTAGCTAGTTACTCGGTGAATTGCCTGCTCCCTAACAGTAGGAAAACTTGCTTTCTAAGAGTTAACTTTGATGACAGGTATTGCTGACATTAAGTTTTGAGTATTTGTTGTTGTTGTTATTAAAGTCTTTGCCTTTGGGGCTTGAGAGGTGGCTCAGGGGTTAAGAGCACTGTCTGCTCTTCCAGAGGTCCTGAGTTCAATTCCCAACAACCACATGGTGGCTCACAACCATCTATAGTGTGATCTGATGCCCTCTTCTGGCCTGCAGGTGTATGTGCAGCCAGAGCACTGTATGCATAATAAATAAATAAATCTTTAAAAATAAAAAATAGTTTGAAGCCAGGTCATGGTACCAAACACCTTTAATCCCAGCACTCGGGAGGCAGAAGCAGGCAGATTTCTGTGAGTTCGAGGCCAGCCTGATCTACAGTCCAGGAGAGTCAAGGCTACACAGAGAAACCCTGTCTCGAAAGCACCCCCCCCCCCCCCTGCCCCCCCCCCCCGCCCAAATTGAAAATTGACTAAAAGTTGAGAGGCTTCAAGCAGTTCTTTTTTTCTTGTTTCAGTGGCAAGCAGCTCACTAAGTTTTGGACTAAAGTTCAGAATGTTTGGGGTTTTTTGTTTGTTTGGTTGGTTGGTTGATTGGTTTTTCGAGACAGGGTTTCTCTGTGTAGCCTTGGCTGACCTGGACTCACTTTGTAGACCAGGCTGGCCTCGTACTCCCAGTTATCCACCTGCCTCTGCCTCCTGAGTGCTGGGAATAAAGGCGTGCACCACCACGCCCGGCTGGTTTGGGTTTTTTAGGGATTTTTTTCATTCATGTGAAGTAGGGTCTGGATACCTATGAGCTTGAGGTGCAGGCAGCTGTGAGTTGCCGGATCAGTCCTGAGAACTGAACCCAGACCTCTCATGTAAGTGCAGAATGTTTACTTAACCACTGAGCTATCTTGTCTGCCCTCCATTTTTACTACTTCAAAAACTCTGGAGTTTTCTATTTTGACTTTTCAGTTTTCAGATTTAGTTTTGGTTTTTGAGACAGGGTAAACCAGGCTAGACAGGCTGGGCTCAAACTCACAGAAATCTGCCTGCTTCTGTCTCCCTAGTGCCTGCCTGCCTGCCCCCAAACCCCTCTTTCTTTTTATGAGATAGGGCTTATCTGTATAGCTGTGGCTGTTCTGGAACTCACTCTGTAGACCAGGTTGGCCTTGAACTCAGAGATCCTTCTGGCTCTGCCTCCTGAGTGCTGGGATTAAAGGTGTTTGGTACCATGACCCAGCTCACTTCCTCTTCCTTGGTAGTGTCCTTTCCAATTTGTACTCTTCTAGTTTTTCACATGTGAGAGGAACCATGGCACTTGTCTGTGTGTCTGGCTTCACATGGTGCCGCAGTTCTGTCCACTTTACTGCAAGTGGTATAATTTTTTTAATGTTATGTAGTGCCTTATATGCCACAGTTTCTTTGAACTAGGCTTATGTCGTAACCTGATTATTCTTTTTAAAGCCTCATTTTACTTTTTATGTATTATTTTATTTTGTATGTGCCATGTACATGCAGGTACCCTTGGAGGCCAGAAGTTGACATCAAAACTGGAACTGGACTTAGAGGTGATTTTGAGTCACTTGACATGAGTGTTGGGAACCAAACTTGTGTGCTATGGTTACGGGTGTCCGCCCTGCCTAGTTTCTAAGATAACAGGGATTGGCCCCGGGGTTTTGTACATGCTAGGCAAGCACCCATCAACTACGTTGTTAATATTAGTTACTTCTTTAGTAACTGGAACAAAACACCTGACAAAATGAACTTAAGGTTATTTACCCCATAGTTTATGAGTGTAGATAGAGTTCATCTTGCCAAGTAAGTCAGAGTAGCAAGAATGTGGGGACAGCTGGTCACAGTGCGTCTGCAGCCAAGTAGCTCGGCTCTCTTCCCGCTTTCGTCAGCCTGGTACCATGGCTCATGGAGGGTGTCACTCACGTTTAGATCTTCAAGCCTCAGTTAGCCTAATCTAGAAAGTCATCAGCCACATGTCTCCCCAGGGTTTGTCCCCATGACATTTCTAACCCTGTCAGATCAACAAGATTGACATCAGGTGCAGGAGCGATGGCTCGGCAGGCAGGAGCACCTGCTGCTCTTGCGAGGCCCTGAGTTCAGATCCCTGCACCCATGTCGGTGGCTCACAGCACCTGTAGTTCTAGCTGCTTCCCCAGGGGATGCCCTCCTCTGTCCCGCAGGCGCCTGCACACATCGTGTATACTCATGTGCACACGCACATGCACACATGCACAAACATTTTTTAAAAACACTACCATCATAGTTAATCCACAGCTCCCTTGGAATTTAAATTTCCAGGTCTTTATAGATGTTAGGTATCCTAAAGTTAACTGGCAGAGACCTTCTGTGGCTGTCTGCTCTCCTGTGCAGGACCTTTTAAATTTGATGCGGTCCCATTTGTCGCTTGGTATTTCCTGAGCTATTGCAGTCAGATTCAGAAAGTCTGAATATTACTGGATCTTTAAAGGTATCCTCAGTTTGCTGTCAGAAATTTCAGAGTTTAGAATCTTAAACGTCTTTGATCCTGTTGGGTAGATTTTTTGCAAGTGAGAGACAGGTACCTGGTTTTGGTCTTCTACATGGGAATGTGGGTTTTCGTGTATTTTTGGCTCTGCTTGTCCCATTGCTCTCCGTGCCCATTTTATGCCAGTGTTGTGCTGGTTTTATTTCCATGGCTCTGTAGAGTAACTAGAAATGGTCTTTCTGCTCAGGAGGTTTTAGGCTGCTTGTGATCCTTTGTATTTCTACATGGATTTTATGGAGAATGTCCTTGACAGCCCAAGTCTTCTCAGTACAGATAACTTCTGCAACACAGATAAATGGAATTGAACACACTGTTATCATCTGGGCACCTGATCATTGGGACAAGGGCATTTGCATCAAACAAGCATAATCAAATTTCACATGGGTTATTACAGACCGCGGTCTTTTAAAGACATGTATAAACTCTATTTCTGATGTCTCCTTGTCAGAATGGGCACATAAGATGACCGTCTTCACTGGTCTTCTCATCTCTTGGGTAGGCACTAACCTCCTGTAGGAAGTGTCTCTTTTAGGTGATGTGTGTTGCTTTGGTGTGAGATTGTCATACTAAGGGTATACAGGAGCTCAGAGGACAGCTGACCTGAAACCGGAGGCGCAGGCAGTTGTGAGCTTCCATGTGTGTGCTGGGAACCGAACATTGAAGCCTCTGTAAGGAGAGTAAGTGTGCTTAACCATTGCGCCATCTCTCCAGCCCCTCTCTTTTTAAAAAAAATACTTTATAGGGCTGTAGTGATGGTTCAGAGGCTAAACTCACTGACTGCTCCTCTGGAGGTCCTGAGTTCAGTTCCCAGCAACCACATGGTGGCTCACAACCATCTATAATGTGATCTGATGCCCTCTTCTGGCCTGCAGGTGTGCATGCAGACAAAATACTGTACATATAATAAATAAATCTTTTTAAAAACTACTTGGCAGGGTGGTGTTGGCAGCAGCGCACACCTTTAATCTCAGCACTTAGGAGGCAGGGCCAGGTGGATCTCTTTGAGTTCAAGACCAGCCTGGTCCACAAAGAGAGTTTCAGGATAGCCAAGGCTACAAACAAAAAACTGTATAAATTAATTTAGTGTAAGGAACTGGAGGTTTTGATTTGGCCTTTATCCTATCCAGATGACTAAATAGTTAAGCCCTTTTTATTATTTGTTGTTGTTATTTTACTAATTTGTGGGGGTCAGTGTATGCCACATATATACTGGTTCCCATAGTGGCCTGAATAGGGTGTCAGAGCCCATGTAACTGAAGTTACAGGCTTTTATGAGTGCCTGCTTGAGGGTGCTTCCGATCACTGAACTGTTCTCCAACTCCCGGACAGCTTATTTAAGTTGGAATGAGTCTGTGATTAGGGCTTGTGAAACACAGCTCTTTGATATATTTAGCAGGTGAAGAAAAAGCTCTAATCCATATTGAAAGGTGAAGAGTGTGTGTGTGTGTATGTATGTGTGTGTGTGTGTGTGTGTGTGTGTGCGCACGCGCGCGTGTCCGTGCGCACTTGAAATTAGTTTCCATCTCTCACTTGTTGAAGCAGGGTCTCTTGGTTGGTTCCGTTGGCTTCCGTCAGTTCTCACTGCCTCCTATCTCAAGATAAGAGTGCTGAAATTACAGATGAGGGCCACTGCATCCGGCTTTTACTTGGGTTCCAGAAATTGAACTGTGGTTGTCAGGTTGGAGTGGCAAGTGCTCAGTGGTCATAAGTAACAGTTCCAATGCTACCTTCAGTTCTAACTTACAGTCCTGTAAAAGGGGTTACACAAATCTAGCAACACTGTCATACAGCTGGTGACAGCTGCTTATAGCAGAAGGATACAGATTACAGTTGGCTGTGGGTTCTGAATGCTGAACACCTGCCTGTGCCTTGGTGTCCAGAGTTTTTTACCTTATCTTCTTCAGGTCCCAGCAGAGATGGCACAATCAGTGAGGACACTATTCGAGCATCTCTCATCTCAGCCGTCAGCGACAAACTGAGATGGCGGATGAAGGAGGAAATGGATGGTGCCCAGGCAGAGCTCAATGCCTTGAAACGAACAGAGGAAGATCTGAAAAAGGGCCACCAGAAGCTGGAAGAGATGGTCACCCGCTTAGATCAAGAAGTAGTGAGTAATGCATTGAAGATTGACACTGTGTGGGTTGAATTATCGCCAAAGCAAAGGGTTCTGTGCACATCATGGATGTGTAAAGGGAAAGTTCAGTCAGCAGCAGGGGCCTGTAGTCTGTGAGCAAAGCTCTCTAAGCAGGAGTGGTGGTTCTCGGGGACTGAGGCCAGAGGTGATCAGTCAGAGGAGAGAGGGGAGAGGAAAGGTCCCCAGTGCTGCCACGTGGGTCTCCTACTAGAAAGTGGGTGTTATCTGGAGCACTGCACTGCTTCCAGGGAAAACTGCTGCCGGTTCTAGGGAATGTGTATGGTAAAGATCTGCAGAGCTATTTCTAAATGCTATTTGAGTCACTATTAGAGCTATCTTTTGGGGGGCTGGAGAGATGATTCCGTGGTTAAGTGCTCTCCCGGCACCTGTATCAGGCTGCTTACACCTGCCTTTTGACCTCGTCTGACCCCCGTTTCTGGTCTCCTTTAGTACCTGTGCATGTTCTCCCCCACCCCCCACCCCCTCTCTCAACTGTATCTCAGCAGCTTCTCTGGTTTCATCATCCAGGTAATTTGGGGGCCTTGAGGGCTTCATATCAACGCAGCTTGTGCCCCTTCACTCTTCAGGCTTTCTCTTGTCAGGCATAAAGTGACAACCATTTCAGTTGAGGACTGTGATAGCAGTGTAATGGAGAGCTACCGCCACCGCCTGCAGTGTCTTGACACTGGAGAAAGTGTTGCAGCTCTGAGAGTCAAATGCTTTACATACACAAGTTCTCCTGTGGAGCTCCTTGTTTTAGTGTCTGGGAGGATCTTCCTTTTGGAGAGCACTGTGTCTGACCGTCCAGTCGGCAGCGCCACACGTCATTCACGATTATGCTCATTCCGGGAAATTTCGGTCATTCCTTCACACATCCTGCTGTTGGTCAGCCAGCCGGGTGTGGTGGCGCACGCCTTTATTCCCCGCAGGCAGGGCTCTGTGAGTTGAAAGCCAGTCTCATCTACAAAGCCAAGGGTACACAGAGAAACTGTTTCTGTCTCGGAAAAAAAAAAGATACCGCCATGAGGTCACATTGTAGATGTGTCACAGCAGGTGATCATGTACAAAACAGTATAAAGTTATGCATGGATTGTTCTGTTTTCAGGCTGAAGTTGATAAAAACATAGAACTTTTGAAAAAGAAGGATGAAGAACTAAGTTCTGCTCTGGAGAAAATGGAAAATCAATCTGAAAATAATGATATTGATGAAGTTATCATTCCCACAGCCCCACTGTATAAACAGATTCTAAATCTGTATGCAGAGGAGAATGCTATTGAAGACACTATCTTTTACCTGGGAGAAGCCTTGAGGCGGGGAGTAATAGATCTGGATGTCTTCCTAAAGGTAGGCGTCCTTCTGCCCGTATGGGTCTGAAGGCACCTCACAGACCATTCTTTCTCTAAGTCACACCACCTGGATTTGAGATATTGCCCACCCCTGTTTTGTTTTGCTGTTTTTAATCCATTACTGGTCTTAGGGTGGGATAATTTAGACCAGTTTTCCCAGATCAGGTTGTCCTAGAAGGAAGTGACTACCTTCTTTCATGCAGATTATCTCTGGCTTGCTAATACTATACAGACTGAAGATGTAGTAAGCTTTGCTTGTTGCTGTTTGTTGGGTCATAGAGAATATGGGCACACTGTGTATTTGACCTGGCTTCTGGCGATACCTCAGTGTTCATGGAAGCTGGGTAGGGCACTTGGGCGAGTGGCTAAACCATGTGTCTTGGGTCTAATGCAAGCAGCGTGAATGGCTGGGTCTAAACTAGAGACCACAGAGAAGGCTCTGTCTGCCACGGCCTTCTGGCTGGGGGGCCTGACACAAGAAAAGATGTGAAGAGAGGCAAGAAAAGTAAGCTGTTTTGGAGACATTGACTAGGGGCAAAAGTAGCTCCATTTCTCCTCAGCTCTTCCTTTTCTCTTAGTAAGAGATAGCTTGGTAACTTGTATGAGATTTGCAGTACGTTTTCTTGGCATCTTGGTGTCTCGGGATGTAGCTATGGGCTGGGGATACATCTCAGGGTGTGGCACTTACCTAATGGTTACAGCACTCTGGGTTCAGTCCTCAGCACTGCAGAGGCAACCAAAGTACCCTGAGTCAGATCCTGCAGTGCAGTCGACTTTTTAAAAGCCATGTATAAAGAGACAGTGGTTCCAAAGGCTGCTATGTATATTTAGGATTGCTAGATGCTCTCTGACCTCATGCCTGGGTCAAAGCCAATCTGACCTGTTAACACTTTCCTCCCTCCTAGCACGTCCGCCTTCTGTCCCGTAAACAGTTCCAGCTAAGGGCACTAATGCAGAAAGCAAGGAAGACTGCAGGTCTCAGTGACCTCTACTGACTCCGGTATCGGCTGGACACCGGCCTCTTCGTAAAGCATCCTTTTCTTCTTTTTCTTTCTCTCATCAGTAGAACCCACAATAAGTTATTGCAGTTTATCATTTGAGTGTTAAATATTTTGAATCAATAATATATTTTCTGTTTCCTTTGGGTAAAGACTGGCTTTTATTAATGCACTTTCTACCCTCTGTAAGCTTCTTGTGCTGTGTTGGGACTGACTGGGCTAAATAAACTTTGTTGCATAATTTCTCTCTTTCTTGGACTTGAGGGAAGATGCCGAAACTTAGTCAGAAGCCTGGATTCTCGTTACAAACAGGACACAAATGTCCAGCTTAAGTTGCAATTCAGTATTCTATAGGACAAAGACAGTTCCATTTAGTGTGGGGTATAACACAGAAATTGGTATATTGGAGGATATATCTATTTCTTTCTAGAGCCAACTGAACTGTGACTTTTTAATCAAGAGGACTCTGGTGTTCACTAGGCAAGACAGTCCAGCCACAGTGGGTAGGCGTAGAGCATCTAACAACTCACATGTGATGTTGCAGGAACCATAACAGATTTTTAAAAGAAACAGGACACTGCTGGGCAGTGTAGCATGCGCCTCTAATCCCAGAGCTCAGGAGGCAGAGATGCGTGCATCTCTGTGAATTTGTGGCAAGGTCCAGGACAGCCAAGGCTACACAGAGAGACACTGTCCTGAAAAACAAAAAACAAAAAGAATACTATAATTTGAGAGAGACTGACTTGTTAAAAAAATATAGCGAGATATTTTTAATCCATTTCAGATGAGAGATGCATGAGTTGCTAAAGCCTACATCAAATATTCCAAAATCTGAAAAGTTCTGGTTTCTAAGGCATAAATAATCTGGTACCAAGCATTTCAAATAAGGAATACTAAACCTATAGCAGTACATGCCTGCTACAAAACCAGAAAGATCTCAAATTACAGCCTCTACCTTAAGAAGTAAAAATAAAAGAACAGTATACTGAAGCCAAGAAGCTGCCAAGAAATATATTATGGGGAAATAAAACAATGAAATAGCCAAAAGAGAAAAAAGAAAAGAGAGAGAGAGAGAGAGAGAGAGAGAAAAAAGCCAGTAGAGAACATTACTCACATTAGAAAACAGGCTTTGAACAAAGCCAACAAGTCCAAACTAGCCAAAATTTCAAAAAGCCTCTACGGGTATTTGGGTTCATACCTGTAGTCCCAGCATCAGGAGGCATTAAGTTCAAGACCAGACTGTGAGATTCAGTCTAAAGAGAGACAAGACAAACGGTTAAGATCTGAAGGGAAAGGGCAGCCGCCATCACTCCTGGCCTTCAGGAAACAAGCTGGAAGCCAACATAGCAGATCACCTTTACAAGATGTGTCAGTTTCCAGGAAGAGACATGTCAGCCTGAGTCAGAAACAAGGCAGGACTAGGCCTAGAACAAACACAGATGCAGCTGGTAATCTGAAAACCCTCCCTACAGCAAACCGGGAGCTGGGTGGATTCACTAGAGCAGTTCCCCAAACACAGACCTGAGCAGGTGACATGGCTCAGTGGAGAAAAAGAACTTGTTACCAAGCCTGCTAGCCGGAGGTCAATCCCTGGGTCCTATGTTGTCAAAGGACAGAGCCAGTTTCTGCAAGTTGTTTGCTACCCTCAGTGTAAACATCACACACACACAATCTTTAATAAAAAGAAAAAAATTCTTACTCATCTCCATAGCTAGTCGGAAATGGGTTCACATGACGGTTGTGGAGGAAGTTACGGTTACTGTAGGCATTGAACTCGGGTCTCTTGTGCTCTCCGTGTTTCAACTTAAGGAAAACGTTGAGCATGCTCACTCCTACCCCGTGCAGCGCCACAAAGTGGGTAAGGGCCCTCCACATGCCAGCTGAAACCTCCTCGCCGTGGGTGCCACTCGACATAGGTTGCCCCACGCATAGGAGGGCCCAGCCCAGCATTCGAGACATCCACAACACACACAACCATCTATAATGAGATCTGGTGTCCTCTTCCGGCATGTGGCCGGAATACTGTATAAATAATAAATAATTTTTAAAAAAGATTTATGTATTTATCATGTATACAGTGTTCTGCCTGCCTGGACGCCAGAAGAGGGCACCAGATCTCATAGGTGGTCATGAGCCACCATGTGGTTGCTGGGAATTGAACTCAGACCCCTTGGAAGAGCCGCCAGTGCTCTCAACCTCAGAGGCCAGAAGACAGTATTGGAGCCCCTGAAACTGGAAGTACAGACAGCTGTGAGCTGGCCTGAGAACTGAACTCAGGTCCTCCAGAAGAGCAGCAAGTGTCTTAACCAGAGAACCAACTCTCTAGTCCCAAGCTGTCTTAGCTCCCAGTCATCCTGTGCCAGCTGAGATTACAACAGGTGCCACCACCCAGCCCCTAGTAAACATCTCAGGAAACAGTACTACTTACAGTAAGATTAAAAGGGGGACCGTCCAATAAAGGAAGACTACTCACCTACACATGCATGTGGTATAAGCAGACCCTTGATCTTGTGGGTGTCAAGCAAGAGCCGAGCTTTGGAGTTAAGACAATCTCGGTTTAGATTCTTACTCCATCTTTGTTGAACTTTGGTTCACAAATAGATCATCAGGAAAACAGCTATGCTCGGGGGTTTAAAGCGTCCAGGACAGTGGTGGCACAGTAGGGTGAGGACTTCACAGCCACCAGGCATTGCCTGTGAGGAGCGGCTCTGGTAATTTAGCATGCCTGTGAGCAGAGCCAGCCTAAGGAGCTCTGAACAGGAGAGGCCCAGCACTACTATAAAAACTGACGAAGTCCTCAGAAGGCTAAAGATGGTTTTCTTACATTTATTCACCCACGAGTGCTTATAGTACAAGGCAGCAGGCAGTGGGGGCGCAGGCCTTTGATCCCAACCCTAGGGAAGCAGAGGCAGGTGGATTTCCTAGTTCAAGGACAGCCAGGGCTGCACAGAGAACCTTGTCAGGAGGATGGGGGAATCTTAGAGTATAAATTTACATTACCCTATACAGGAGATAGCATTTGCCTTTGGTTTCTTGTAGAAGGGCTGCTGTGTTGCCTGTCCATTGCCTCACCCTTCAGATTGTCCTGAACATCCACAAAGGGTCAAGGGGCTGGCAGGATCTCTCTGTGGTGCTTGCTGTGTTGGTATAAAGACCCAAGGTCAGATGCCCAGCATGCATGTAAAAGTCAGCTGGGTGTGAGGGTTGAAGACAGGAGGATTCTGGGGACCCACTCACCAACTAGTCTAGCCAAAATGGCCAGCCCCAGAATGAGGGAAAAGACCCTACTTCCAAAAAAGGTTAAGTGTGTACTAGAGGAAGATGCTTGTATCTTCCACCTCTGGCCTCCACAGAGCACACGAAGGTGAATGCACATGTGACACACATCAATCCACAAAGGTCAGTTCATTATCCGTACCCTAAAAGACGTCAAAGCGGAGGGGGGTTGGAGACTACACAGCAGAGAAGTGGGAAAAAAAAATGTGCGTGCGCATGCACACAGGTGCCCGAGGAGGCCACAGGGTTACAGGCAGGTGTGAACTGCCTCATGTGAGTGCTGCCTGGAGCAGAACGCCAGTCCCCTGTGATAGCGGTGTGTGCTCTAACCATAGCCAGCTCTCCAGCCTGATCAAGTCCAGTGGGCCTATGACTACCTCGTGAATTATCAGGTTACATAATAGACCTTGGTATTGCTCTGTGGTATGAAAGTCCAAAGCAGGAGAGATGCAGGTTACCACGAAAAGCTTCACCTCAGCAGGGTGACAAGTGAAGTCTTTGCAGGTGCTGAGCTGCCCCGTTTGCCTCAGTTTAAGCTGAAGCTGTACCGTGAGGATGCGGAGATTCTGCCCGAGAGAGTTCTCGCCAGGCTGAGCTGATGGAGTTTTACTCCTGTCCACCCCATCCTGTGCCTAGCACCCACTTGCACATAGGAGGGACTGATAAGAGTTTTGTGAGTACATGAATTAAAACATAAGGCTCTTTGCAACTCCAAACATTTACAGTCCCACAAGGTTATACTGTGTTTGTGAATTGCGCTTTATTCTTGTGTGTGGGCACTCCTGTACCGTGCTGCATGTGTAGAAGCCAAAGGGTGACATTCAGGAGCCAGTTTTTAGGGATTAAGCTCAAGTGGGCAGGTTTCTATAGCAAATGCTTTTACCTGCTGGGCCAATCACCTGCCCTTCCCCTTTAAAAACTGTGGTGGCGCACGCTTTTAATCCCAGCACTCGGGAGGCAGAGACGGGGACGGCCAAGGCTGCACAAGAGAGACCCTGTCTCGGAAGAAAAGCAAAAACCTGTGTGATTATGGATGATGCATGCAAGTGGGTGTGCAAGGGCCATGAACATCAGATTTGTGGAGTTGCTTCTGTCCTTTCACTTTTATGTGGTTTCTGAGAGTCAAACTGAGGGCATCAGGCTTGCACAGCAAGGATTTTTCCACTGAGCCATCTTGCTAATGCAAACCCTATGTGTTTCTAGTAATCATGTGTAAGAAATAAATACTGGGCTGGAGAGATGGCTCAGAGGTTTACGAGCACTGTCTGCACCAGGGTGGGAGGGTGGCGCACGCCTTCAATCCCAGCGCTTGGGAGGCAGAGGCAGGCAGCTCGCTGTGAGTTCGAGGCCAGCCTGGTCTATAAAGCCAGTCCAGGACAGCCAAGGCTACACAGAGAAATCCTGTGTCAGAAAACAAAAAGCATTGTCTACTCTTCCAAAGGTCCTGAGTTCAAGTCCCAGCACCCACAGGGTGGCTCATAATCCTCTATAACAAGAGCTGGTGTCCTCTTCTGGTGTGCAGGCACACATACAGGCAGAACACCGTATATGTAATAAATCTTTTAAAAAATATCTTTGTTTTTGTTTTTCAAGACAGGGTTTCTCTGTGTAACCTTGGCTGTCCTAGACTCACTTTGTAGACCAGGCTGGCCTCGAACTCACAATGATCCACCTACCTATGCCTCCCTAGTTCTGGGATTAAAGGTGTGCACCACCACGCCCGGCAAAAAATATCTTTATTTGCAAAGGAAACAGCAAGGCATACCTAAGACTGAGTTAAATGGCTGATGTAATGTAGTGGAGAAGACGTGCAGCATACAAGTCCACACACTTTTTATACTTTCATTTTTTTAATTCTGTGAATGTATTGCCTTTGGGGGAAGACATGTTTGCTTGTTTTGTTTTGACAGGGTCTCATGGTGTAGACCAAGCTGGCTTGAACTGAGAGATCTCTCTGCTTCTGCTTTCCAAGTACTGGAACTAAAGGTGTGTGACACCACAACCAGCAGAAGAAACGTTTTGAATACTTTGCTAGGTTATGTCTTGCGGGGGGAGGGTTGGGTTTTTGAGACAGGGTTTCTCTGTGTAGCCTTGGCTGTCCTGGAACTCAGTTGGTAGACCAGGCTGGCCTCAAACTGATGGAGACCTGCCTTCCTCTGCTTCCCGAGTGCTGAAAAGAGGGCATCAGATCTCCTGGGACTAGAGTTACAGACTACTGTGAGCTGCCATGTAGGTACAGGGTACTGAAACTGGTCCTCTTCCAGAGCCATTGCTCCACCCCCTTAAATACATATTTTATCTTTATTATTTTATATTGTTTTCCCTGCAAACAATGCCTTTATATTCTAAGATAAGCACAAGCCCAACTTAGATTAATCCACTTAAAAACCCAAAGCTGTACATGTCACCTTTGTTTTGGGTTTTTTGAGACAAGGTTTCTCTATCTTGGATCTTGCTCTGTAGACCAAGTTGGCCTTGAACTCACAAAGAGCTGCTTCCCCTTTAAGTGCTGGGAATAAAGGCATGTGCCACCACCATCTGACTATACATGTCACATTTTTTTCTTTTTTATTTATTCATGCATTCATTCATTTGTATTCACCTCTTCAGTTATTTTTTTGTTGTTTTGGGTTTTTGTTTGTTTTTCTGAGATAGAGTTTCTCTGTGTAGCCTTTGCTGTCCTGGACTTACTTTGTAGACCAGGCTGGCCTCGAACCACATGTCACATTTTAAACTAGGTCACACTGGATTATCTTACAAAACAAAGACGTATCTCAAGAAACGGGGTGCTTGCAGGGTGTGGTGGCACACACCTTTAATCCCAGCACTCAGGAGGCAGAGACAGATCTCTGTGAGTTCGAGGCCAGCCTGGTCTACTAAGAGTGTTCCAGGATAGCCAGGGCTATACAGAAAAACTCTGTCTCAGAAAAAAAAAAAAAAGAAGAGGAGATGAAGAAGAAACAGAGTGCTGCCTTGAGGGGCTGGGTGAGAGAACTCTCAGTTTAGGGGGCATGTGTTTGTTAGAAGTTTAGCTGAGTGGCTCTGGCATGTCACACCAGTTTCTGGGAGGTTAAGGCACAAGGATTACAATTCAAAGTATCTGGTTTGAAAAACCAAAAACCCCCCAAAAAAAAAAAAAAAAAAAAAAGAGAGAGAGAGAGAGAGATAAGAGAACATAGGAAAAAACCATAGAGAGTAAGTGGAAGTTGGAAGGATGGATAGAGATGCACAGGAAATAGAAGGAACATTCAGTTTGGTGGGTTTTTGAGATTGTGTGGGGAAGGAGCTTCCTTCTGGGACATGGGCTGAGGAGGTGAGGAGGAATGTCAGCTGGGCTAGCGGCTTTCACTGCAGCATCTGGGCTTTATTGGGACATTGTTAAAAAGAGCAGGGAGCTTTTTTTTTTGGTTTGGGGTTTTGTGTGTGTGTGTGTGTGTGTGTGTGTGTTTTGTTTTGTTTTGTTTTTTGAGACAGGGTCTCTCTGTGTACCCCTGGCTGTCCTGGACTCACTTTGTAGACCAGGCTGGCCTCGAACTCACAGTGATCTGCATGCCTCTGCCTCCTGGCTGCTGGTGTCACCATGCCCAGCCCTACCCCACTTCAAAAGCTGCATCTCAGCCAGGCCAGTTGAAATGGCCAAGCAGTGGTGGCGCATGCCTTTAATCCCAGCACTCGGGGAGGCAGCGGCAGGTGGATCGCTGTGAGCTGGAGGCTAGCCTGGTCTACAAAGTGAGTCCAGGACAGCAAAGGCTACACAGAGAGACCCTGTCTCAAAACAAAAAAATCTGTTTTTCTTCTGATACTTATGTTTTTTAAAGCTTTATTTCTGTGCATGAACATTATGCCTGCATGTATGTCTGCAGAAGGTGTCAGTCACCACGTGGGTGCTGGAAATTGAACCAGAGTCCTCTAGAAAGGCTACAAGTGCCCTTAACCACGGAGCATTATCTCCAGCCCCTTGGTGTATATGATCCTGTATTTAGTAAATGGTATACATAGGGAAGGGAACTAATGAAGCCATGTCAATGTTTCCCTTGCAACAGAAGAGGGAACACATGAAACCGGAACTGGAAGAAGTACTTCCTGTTTCATGAGAGCTTCAGTCTGTGTTGCAATGAGTTGTCACACATGCGCTGATAAAACTGAGCAGTACTCACTCATTGGTTCCTCAGAGATGTAATTTCCCTCTGTGCAGACTGCACTGATAGCCAGACACACAAAGGATTTCTAAAAGGCAGAGATTTCAGCCAGGCCTTGTGAGCGTATGCCTTTAATCCTAGCACTACACGGCAAGCAGATCCTGTCTGAGGTTACTCAGGGCTGTCCAGTGAGACCCTGTCTCAAAAGAAAGGGAAGGGGAGACCGTCTTGGTGACGCACCAGGTCTGTAATCCCAGCACTCAGGAAGGCAGAGGTAGGAGGCTCTCTGAGTTCAAGGCCAACCTGGTCAACAAAACAAGTCCAGGACAGCCAAGGCTACACAGAGAAACCCTGTCTCGAAAAACCAAGGGGTGGGGGGGCGCGAATGTCTTTACCGTTTATCTTTCTAATCTTGAGACTGGTGTTATGCCATACGTCTCCCAATATTTTATTTAACTTTTTAACATAGAAACACTCTGTTAAATTGCAGAATGTGGAGACTTTATAATTGGATGTCCTTCTGGAAGTTCCAGAGTATGTCTGCACTCTTCCTGAGAAGCGTCTCCTCTTCTGGGCTCAAGTTCACCTTCACAATGTCAGTGATGCCATTCCGTCCCAAGATACAGGGGACACTGAGGAAGATGTCCTCCTTTATTCCATATAAACCCTGAAACACAAAGTCACATCATTGTTTGGTTCCCTTGCTCTGTGCCAGAAAGCTTGAGAAGACGGTGTGGGAGGCTGGGACGCCAAGCAGAGCTATGCAGAAGGCAGAGTGATCTTTGGGAGAACTGAGAGCTGTCTTCAGTCCTGGACCACGTGGATGGTCAGTGACAAGGAAAATGTGCCAGAGGCCTTTCAAAGGACCCTCAACAGACCATCTTGCTATCTAAAAGGTTAGCTGTCTCCATGTGACCTTTTTAACTGGTGAAAGACCGAGAGCAGGAAGCCTCTGGCACACTGAGGAGACAGTTGAAGGCTAAGGTGGGTGGTGACCAGGGAGCCTGTTCTGAGTGGGCACTACAGGCAGCGCTCAGTGTGGCCCCCAGTTGCAACAGATGGCTTCTCAAGTCCTTAGAGGTGAAGCCCCAGAGGAGCAGCCCAGGGTCATTCTAACACCCCCAGCATAGTATGTGAGGACGTATGTAGCCTTGGGATGTATTCCTGCTCTTTGGTACCCCTAAACTGCCACCTTTCCTGGAGTTCCATCCTAGGACTCCCAGACTGGGCAGAGAGACATGGCAGACATGCAGCTAGCCATAGACAGTACTCAGCCGTGGAACGCTGGCCAGTGGCCGAACAGCCCTTCCACTCTCACAGCCAAAGCCAAGGCTATGGCCACCCATGCATTTGCCCGCATACTCCAGCCTCTGCTGTCTCGCTGCTGTTTGAAGCTGCGGTCCTCCTGCTCCAGATAGTTATTGCATTAGGTGCAGGACTCCCTCTCCTCAGCCAGGCTTCCTGCTCTCTACCTGACTTCATCTGCAGAGCATCTTTAGACATAGATGCCCCTAGCCGTAGGTGATAAATGGCCTTTGACTTAGCTCCCTGCCAGCTCTCCCTTTCTGTCCCTTCACCGGCGGTATAATTAGGTGCCATGTTCATATGATAGAAGCGTGCTGCCCAATGCAAAACAAGCATCCTAAAAGTGCCTGGTTCCAACCAATTATGAACACTTATCCTGGAAGCCCTACCCACTCTCCAAGGGTTACATAGCCTTTGCTCTCCCCCAAGTAAAGTTGAACTAGCTCCCTGAAGTGGTTCCCAGAGTGTCTGATCTCCGTCCTGCTCGAGGCCTTCCAAGCTCTGCCGTCTGCCCCTCCGGCCTTGGTGGGCTGGTGGCCCACAGCCCCCCTCCCCCACAGGGATGAGGAGAACCACACATGCCTCCTACCCCATCACCACCCCTGGAAGATGACAACTCTTAATGAACTCTTCCTATCTCCCTGCCCAAACTTGCCACTCGCCCCTGTGGGGCTGAGGCTGGGTTTGTGGTTGGCAATGGAAGAGCGGTGATTGTAGGCGTGTCAGGTATGAACGCTGAGGGTCAGGGAGATCACCAGACTGACAATCCGTCCCAACTCCCCTACTCGCCCAGAGCCTCGTGCACAGAGAAGGGTCCCCCACTCCTGGGGTCTTTCCCCATATCCCAGCTTCCTTCTCAGAACTCGGCCACTTGCCTCATTCATTACTTTACACTCAACCTCCCCAGTGAGCAGGCATGATAAATGAACATTTCCTCCTACCTTAACCAGCGTGGAAACCGGATGCACCCTCCTCAGATTCCTCAGTATTGATCCTGCCATATCTGTCACGGACAGCCCAATAGCCCAAGAGGTGCAGCCCTTCAGCCGTAAGATCTCAAGGCCACTGCAGTTGTGCAGGGAAGGAAATCAAAGTCGTGAGACGTCAACTCAAGGACCACACTGTTGTTCACACATCCCTTCTGAAGCACACGTCTGTGCCATGCTATTGATAGTCTCTCAGCGTTCTTTTGTGTTTATGAGCTTACAATCTTTAAAACTAGGTCTCAGCCAAGTATAGTGGGCATAAGTGAGTTCCAAACCAGCCTGATCTACACCATAAGTCCTGGGCCAACCAGAGATACCCAGTGAGATCCTGTGCCAAATAGATAAGTCTCATAAAATGTTATTATTCACTTTATTTAATCATTTATTTTTATTTTATGTGCATTGGTGTTTTGCCTGTATGTGTCTATGTGAGGGTGTCAGATCCCCTGGATCAGTCAGTTGCCATGTGGGTGCTAGGAGTTGAACCCAGGTCCTCTGGAAGGGCAGCCAATGCTCTTAACCCTCAAGCCATCTCTCATGCCCCGTTACTCACTTTAAATAAGAACTGACTAAGTGCTAGGCATGGCAGCACACACCTTTAATCCCAGTACTCAGGAGGAAAAGTCAGGCTGATCGCTGAGAGCTATCCATAGAGAGACCTAGTCTCAAAACAAAACAACAAAATCAGTTCATCTTTCTTTTTCTTTTCTTTTTTTTTGGGGGGGGGGGTTTGAGACAAGATTTCTCTGTGTAGCCTTGGCTGTCCTGGACTTGCTTTGTAGACCAGGCTGGCCTCGAACTCACAGCGATCTGCCTGCCTCTGCCTCCCAAGTGCTGGGATTAAAGGCATGCGCGCCACCACTGCCTGGCCAGTTCATCTTTCTTTTATCATAAAGTCAGACTACTAAGACACCAAGATGGGATCAATTTTTAATATTAATAACTAATGTTAGTAATATTAATTATTGTTGCTTAAATACTTAAATATAGTTTATGATTACCTTGAAAGTTACTATATACAGCTCTCTGACCACATAAAATTACTGGTATAGGCCTGGTGTAGTGGTACATACTTTTAAATTTTTGGTTTTTTACAAATGACTTTTTTTTTTTTTTTTTTTAAACAAATGACTTTTTATTTATACAGTATTCTCCCTGCATGCCAGAAGAGGGCACCAGACTTCATTATAGATGGCTGTGAGCCACCATGTGGTTGCTGGGAATTGAACTCAAAACCTTTGAAAGAACAGACAGTGCTCTTACCCTCTGAGCCATCTCTCCAGCCCCCAGGGTACATACTTTTAATCCAAGCACTTAGATGGCAGGAAAATTTCTATGGGTCAGGGCTAGCCTTCACCACATGGCAATACCCTCTCTCAAATATAGGTACACACACATATACAAAGTCAGATATGCTCATCAGAGAAACTCTGAGGAATACATGAAAGGAAGTAAAAACTCAAATCCTACAGAGGTGCCACAGATAAGCAGCCAGCGGCAGGTATGGACCTCACAGGCCTCATGTGCCCAGACTGAGACACTGTCAGAAACCTAGGCCTGTTCATCTAACGCAGCAAAGGTCTGTGTAAGATTTATTCTTTGTAAATTTTTATCTTACATGTCTGGGTATTTGGCTTACATGTATGTCTGTGCCCCACATGTGTGTCTGGTTTCCGCAGAAGCCAAAGAGGGCTGCAGATACCCTGGACTGGAGTTACACAGAGTTGAGAGCCACCATGTGGTGCTAGGAATCCAAGCCAGGACCTCTGGAAGAGCAGCCAGTATGCTTAACCACTGAGCCAGCTCTCGAGCCATCTACAAAATTTGTTTTTCATTTTGTTTGGTTTTTGAGGGGGAGCTGTTTGTTTTGTTTTGGGTTTTTGTTTTTGTTTTTTTTTTTTTTTTGAGACACAGTTTCCCTATGTAGCCTTGGCTGAAATTTGCTCTATAGACCAGACTGGTCTTGAACTCACAGAGATCAGACTACCTCTGGCTCCCGAGTGTTGAAATTAAAGGTGTGTAACACCAACAGATACAAAATGTTTTGGGTCTTTTTTTTGGGGGGGGGGTTTGGTTTTTTAAGACAGGATTTCTCTGTGTAGCCGTGGCTGTCCTGGACTCGCTTTATAGACCAGGCTGGCCTCGAACTCACAGTGATCCACCTGCCTCTGCCTCCCAAGTGCTGGGATTAAAGGCATGCGCCACCACTCCCAGCTACAAAATGTATTCTTTCTTTTTTTAAAGACTTATTTATTATGTATACAGTATGCATCAGATCACATCATAGATGGTTGTGAGCCACCATGTGGTTGCTGGGAATTGAACTCAGGACCTCTGGAAGTGCAGTCAGTGCTCTTAACCGCTGAGCCATCTCTCCAGCCCACAAAATGTATTCTTAATACCAGTTATTAAGGCATTGAAAATCACATAACTACGGTTACCTTTCTATCACCTGTTTGTGGACCATTCCCCATTGTTCCTTGTCTGAATCGGTTCCAAATCCTGGGATCAGCGACTTCAGAGGTACACCAGCAACATTCACACCACTCCATACAGGCACTGAGAAAACAGAACAAGACAACTGTCCTCATGAGTCTCTCTTGCCAAAACTGAGCCAGCTGCTTGCTTGAGTTTACTGCTGGGGTGTTTTGTTGAGAGGGTTTGTTTCTGTTCTGTTTTTTTTTTTTTTAAGATTTAAATTTTTTTCAAAAAGTTTATTTATTTATTATGCATATAGTATTCTGTACTGCATATGAGTCAGCAGGCCAGAACAGAGCACCAGATCTCAGTATAGGTGGTTGTGAGCCACCATGTGGTTGCTGGGAATTGAACTCAGGACCTTTGGAAGAACAGCCAGTGCTCTTAACCTCTGAGCCATCTCTCCAGCTCCTGTTCTGTTCTGTTCTGTTTCTGTTCTTTTGAGAAAGGCCCTAGCTACCTTCAAATCCATGTCTTCCTGCCTTTGCCCCAGTGACCGCTGACAAGCATAGCACGTGTTGCCACATGTGGCTAGTGTTGACTGACTGGGTGGCATATGACTCCAGCTGGCCTCAACTCAATGTATAGTCAAAGATGGCACCAAACTCCTGATCCTCCTGCCTCTACTCCACCCCCACCTCCAGATGACTAGATTTTAGGCATATACCAGCACTCCCGGGTTGGGCTGGTTGAGAATGTCGAGCTTGGTAAGTACCCGAGGATGTCTGTAAACTTCTGACCTCCTACTGCAGCCTCCTAAGTCCTGGCATCACAAGTGCTCACCGCCACAGCTGGATGGAGTTTTGGTTTGTACCTTATGGGTAGGACGCTATCTCACATCATAGATAGAAACAAGGCATTACAGTTTTCTTGTTTTTTGTTTGTTTTGCTTTTTAAATGATTTTTAAAAATGTATTATTAGGCATCAGATCACATTATAGATGGTTGCGAACCACCATGTGGTTGCTGGGAATTGAACTCCAGACCTCTGGAAGAGCAGGCAGTGCTCTTAACTGCTGAGCCATCTCTCCAGCTCCCTAAAACAATTTTTGTTTGTTTGTCTGTTTTGTTTTTTGAGACAGGGTTTCTCTGTGTAGCCCTGCTGTCCTGGACTAACTTGGTAGACCAGGCTGGCCTCGAACTCATAGCAATCCAATCTGCCTCCCCAGTGCTGGGATTAAAGGCGTGTGCCACCACGCCCGGCTTCTTTTTTTTAAAAGATGTATTCTGTTTGTATTTTTGTCCTCTTTACTTATTTGTGCATGTGTGTCTATACTGGGGCCCTAAAGAGAGTTTTGGATTCCTGACACTTGAGTTACAGGTGGCAAGGAAAAAGTGCTCATAACTGCTGAGCCAGCTCTCCAGCCTCCAAAGTAAGTTTTAATTAGACAGAAAGGGAAATTACAGGAGACAACATTAGAAAACACAGGCCAGGTGTGGTGGCGCATACCTTTAATCCCAGCACTTAAGAGTTTGAGGCCAGCCTAGTCTACAAAGTGAGTCTAGGACAGCTAAGGCTACACAGAGGAACTCTGTCTCAAAAAACCAAACCAAAACAAAACAGAAAGAAAGTACATAGTTGAATTACATGTAATTGTGTGGTGCAGGAGGCATTTTAAAGCAATATACAAAGTGCAGATTCTACAAAGAAAAGGATTGCTAGGAAACATGCCTTAACTTGAAGGACCTCACACTTCCCCACAGGAGCAGAGCCAAGAAGCAATAAGCAGCCATGTAGACTCTCATACAAACTGTCCCTGGAGAGATGGCTCAGAGGTTAAGAGCCCTGGCTGCTCTTCCAAAGGTCCTGAGTTCAATTTCCGGCAACCACATGGTGGCTCACAACCATCTGTAGTGGGATCTGGTGCCCTCTTGTGGCCTGAAGGTGTACACGCAGACAGAGCACTGTATACATAATAAATAAATCTTAAAAACAAAAACTAGGTGGGGAGGTGGCACGCCTTTAATCCCAGCACACGGGAGGCAGAGGCAGGTGGATTGCTGTGAGTTCAAGGCCAGCCTGGTCTACAAAGTGAGTCCAGGACAGCCAAGGCTACACAGAGAAACCCTGTCTCAAAAAAGCAAACCACACCAACAACAAAAACAAAAACAAAACAAAATGAAACAACAACAACAACAACAAAAAAAAAACCCAAAAGCAACCTGTCTCTAAGGAAAGGGATGAAAATTATGAGCTGGGCTTGGTGGCACACACCTGCAATCCCAGCACTCAGGGAGGCAGAAGCATTAAGATTTCTATGAGTTTGAGGCCAGCCTGGTTTACAAAGCAAGCCCTGGACAGCCAAAACAATAAATAAATAAATGTGTGAGAATTATGCAGCTATCTTGGCGGAGGATGGGATCTGAAGCTGGTCACACTTACCACTGGAGTCTCCATGTTCTCCTAGAATCCAGCCATGGCAGCTGGTAGGGTGGACACCCAGCTTCTCTCCAATCATGTAACGGAAACGGGCAGAGTCCAGGTTACAGCCACTTCCGATCACATGCGACACAGGGAAGCCGCTTAGCTTCCACACGACGTATGTCAAAATGTCCACTAGGAACAACAGGTCAGACAATGTTGGACAAAGAGCCATAGCAATTTCTCTTTACAATGCTTTTCTAAACAGATAAACTATTTTGGAGTCACATGCAGATTCATCAGAATTCAAAGTTTAGTGAATCGAAAAGGTAGGCAACTCAGGGGGTTTTATATTAAATCATTCGCTAGTAGAATCTTGGAACAAGCCGGGCGTGGTGGCGCACGCCTTTAATCCCAGCACTCGGGAGGCAGAGGCAGGCGGATCGCTGTGAGTTCAAGACCAGCCTGGTCTACAAAGTGAGTCCAGGATGGCCAAGGCTACACAGAGAAACCCTGTCTCGAAAAACCAAAAAAAAAGAATCTTGGAACATCCTCTGAGACACTCTGGGCTTTTCTGCAAATCTAACAAGGGGTCAGGTCTACCTCTTTGACTTTCTGGATTTCTCCTTTCCACTGCCACACCCTCACCTGAGCTATCAATATGTTACCTAGAATACTGTGTGGGGCACCACCAGAAAGGTCTGCAGGGCCGTGGGCACAGCCAGAAGGGTCTGCAGGGGCGTGGGCATGACCAGAAGGGTCTGCAGGGGCGTGGGCACAGCCAGAAGGGTCTGTAGGGGCGTGGGCACCGCCAGAAGGGTCTGCAGGGGCGTGGGCACAGCCAGAAGGGTCTGCAGGGGCGTGGGCACGACCAGAAGGGTCTGCAGGGGCGAGGGTACCGCCGGAAGGGTCTGCAGGGGCGTGGGCACCGCCGGAAGGGTCTGCAGGGGTGTGGGCACCGCCAGAAGGGTCTGCAGGGGCGTGGGCATGGCCAGAAGGGTCTGCAGGGGCATGGGCACCGCCAGAAGGGTCTGTAGGGGCATGGGCACCGCCGGAAGGGTCTGCAGGGGTGTGGGCACCGCCAGGAGGGTCTGCAGGGCCATGGGCAGGGCCAGAAGGGTCTGCAGGTACGTGCACAATACAGAAAGAGCATGACAGCTTTGCTCCAGGCTGATGCTCTATGCAAGCAGAAAGTGATGGCTAAGGGGCAGCCAGGAGCTGCAGATCAGGGTACTGGAGACAGGAGGGAGGGAGGGAAACAGCAAAGATTGGGAAACAGTTTGAGTTTTAGGCATTTAAGGAAAATTCTGCCAAGGCTGGAGCGATGGCTCGAAGGTTAAGAGCACTGACTGCTCTCCCAAAAGTCCTGAGTTCAATTCCTAGCAACCACATGGTGGCTCACAACCATCTAAAATGAGACCTGGTGCCCTCTTCTGGCCTGCAGGTGTACATACAGGGGAAATACTGTATATATAATAGAAATCTTAAAAATAAAATAAAACAAAATTTAACAGCGCTAGGAAGCACGTGTGACAGTAGCAAAGGTGTCAACACACAAATATCTGGCTAGATTAATCTTTAAAAAAAATGAAGACACTGGATCTAAACTTTGGAAAAGCTGACAGGAGCAGGTTGCTAAGAACTCTGGGACACATAGTGCTGATGTGAATGTCAAAGGCACAGCACAGAACTTTGAAAATCTGTGTGCAGCTTCTAACAGAGCCTAACACTTCAGAGGCAGTGTCCCACTTGTGTCCCTCCGCCCTCATCACTTACTCCAAAGAAAGATTTGACCACACAAGTGCTTACATGTGAGTGTTCACGTCATCCTTAAAAATGCATCGACAGGGGCTGCAGAGGTGGCTCCGTGGTTGAGAGCACGTATTGCTCTTGTAGAGGATCCAGGTTTGGTTCCCAGCACCCACATGATGGCTCACAACTGCCTGTAACATGTTACAGGGGACCTGACACCCTCTTCTGGCCTTCATTGGACCAGGCACTCATGTGGGTGCCCATGCATGCTTGTAGGCAAAACATTCATACACAAATAAAGACCAACTTTTAAACACCAACAGGTGAAAAAAAGCATTTGAAATGTATACACGGGACTGCAGAGATGGCCCAGTGGGTAGAGTTAGATGGGCTCAGATGGTTGTACGTCATCATGTGGGTGCTAGGAACCAAACCTGGGTCCTCTGGAAGAGCAGTCGGATCCCTTAGTACTCATGAGAAAAGCAAGACATGCTACGTGTACAACCCTAGGGCTGGTAAGGGTCAGGGTGCACAGAGACATTCATCCAACAACTCAGTGGTCAGCAGGCTAGCCAAAATGGCAAGCTCCAGGCTCAGTGGGCGATGCTGGCAAGCAGCGCAGGAAGACACCAGTCTCTGTGCATGCAGGTGCTCACACGTGCTCACCACAATCACACACACGGAAAAAGTTTGCACTGTAAAAGCGGGTAGGTAGAGAAATTTGTCTCACTGTTGTTTTTTGTTTGTTAAGCTCCAGAAAATGAGTCAAGTGGTAGGAAGAGGGATGAAGTACAGTTGAGCACACAGCCCCGCAGAGGTGACAGCGACAATCCCGACCCTACTGTGAGTGATGGCATCTGTCAAACTTACGGCTTGCAGACTTTGAATGAACAAAGCTTATTACCCGCAAATGCAACCTTAGTGAAGTGTAGAACAGAATGGTTCTAAACCGTGGTATGGACCAAACATCACTCGGAAGGGGAGGGCACCCTCACCTGGATTTGCGACGATCATTATCTTACAGTCCGGGCTGTTTTTGACGACGCCTGGAACGATTCCTTTCATGATCTCAACGTTGCGCTGAAGCAGGTCAAGGCGCGATTCTCCCACCTTCATTGTTGCACCCGCCGTGATGATAACTAATTTGGAGTTGGCAGACACACTGTAATCTGAGGAGGAGAGAGAAGACAGCATTTCAGGCAGGACTGCCAACCACTGGGCCTCAGCTCCTTAACGCGTCTACCCCATGCTCTCATTCACATGGCCACCTCCTAATCTGCCATTCCCTTCAACCCAGTGAGGCCCGGCTGCTGCCTTTGCTCTTATGTGTTGCCGGGAGCTGAAGCCATGGCAGAGTCACCGCTGTACTCCATCCCGGCACACTGGCTTTTCAGAATCTCTGTCTGTTTTAGGACTCTTTTTTTGTTTTGTTTTGGGTTTTTTTTGTTTTTTTGAGACAGGGTCTCTCTGTATATCCTTGGCTGTGCTCGACTCGCTTTGTAGACCAGGCTGGCCTCGAACTCACAGTGATCTGCCTGCCTCTGCCTCCCAAGTGCTGGGACTAAAGGCGTGCGCCACCACGCCTGACCTTGTTTTAGGACTCTTAAGACAAGAATAGATTTACCTCTAATTATCATAAGGAACCAATTTTGATATCACAAATGAGTCAGATCTTAATTCAGACAAGAAAATAAACTACTTACACTTATACTTCATGTAGTTACCAGTCTGGAAATTATTTCACTTACTATACCCAAGGCCAGTGACACCATGTTTGCTTAGCGTTTTTAAAAATTATTAGGCAGGTGCCCAATCAGCAATTGCCCTAAGTACCTCTTACACACATCCTATTTCTTGTGTGTGTGCCATGGCATGGACTTCATGTGGGTGTTAGAGAGTGACATGGGGAGTTGGCCCTCTCATTCTACCACATGGGTCCCTGAAACTGAACTCAGGGCATCAGGCTCAGTGGAAGGACTGGTACCACACATTCAAAACAACGAAACCACCACAAAACAGGGTCTGAGGGCTGCAGACATGGACCAGCAGTTAAAAACAATTTCGGCTCTTCCAGAGGTCCCAAGTTCAGTTTCCAGCACCCACATCTGATGGCGCCCAATCTCCTGTAACTTCAGATCTAGGGGATCCAAGCCTTCGGCCTCCATGGGAGCCTGCACTCATGTGCACATAACTACATGCCCCCCCCACACTCACATAATTTTTTTTTAAGTACTAAAAATTGGCAGGGTGTGGTGGTGCACATCTTTAGTTCCAGTACTTGGGAGGCAGAGGCAGGCGAATCTCTGAGTTCCAGGCTAGCCTGGTCTACAAAGTGGGTCCAGGATAGCCAAGGCTACACAGAGAAACTCTGTCAGGAAAAAAGGGTTGAACAGAATGATTATATTAAATTAATACATACATACAATTAAATTGTATGTGTTAATGACTGATTTTTTAAAGAAGATTTATTTATAATTATGTATATAGTATGGTGCCTGCACGTACACCTGCACACCAGAAGAGGGCACCAGATCACATTATAGATGGTTGCGAGCCACTGTGCAGTTGCTAGGAATTGAACTCAGGACCTCTGCAAGAGCAGGTGGTGTTTTTAACCACTGAGCCATCTCTCCTGGCCTTGACAGTGATTTTTTTTTTAATTATATGTTTATTGAAGTCAACTTTGTAAAAATGATTACCTTTTCTGTTTTTTGAGATAGGTCTTATGTAGCCCAGGCTGGCCCCAAACTTGGTGTGTAGCTGAGGTTGGGCTAAACTTCTGATCCTCCTCTTACCTCTGCCTCCCAAGTGCTGGGATTACAAGGTGCCCAAGTAATTACACATGGTAAGTTCAGCACTTTTCACAAAGCTCTGTAAGTAACATGAACGAAGAAGACTAACCAGTTCCGTAGACGATATTTGGAGTACTCAAAAAGAGGCTGCCATGGTGAAGATCCAGGGCCTCTCCCTTCAGCTTGTTTGCGTTAGCATCAATAAGGGCAAGTTCGTCAGCCAAACCCTGAAACACACTTGAGTTATGAATAATGTTTTCTTTCTTTTTTTCTTTTTTTGGTTTTTTGAGACAGGGTTTCTCTGTGTAGCCTTGGCTGCCCTGGACTGGATTTGTAGACCAGGCTGGCCTCGAACTCACAGAGATGCGCCTGCCTCTGCCTCCCGAGTGCTGGGATTAAAGGCATGCGCCACCACACTGGGCTATGAATAGTGTTTTCTAAACTTTAGGAGAATAAGAGGGTGGAGCTGTGCTGGTAATGTGTCTGCCTTATATGTGAGACCTTGGGTCTGATCCCCAGCACTGAAAGAATCAAGTTTTATGTGGCCATTTGTTGCTATTGTTTTTCTTTTTTCTTTTTCTTTCTTTCTTTTTTCTTTCTTTTTTTTTTCTTTTTCTTTTTTTTTTTTTTTTTTTTTTTTTTTTGAGACAGGGGTTTTCTGTGTTAGCCTTCGCTGTTCTGAGTTTGCTTTGTAGACCAGGCTGGCCTTGAACTCACATTGATCCGCCTGCCTCTACTTCCCGACTGCTGGAATTTAACACCATACCCGGCTTGTTTTTTTTGTTTTTTTGGTTTTTTTTTCAAAATAGGATTTCTCTGTGTAGCCCCGGCTGTCCTAGAACTTGCTCTGTAGACCAGGTTAGCCTTCAGCTCAGAGATCCACCAGCCTATGCCTCTGCATGCTGGCATTAAAGATGCATGCCACCAAAGCCGGGCACAGTGGCGTAAATCTGTAATCCTACACTCAGAGAGGCAGAGGCAGGAGGATCTTTATGTGTTTAAGGCCAGCCTGGCCTACAAAGGGAGTCCAGGATAGGCAAGGCTACACAGAGAAACCCTGCCTCAAAATCCCCTCTGCCTCCCCCAAAAAGATGTGTGCCCCCCCCCCACAGAGAATCTTGTGTAGGGGTGGGTTTGTTTTTTAAGATTTATTTATGTACGCAGTGTTTTGCTTGCATGTACACCTGCTCTCCAGCAGAGGGCACCAGATCTCATTATAGATGGTTTGAGCCACCATGTGGTTGCTGGGAATTGAACTCAGGACCTTTGGAAAAGCAGCCAGTGCTCTTAACCTCTGAGCCATCTCTCCAGCCCCTGAATCTTGTGGAGGTTTTGTTGTTGTTGTTGTTGTTGTTGTTGTTGTTGTTGTTGTTGTTGTTGTTGTTGTTGTTGTTTCTTCGAGACAGGGTTTCTCTGTGTAACCTTGGCTGTCCGGGACTCATTTTGTAGACCAGGCTGGCCTCAAACTCCCAGTGATCCACCTGCTCTGCCTCCCGAGTGCTGGGATGAAAGGCGTGCGCCACCACACCCGGCTTCTTTTACAATTCTTTAGAGGTTATATTTTGTTATTTTCATCTATGTGTATGTGGGCGTGTCTGTGGGATACACATTAGCGTGGGTGGGTGGGTAGTACTAGAAGAGACCAGAAGAGGGCACTAGATCCTCTGGAGTGGAGTTACAGGTATCTGTGAGCCGCCAGATATAGGTGCCGGATACAGGTGCCAGCAGCGCTCTTAACCGCTGAGCCACCTCGCCACCCTCCTAGAGCAGAGTCATTTTTTTTTTTTTAAGATTTATTTAATTATTACATACACAGTGTTCTGCCTGCATGTACACTTGCACACTAGAAGAGGGCACCAGATCTCATGATAGTTATGAGCCACCATGTGGTTGCTGGAAATTGAACTCAGGACCTCTGCAAGAGCAGATGGTGCTCTTAAGGGCTGAGCCATCGCTCCAGGCCCAGAACGAGTCTTTTTCACCCTTCAAGTTGCACTTTAAACTCAATGAGAATTGAGGGCATTCTGTCCGAGGGTTTTCACTTGAATATCAAGCTAGGCACTGACCTGCAAACACTGCTTTCACTGTGCCTCCTTATGGCTCAAACAGAAAGAAGCCACCCGTGCTGTCTGTTGTTTTCACTCCTCTCGCTTTTATATTGGCCCCTGAGCTTCATGGGAGCTCACCACCTGTGCTCACTGCATTACTGTATTTGACAGACAGCAAAAGAGATCTACCAGAATCACACACAGCTGGGGCTGGAGTGATGGCTCAACGGTAAGGAGCACCTGCTGCTCTTCCAGAGGTCCTGAGTTCAATTCCCAGAACCCACATCAGGTGGCTCACTTCTGCCTGTAATCAATCCAACAGGAGGCCAGAGGTGGGGATTTCCCCTTCTTCTTCTGGCATCCACCCTCACGTATATATATGGCCCACACTCATAAGACACACATGTCTGGGTTAATAATAAGAGAGTTAAAATTTAAGACAAATCCAGGCCAGCAGGGCGGTGGTGGCACACGCCTTTAATCCCAGCACTCGGGAGGCAGAGGCAGGCAGATTACTGTGAGTTCGAGGCCAGCCTGGTCTACAAATCCAGTCTAGGACAGCCAAGATGACACAGAGAAACCCTGTCTCACCCCCCCCCCCAAAGAAAAGGAAAGAAAGAAAAAGAGGAAAAAAGAAACATCCAGGCAACTAATCCATCCTGTCCTCAGAGTGAAGCTGGCTCCTGAACATGTACAGTGGTACAGACATGACAAAGATGTGATCTGTGAGCTTTGACAATTTTATTTTGAAATTATGACATCACTGAGTATGGTGACCAATGCCTTTAATTCCAGCGCTCGTGAGGCAGAGGCAGGCGAATCTCTGTGAGTTCGAGACCAGCATGGTCTACAAAGCAAGTCCAGGACAGCCAAGGCTACCCAGAGAAACAAACAACACTCTAAAAAAACAAATAAATAAATTGTATTGTCCTCTGGTTTTGTTGTTGTTGTTGTTGTGTTTTTATTTATTTATTTTTTTTTTTGAGACACAGTTTCTCTGTGTAGTTCTGGCTGGCCTGGAACTCACAGAGATCTGTGTGCCTCTGCCTCCAGAGCACTGAGACGAAAGGCGTGCACCACTCCTGCCCGACCCCTGCGCTTTTTGAGACAGGTTCCCCCTCGTAGACTAGATTGGCCTCAAATTACCCATGCAGCTGAGGATGGCCTGAAATTCCTGACACTCCTTCTCTACCTTTTAAAGTGCTGGGATTACAGGAGTATGTCGTACCCAGCCTGAATGGCTCTACCACCACATAGACAATGCTAAGAGTGACATCAATAGAAAGAATCTATTCCAAGACTGCGCCTTCTGTGCCTGCTCGCTAGGCCTTAGGGAAACCTCAAGCCATGCAGACAAGCTCTCCCTATATGGTCCAGGCACACCTCACACTCAGGAGTCCCCTGCCTCAGGAGATTTGCAGGATATTTGATCCTATTGTGAACTGGAGATTGAGAATTGTTAAAAACTTGCTTCTTGTTTGGTGTGGTTGAGCCCTAACACACACCTTTAATCCAAAAACTTTGTTTATTGTAAACAGATGGTTATGGTGTGGCTCAAACCTAGCACGTGGCTAATCCAAGAGCTTTCTGTACACAGGACTTAATAAAATTAACGCTAGGTCAAGAGGCGGAGCAAGAAACCAGCTGGCAGGGAGTAAAGAGCGGGAAGGACTTTGAGTTGAGGGGGATTTAAGACACAGTGGATAAGAAGAGGCTTTTGAGCTTTGAGGTAGCAAGCTCTTTGGCTTTTAGCTTTTCCTCCTGGGCTGTCAGCTGGGCTATCAGCTGGGCTGGCAAGCTTTTGGCTTTGAGCTTTTTGGTTTCTCCTCTGAGATGTGAGCAGGGTAGGAAGGTCAGCTGGGTGCTCTCTCTGCCTCTCTGCGCTAGCAGGGCTTTTGTTTTGTTTTTTGTTTTTTTGAGACAAGGTTTCTCTGTGTAGCCTTGACTGTCCTGGACTCACTTTGTAGACCAGGCTGGCCTTGAACTCACAGCGATCCACCTGCCTCTGCCTCCCGAGTGCTGGGATTAAAGGCATGCGCCACAACCGCCCGGCAGAGCTAGCAGGTTTTTACTCCAGCATCCAGCTCCCAAGCCTTTATTGGTAAAAATTGAATGTTTAAGTTTTTTTGTTGCTGTTTTTGGTTTTGGTTTTTTTTGGGGGGGGGGTGGGGAAAGGGTTTCTCTATGCTATCTTGGCCACCCTGGGCTTTGTAGACCAGGCTGGCCTTGAACTCACAGCGATCCACCTGCCTCTGCCTCCCAAGTGCTGGGACTAAAGGCGTGCGCCACCATGCCTGGCTCTAGATTTTCATTTTTTAAAACAATGTTTTGGCGCTCCTACTCAGCTCACATCTCAGAGGAAAAAGCCCAAAACGCTCACTTTCATAAGAGGAAAAGCCAAAAACAAACACAAACTAAAACAACAAACAAACACCAACACCAACCAAAAAACAAAACAAAACAACCTAAAACCCGAAGAGCTTGCTAGCTCAACGCAGGATTTACCTATTTCAATTAGGGGATCATCAGTCTTGCAGGCCTGACCTAAAAGAGTCACTGCTCACCTTCAGTAAGATACTAATAGTGCAGGCCATGCCCACATTTCCAACTCCCACCACTGTGATCTTACACCGGGAGGTTTTATCTTCTGCAGTTAGGTTCTGAATTAGCTTCTCTTTGACAGTGGACATGCTGAGCCTGAAGAACAGAAGGAAATTTCAGTGGATACCCATGCCTACAGTCAAGACATTAAACAACGCTTTTTTTTTTTTTTTTTCTTTTTGGTGGGGAGTGGAGTTGAGGCAGGGTTTCACACTGTATCTAGGGCTGGCTAGGAAGTCACTATGTAGTCCAGGCTGGCCTTGAACTCATCGCGCGCGCGCGCGCGCACACGCGCACACACACACACACACACACACACACACACACACACACACACACACACACTCAAAAAAAAAGGCCAGGCCTGGTGGCGCACACCTGGTCTACAAATAGAGTCCAGGACAGTCAAGGCTACATAGGGAAACCCTGTCTTGAAAAACAAAGGGGGGAGGGGGAAAAGCCGGGCTTGGTGGCCCACACCTTTAATCCCAGCACTGGGGACACTCGGAGGCCAGGCAGGTGGATGACTGTAAATTCGTGGTCTCGGAGTGAGGCCAGGACAGCCAGGGAAACACAAATCCTGTCTGGGGCTGAGGGTAGTGGGAAGAGTAGGAGGAAATCATAGCAATCCTCCTGTCTCAGTCACTCAGAGTGTAGGGATTACAGGCCGGTGCCACCAAACCTGTCTAGGAGCTATCTCTTGAGTTTGCAGAGTTCAGGAGCCAAAATCTAGGAAAACCCAGGGGTTCCCTAGCTAGAGTGTGGGAGGAGTAAAACTGAAGCCTCCTGAAGCAGCTCCCTGCAGGCTCCTCCCCTGCCCAGTACCACAAGCC
Organism: Acomys russatus; assembly: GCF_903995435.1. Lineage (NCBI taxonomy): Eukaryota > Metazoa > Chordata > Mammalia > Rodentia > Muridae > Acomys > Acomys russatus. The sequence goes on along the minus strand of NC_067143.1, from coordinate 6,931,259 downwards.
CACAGAAGCTTTCCTTCACCGGAAGGATGCAAAAGATACAGCCTAGAGCTGACACCGCTGCAGAGGAGTGAAATCCGGACCACAGTTAGGCTCAGGAGCCAACGTTTATAACGAATGTAGCACGCTAGCGACTGCGTCAGCACGAAAGCCACGCCTTCTGCCACGCCCCCTGCCAGTCAGGCACGCCCACCCGCAGGACCTGGGCTATGGTCTCCAGAAGGATTCCTAGTCCTCTGGGTCTGCACGTTGAGGCCACACAGAGGCTGCTAGCCCAGGAAGCGCCTCCTTGAAGGCCCTGGCATTAACTGCGCTACCTTTTTGCTTCGAGGAAGTGCAGAACTTTGAGGATACCCAAGCCTTACATCGTTTGTAAGCAATTTATTTATTTA